>NW_004443943.1:9542711-9571675 GCF_000243295.1 Trichechus manatus latirostris | reverse complement strand
GGCAGGTCTAGCTGAAGAGGAGTTACTGGGGCGTGTTGTTTGTGGCACTCACTACAGCCACCAGGGCGGATCAGTAATCAGTGCAGGGCAGGTCCCAGTAGGCCGTGCCTGTGTTGCTTGGTGGTGTGATGTTAAGTGCACGGTGCAGGTAGGTAGAATGTAGGGGGGAGATTGTTATGTGTGGAGCTAATACGGATATGGGAGAGAGGAGAGAGGAACAGGAGCCAAAAACATATAAACAAAAAAGAGTGCTAGGGGAGCTTGCTGTTGGAGTGGAGATATGAGTGACTATGAAATGGAGAAAAACAAAAAGGGGAAGAAGAAGAAAAAAAATGAAAAGAATGAATAAATAAAAATCAGAAAGGGAAAAGAACTGCAAATCTCCCAGGGATCCCACCGGGGCATCAATGAGTTCTGGGGAATTTGTTGTCAGGTGTTGCAGTACAGCCTGGCTAGAAGGCGTAGAGGTATTTAGCACCAGGTATTCAGGGAACAGAAAGGGAAGGAAGATATAGAGAGAAGAGAAAGTGAGTAATGAAGAAAGACAAAAAGGGAAAAAGAAGGAAAAGAAAACAAAACAAATTAAAAAAAAAAAAACAAGAAAAGCCCCCCAAAAAACTGAAAAAAAAACCGCACAAAAAACAAAATGCTCTCAGGGATCCCTCTGTGCGTCTGCACAAGCTGAGGGGGTAGGTTCCAAGCCACGCAGCACTGCCCGGCCAGAATGGGCTCCCAACTCAAGAAAATGATAAGAAAACAAACAATTCAAAACAAACAAACAAAAGCCCTGGGATCCTACCAGTGTGGCATTCCAGATCGGGAAGCAGTTCCACACTCAGATGGAGCTCCGCAGCCCCTCAGGAAGAAGCAAAGATGGCGCACAGAGCCAGGTATTTGAGTGAAAGGAGGAGGAGGTGGTGAGAGGTAAGGATGAAATCAAAAGAAGCAGAAAGAGGGCAACACCAGCAGCCAATAAATGGCACTCAGAGAGCCGGCCAGTGAGGGCAGGTGGAATCCAAGCAGCCCTTGTTTCTCGGACAAGAGACTGCGGCCGCGGGAAGCAGAGGAGGCTGAGTGGGAGTGAAGAAGGGTGGGGGGTGGGAAAGCGTATATCACAAATTACCAGTTGTTCTGTCTCCCGCTGGAAGCTCCGTGAAGCTGCTTTCTCATACCCCCTATTTGCTGATCTCTGATAGGAGTCCAAGATGGCAGATTCGCGCTGCGTAAGCTGATAGGGGACCTCTGCATGAATCTCTCCTCGCTCTGCATTCTCTGTCAGTTTTCTCACTCCATTGGTGCTTGGCTGAGTTCTTTACCTCTTCATTTGATGTGTTAGGGTTTCAGGATTGGTGTTTTCTCTGTTTGGCTTAGTTTTTTGGATCTTTCCTGTGGAGGGATGGCGTGGTGCTTCTGCCTAGAGCACCATTTTCAACACTGTCCTCTGGATGCACTGGCTTTTATTTAGAGTCATATAGCCCCTAAATCATATTAGACTGGATTAAAAATGTAGTTGACTATAAGTTCCTCAAAACAGGATCCTTGTTTCATGTATCTTTGTATTTCTAACATTTATTAAATATATATAATGTGGTTGAGCTGCTGTGTTTTTATTTCAGTTAATACCATATGATACCCATAATTACTGAATGATTCTATGACCACTTTGCTGGGTGCAGCATGACATAGCCTTTGTTAAGTGTCTGGGTTACTTCATTGCTAGATGTACAGAATTAAATCAGATATACTACTTGAGGATTTGGCAAATTATAATATAAATGATTATATTTCTATTTCTAGATAATGATATTCAAAAACATCTGAAAAAAGAACTAGTATATGAAACAATCCTATATCAAATAAAATACTAAAATGTTTATTTCTAGCAAGAAGCGATTGGAATACATCAATTTGGTGAAGAACTGCAGAAAGTGTTAGTACAAATGGGTAAGATGTTCAAAGTAGTAAAAAAGGAAAAATGAGAAAACCTGGAAAGCATTACATAATAAGCTGTGATTAGTACCTTATGGAAGCCCTGGTGGTTCAGTGGTTAAGAGCTCAGCTTTTAACCAAAAGGTCAGCAGTCTGAATTCATGAGATGCTCCTTGGAAACCCCAAGGGGCAGTTCTACTCTGTCCTATAGGGTAGCTGTGTGTCAGAATCAATTCGACAGCAATGGGTTTTGGTTTTGGAGTATCTTATGAAAATATCAACCATAAATATTATCTTATGTCAGTAGGATAAAAAATTAAGTAGGGTAAAAATATTAAAACTAATTAAAAAATAGGCAAATAAAATAAGAAATGTGAGAGGACTATTACAGTAAATTTTGATTGCTAGTTACTATAAGTATTGAATTCAGATCGATACATTATTTGAGAAATTGGCAAAAATTTTGGGAATAACCAAAAAGAACACAAAAATGAGATTACAGAAATTGTCTTTAGGAATTATTTAACAATAATCAGTATAAACTAACATATTTCCTTATGAGATCCTAATTCTTTATTACTTATTACAAAATATATTTTTAAGATTATACAGATTTAATAAAAATTGTGGTAAAATGATTAAAGTAACACAATTTTTGTTAAACTGGCAAATAGGCCATTTTGTGAATTGATCTGCTCTCATACAGAGCTAATTCCCCTTTTATTGCAGCATATAACCAGAGATTAAATGGCATATACACTTTGCTGTTAATCAGGGTAGTAATATAGGATTTCCTCTTGTCCAAGGCTCTGTTATATTAGTGGATGTAGACAAACAAGAACTGTATGTCAGCAGTCGTAAGTGACAGTCGTGTCTGAACTGTTTTTGGTTTCTCGTGAGATCACAAAATATGAATGAAAAAGCAAACACTGATATTAAGTAAATTGTTTCTAATGGTTATGCTCTTGCTGAGTAGTTCTTATAAGGAGATTTCTATCAACAGATTGACATGGTGTTGGCCTATCCCCTCCCTGGTCTTTATCTGACCTCTAGGAGCACACAATCTGGAGACAGAAAAACTTAAAAAGACAATTGCAAAAGAAGATGGATAGTGCTATGACAGAGAACATGGAGGAAGTGAAGTGAGCTGGTGTTGTAGGGAAGGCTTTCTAGGGAAACTGATGCCTGAACTTTCTAATAAAAAGTAACTCCTATGAAAAAATATGAACAAAAATTCAGAATAAGCTTTTTGTTTTTTGTCTTAGAGTTTTAGCTAACTTAGTGTTACCAAAACCAAGCCAAACCCATTGCCATCAAGTCAATTCTGACTCATAGCGACTGTATAGGACAGAGTAGAACTGCCCCATAGGGTTTCCAAGCAGCAGCTGGTGGATTTGAACTGCCGACCTTCTGGTTAGCAGCCATAGCTCTTAACCACTGCACCACCAACTTAGTATAGAAACAGATAAATAAAAATCTTAAGATGCCACTATGAAAATAATATTACAAATAACTGTTCGCAGGATGGAACATGAAATGACATCCTGAGTTTGCGGAAGAAACCTCATAAATCTTAAAGGAGTAATTAGCCCATTATCATCCTACACTTTTCTTCTCTTATTCAGTACACGTGAAACTACCCAGTAGTTATTGTTTTCAATTAAGGTGTCCTATTCTGAAATTAAATTATGTAGGATAGTGGTATGCCACTCACCACAAAAGGTGTCATTCAAGCATTTTAAAAATTATATATTTAAATTTATATATACATATGATCAAAAAAGTTTTAAAATCTAAAGTAGGTATGATAAAATTGTTATTACTTAAGCATAAAGATGTATATATTTTATAAAAGAATAGAACAGTGTAGATTACATACACATCTAGCACCTAGTAAATCTCACTGAAATCAATCCTGAAATCAAAAAAGTTCTGAAAAATCAAAAGTGGCCACCCCCAAGACTGGTAGCAAAATGCAGATGTTTGCTGAAAATTTATGAACGTGTTCTTGATGGACTGTTCACACAGAACCCACCAGGGGTATCATATAATTTACTGGATATGCATCACATTAACTTTATAAAATTAGAAACAATGTCTGAATTTTGAAGGATAACAGCAGCAGATATTTAGGATTAAAGATGGGGAACTTGTACGATGCCACAACATCTGGCTTCAAAGAACCCTTCATCATCTTTATCTTCTACCAAAATCTTTTCTCACATGTGCTGAAGTACGATGGACAAATCAAGTTTCTAGTCCATAGATCTTAAACTAAAAATAAACTAAACTGAGACTAATTCAAGTCAAGGGGTCCTGGTGATGCAGTGGTTAAGCACTCAGCTGCTAAATGAAAGGTCAGTGGTTCGAACCCACCAGCCTCTCTGCAGGAGAAAGATGTGGCAATCTGCTTCTATCAAGGTTACAGCCTTGGAAACCCTACGGGGCAGTTCTACTCTTCTATCGGGTAGCTGTGACTTGGAATTGTTTAATTCAAGCCAAATATCACCAATTTTATTATCTGAGAATCTTTTTATTGAAAAGCATTAGATTTGAGTTGTGATAGTTGTAGTAGAGATTTGGAAGGAATTTAAAACTTCATTCTAAAAATAAATCTTCCATTCTGAGAAATATGCTCAACCTGCAAAGGTCCAGAACATTAATATGAATACTTAATCAAGGCTTCTTGGTCATTTTCCCTGTGTTCACTGAATAGCCTGGTGTAGGCTACATTTCTTTATCTATTATTTTATATCAAAATTAATTTGTGACTCTTGAAAACAAAAGATGTGAAAACTCTAGATATGTTGAATGTAGATGTATCAGATTTAATTAATGATCTTCTCCTGGGAAAAACTAGTGCTTCCTTGTAAGAGTGATATTCTTTATAGCCAAATAAACTCCTTCAGGAATTCAAAGAGTCTATCAACTGATACCTTCTCTACCCTTTGGTATACACCAGTTGAGATTCACCTGCTATGACTTGGGGACTTTGTTATGCTGAGAATTTGGAGCATAGAGGTCTTCTGACCTCAACGTTTTCAGTGGAAAAGGCTCGGCATGATTTTACCTCTAACTCAGTGTCTTAGTTATCTAGTGCTGCTGTAACAGAAATACCACAAGTGGATCGTTTTAATGAAGAGAAGTTTATTTCCTCACAGTCGAAGTAGGCTAAAAGTCCAAATTCAGGGTGTCAGCTCCAGGGGAAGCCTTTTTCTCTCTGTTGGCCTTCTTCTCTTCAGTGTTCCCCCAGACTAGTAGCTTCGCTGCGCAGGGACCCTGGTCCAAAGGACACGCTCTGCTCCCGGCACTGCTTTCTTGATGGTATGAGGTCCCCCTGTCTCACTGCTCACTTCTGTCTTTTATATCTCAAGAGATTGCCTCAGGACACAATCCAGTCTTGTAGATTAGGTCCCGCCTCACTAACACAACTGCCGCCCATCCTCCCTCATTAATATCATAGAGGCAGGTTTTACAACATACAGGAAAATCACACAGTACCAGGAATCATGGCCTAGCCAAATTGATACACACATTTATGGGGGACATAATTCAAACCATGACACTCAGGAAGAAGTCAGGGCAGCCACCTCAATGGATTAGCACAAAAGATAGTTTTCGTAACACCTAATCAAAGACTTCATCACTGTAGAAATAGTGGAACAATATCCCAAAGATTCAGGCCCAAATGGACTTTACATTACTTCAAACTACATAAGATCAGAAGTGGCAGGTATAAAAATTCTTTCTCTAAGCACCTAGCTTCTTTAATCCTCAACCCTGTAGGAACCAGATCCTTTATCACAGCACACCTTGTTTTCCTTGGAAAAGTCTAAACAAAAGAAAGCAAAAAAAACAAAAAACAAAAAACAAAAACAAAAAGCACTCTGAGCCCACTGAGACCTTACAAAATAACGTGTTTCACAGTTTATACCCCAATCGTCAGTGATATTTATGCACTGACTTTTGACCTCCCCAGCCTAGCTTGTTCTTGACTTCTACACAACAACTCCATATTGTTTTGATTCCAGAATTATGATTCCTGGCTCTAGGCCTGATACCAGCTTCTTCAAGTGCCCACTTGGTGATCCTACACATGCTTTTTACAAACACTGCAGTAGTCTAAAGTGGTGTACCACAACTTTGTGATGTTCCACAATACCTAGACTTCTCCATCACATGAAAATCACCATTGCAAGAAATCCAATGATAAGAACTGCTGTGGAAGATCCTCGACTTTATCCTAATGACTTCCAATGACATATTTTCTTTAAGCGTCTTTTCTTATTTTTGAATGTTCCCTTCTTGTCCTTGAATCTGAAGAAATTTGCTGACATAACTCTCCAAGGATTTTGCCCAGAGAGGGATGTTAGAATCAATTTGAAGAACTGAAATGTGTATTTTTGTTCCGTGTTTTTCACCCAGTCATTGCCTTTGCACTGTGGGGGCAGTGAACGATGAGTTCACTTCTGCACCCCATTACATAAAGTAGCATCTGTCACATAAGTATTCAGATATACATGTCAAATATATAAGGAGTCATAAACTATTTTTTAGAACCAAATACTTCTGAAGTCAAATGAAATTATAGACATAAACTAATTCAAGGCCTGCATTTCACAGAGAATTAAAAAGTTCTCAGAAAGTTTCACATTCAATGCCAGCTGAATCCAAGTTATAATCTAGATTTCCTAAATACTAATCTAGGGATCCCTCAAAAAATGTTGTCTAAGTGTTAAATATATTTTAAAGTTAAATTTTACAATTATTCCACTCTTAAAGTATACTTGCTACCCCACATATATATATATATATATATATAAACAAAACCATTGCCATCTGCTCGATTCCAACTCATAGTGATCCTATAAAATAGAGCAGAACTACCCCATAGAGTTTCTGAGGAGTGGCTGGTGGATTCAAACTCCTAATCTTTTGGTTAGCAGTCTGAGGTCTTAACCACTGCACCACCTTTAAAGCCATTATTTGCCCCTTTCTTTCTCTAATTTATAGATCTCTGTTTTGGCCCTGGTAATGGAAATGCCCAGCAAATTGCAATCATTTTTCCAAACTCCAGCATATTTTTCCAGCTTACTTTTTGGTGTTCTGTTGAATTCCATTTCCCATGATTGGATGGCAACCGCGCTCTCAAGGTCAGCACGGACAGTGGCATCACTAGGGGGGTGCGGACCTCACTGGGTGATACTCTCAGAGGGAGTAACACCAAAATGACTGTCTATAAAATTTTCGTGTAGTTTCAGCAAAAATTCATCATTTTTTAATAAAAAAAATCCCTGGATTTAGTTATAACTATAAAAACATTTTTTCTAAGCCCAGCTTACATGTATCAGTATATTCTACGAGGCTAAAACTCTAATTTACTTTTTGAACCTTCTAATGCACTCCAGTCAGAGCTGTCATTATTACCCAATTGTGACAACACTTTGAATCATGTGGTATCGTCCGCATATGCTACAAGCACATACTTTTTCATTACTGCCAGTGTTTTCATAGTCAGTGATCTCATCAAATTTTCTGATGTTTTAGCTACAATATTGTAATAAGTAGTATTTGTGAACCTGTATCAATAACGTTTTTGAGAATTAAGTCGTAATTAAAGGAAAGGAAGGAGAAAAATTAAAAAAGGCTTTTGTTCAGTTACTAGTTATAGTATCTCTAATAATGTAATTCAATGTAGGAAGATTTTACAAAATAATTTTGTTGTTAGTATTCATATAATCTAAGAAATATTATATTTAAGCCATTTACAACTACATTTATCACATATTATTCTATGATTAAAATTGATAATAAATATTACTAAGGATTCTGTATGGTCTGGTAAGGGAGGAGGTCCATGGGGGGGTGACATCATGAGTGACCGCACTGGATGACACCAACCCTAGTGTCATCACTGATCACGGGACTCTGATAGGAACACTTAGTAGAACTGCCAGATTTATATGTAATCTTTATTGTTATTCTCTTATAAGACGTATGCATCTCTATGACTAATAACTTTATCATGCCTTGTGTAGCTTTGTATCCCTTTTTTATACAATTGTTTTCCATATATATAATGTATATATGTGTGTGTGTGTTTGTATACATTTGTGTGTACATATATAATTTACAATGGATAACAATATCTTTTATTGTGAGTGACATGCATTAGTCTACGTATTTTAATTTTAGAATAGAACATCTCACTTAAAATAATTACTGGATAATTTTACACACACTAAATAAGAAGAGAAAATTATATAACAATAATGAGCTAATTCCTCCTTTAGAATTTTATTCTTAGTTTTAAAAGAGATATATACATGTAGCTTTACATATTATGTGAGATTAATATAGTAGTTAAGTCAGCATGGCCACAGGTTAGGAGTATATCATTATTCTTAAGGGTAAAGGCCTCTTTTTATTATCTTCTTCTAGCTATGTCTCAACGGAATTCATAGTACCACATTTTCTCTTTATGGCCCTCCCTCAGCTTCTCATTTTTCTTGCATGGAAAAAAATATGAAGCTGCTTCTGTTTGTAAAGACACCTTAATAACTCTCATTTATATATCTTACTTCCCCCAGAATTAATATTCATAAATCCCAAATCTAACTAGTAATAATAGTTCATTCCCATTAAAGTGAGCATAATCTTTTCATATCTGTCCTTCTCAGCCACACTTTTTTTAATATCTTCTTTCTCCTTTCCATTCCTCCGTGTACTTGTCCCTAGAAACAGACTTTACAGACTTCTATTTTCTCTCTGGAAACTTTTTTCAATTCCTTATTTTGAGATTTATTTTTTTCCTTAGAACTTTTTAGTTAAAATTGATCTCATTTTGTATGTGAACTTAACTGAGAATTATTTGCTGAGTTACATCATATACCTTTCCAGCTCACCTCCCCCACTAATTTTTCCAGTTCTGGCAGTTTTATTTTTCAGTCAAATATGAAGAAACTAACATTATTTGAATATCAACTGTGTCCCTCAAGTGGTTGTGATGCAGACATCTCTTTTGTACAAAGAAAACAAGGCTCACAAAGGCGAAATAATTTGTTCAAGTTCATACACTAACAAATGTCTAATGCTGAATAGAGTAATGTAAAGCAGTAATGTTACCCATATTTTTCTCTTTTTCTGTAAAAGGGCTCTCTCTCTTTTTTTCTTTTTCTGTTTCAACTAATGTGATTTTTAGGCCTCTTTCTAAATTGGTCACACCCTTTAGCACATATCCCCATTAGTCAATGCATTTCATAAACTACAACAACTCATACTTAAAGTAAGACACTGGCAAGGATCTGATCACTGCAGGGCAGGAAGAATTTATTTTTCTCTCTAGTTTTGGACAGTCTATTTTTATTTATATAGTTTACTTGTTTTTTTCTTACCTTGCTCCACCAAAGATTTGAAATGGATTTTATCAGCTTAGTCTAATATATTGATTATTTGTGGGCTGACTCAGCATACTATGTATTAGATTAACCTTATACCTAACTGAATTTTATAGATACTTTTATCAGATGAATAATTATTAAGGCAACTACCCTTCATATTTCCCATATAGAATTGATATATTAAACTCAGATATAGAATTTTATAGTTACTGATATCTATTAATTTAAGTGCGATATTCTGAAGTTTTTAATAGAATTTTTGGTCAACTAAAGTATCTGCTGCAAATGCACATGTATAATAATATGTCTTATTCATTTATTGTATAATATTTATTGATAAGTCTCCGGAAGAAGTGCGATGCTAAGGTGATTTATCCTTAAAGAATTAGAAATGCATTTCCCCCTGAAACTTTCATTTCCTGGTCTGGAATAAGAGAAATATGGACTTGAAACAAAGGCCAGGTTTAAATACTCTTTCTAACTGCTTCTCTTAGGATGTGAGATCTTAGTGCAGAACTTTTGATGAGGAGCATTGCACTTTTAGCTAAATACACTTTTACTTATTTTAGGAGTACTTCTGATAGGACCAACTAAAATGACATTAAATAATATGAACGTCAAGTAGTTTAGGGATTGGATTTGTCCAAAGAGAAAGAAATCTGTAACAACTTTTAAAGGGTTTTCAGAGATATGGAATATGTATAAAATTCTATACTAATAAAATCCCTCAACATAATGCATTAGTTTTTATGTGATATATGATTTTAACAATAAGTAGCAATAAGTATGGGCAAAGTCAGTGAAAATGCAACTATTTGGATCAGCATTCATAACTGTTTCCAGAAGATATTTGATTCAGTTTGGTTTTTATTTTTCTTGTATAGATAGAATTGCAAGATTTAAAATAATTCAAAAGTTTATAGCAAATATTGGTAAAAGACTGAAAAGAAGATATAGAATACAAATTTTGCACTCAATCAAATTGCTTACCAATAGACAGAAGAGGAGGATTTGGGAGAAAACTTTTACTTTAGTTGAGGTGGTGCATGTAATTTTTATGTCCTTTTATTAACTGTTAGCTATTTTTTGAAAAGGTCAGAAAAAAACCTCTATCAACTCTAGTAATTATACACGTTTTAATACAAACATCTAAAGTTTTACTTATTTTTTCTTTTCAAATGTCCAAAATTTTCACCATTAATGTTCACCAAAGTATGCTTAACCCATATATTTCATGAAATGTTCCAACCTGCTTTAGTATTTTATAGATGATTGAAGTTATAATGATGCTTCTCTCAGTGTTATGATGACAGTGTTTTCCTATAAATGATCACCACATGGCTTGGAAAAGGTGTCTAGTTTTGAAAGATTTTTAAAATAAAAGTACCATATTTGAATGAATGCTGTTATATATGACGTGTGAGTGAGCTGTCTGTTTCTCTTAACTGAAGAATATGAGCCAGCAGAGAGAATAGCTTCTGTTTATGTCTAAAGGAGACTGCCGCATCTGGAGTACAAATACTGTGGGAAGAGAAGGGGAGATTTAAAGCCAGGCTTCATTATTTCTGATGGGCTATGTCAGAGTCAGGGTTCAGGTGGGTGCTGAACCTCCAGTGAAAAGGAAAGTGGTTATTCTGTTTAGGGAGGCTGTACCGCAGGATTAGCTAAGTTCTGAGTGATAGTTCCTCAAGTCTAATAATTTTTAATGATGTCAAAAATGTAGCCGTTATGCTTGAACACTTGCTTAATTGGACTTAATCAGTTAAATAAGCTATCATATTTAAAGCTCTTTTAAAAATCCCTTTAAATATCCATCGTGCCGTGTAGATCAGTACAAATTCAGTGATGGATTTTTTTCAAAGGAGTTGTCAGCTCCCAGAAAGTCTAAACAATGAAGGTTTTAGAAATTCCTGACTACCTTTGAGGATATTTAGATAGGGAAGGAAATGGCTGGCCCATGGTATTTTCATACACATGGCATTGTTTGCATATAAGGTGATTCATCTTATTGGGAAAAAATGATCATCAACAAATCTGTGGTCATGCAAGTGGAAGAAGATACAAGTGACAACAAAGCCTGTGACACAGAAATTAGGAAAAAAATAGGTAAGGGACAATAAGGAGAAAAATTCAATTTTTTTTTCTAACAGAAAAAAGACTATTTTCCTAGGAAATATCACATATAAAATTGCTGAGGGAAACTATAATGTGCTACTAAACTATAAGACATACATAAGCAAAAGTGAAAGAAATGGTTTAAAATATAGGTACTACAGCAAAATACAGAGCCCTGGTGGCACAGTGGTTAAGAATCAGCGCTAACCAAAAGGTCAGTAGTTCGAATCCACCAGCTACTCCTTGGAAACTTTATGGGGCAGTTTTACTCTGTCCTGTAGAGTTGCTATGAGTCAGAATCCACTCGACAACAACAGGTTCAGTTTTTGGTTTATGTAAGAAATTACCCTAAAACTTAGTGGCTTAACAGCGGCACATATATTATCTCACAGTTTCTGTGGATCAGGAATCCTTAGCTGGGCAGCATTAAAGTCTCTCAGGAGGTTGCAGTCAAGCTGTTGGACGTGGCTGCAGTCTCAACTGAAGGCTTAACTGGTAATGGTGGTAGAGGAATGCTTCCAAACTCACTGATGTGATTAGTCTCAGTCCCTTGCTATGTGCACTTCTCCACTGGGCTGCTTTAAAACATGGCAGTGGGATTCCTTCAGAGTGAGCAATTAAAGAAAGACCAAGAGAGAGTGCCCAAGATAGACGCCACAGTTCTTTTACAAACTAATCTCAGAGAAGAAATCCCATCACCTCAGTTGCATTTTATTCATTATAATCAAAGCAGTACATCCAGTCCACATACAAAGTGAGGAAATTAAACCCAATCCAAACCCACTGTCATTGGTCCAGTCGAATCTGACTCATAGTGACCCTACAGGACGGAGCAGAACTACCCCATAAGGTTTCCAAGTAGCGACTGGTGGATTCGAACCGCTGACCTTTTGGTTAGCAGCTGCGCTCTTAACCACTGCGCCACCAGAGCTCCAATAGCCATTAAAATACATTATTTCTGAATTGTGCTCTAGGCAATCTGATGACTTAAACTAAAACGAAAACAACATCTAGTGGAAGGAAAGTAACAGGTTAGATGTGAGTAGCACAAAAGAGCGCAATGAACGTTAAATTAGGAAGATAAACAGAAAATAGTGTACATTCACTCCAAATATGTAACAGTTTGGGTACCTGGGAGAATAAAAGAAAATTTGGACCTATTCTGAAGTAATTGATGAGGGTTAATCTCATATACTTCAGTGAGATAAGGAAAAAGAATTTTGGCAGAGCAATAACCCTTCTGTCTAATGAAACAAGGCTTGCACTTAACTTAGAAGTAGGAAGACAGTGAATAAGAAGCTACAGTAGTTCAGACTGGATATGATCGAGATGTTTATGAAGAATCTGATAAATAAGAAATTTCTCTCAAAAATGTGAGTCAATAAAACATAGAAATTGGCTGTCAACTGGATATAAGTTTTGGTAATTACAGTATACTTGTAAGAACACCCACCATGCTTTAAGCCCTGATGATGTTCCAGGCACAGTTTTAAATATTTTAGTTACTCAATTATAACCATAATTCAAAGGAATGTTATTACAGAAAGCATTGTGTCTAACTTCCTAACATCTAACATGCTCCAGGAGATTAATTTAAGTCAATTATAGTAACTCCAGCCTCTTTGCAATCAGTCAGCCCAGGACTGGGAATATGACCCATTTTTGGAGAATGCTTTGTGAGAAGTATACTGGAGGCATCTGCAACAAACTTCCTTCCTATGTGAAAATCAATAGAAAAGACAAAGGTGTCCCTTTTTCCCTGCACTTTGTCATACCTGCATAGCAAGCAACTCGTTACCAGCCCAAGGATGAAGTCAAAACCAAAGATGATAACTATTTTCTAATTATCAACGCTACAGGGATACTTTCAGAATAAACTCATTCTAAGACGAAAACATCTTGTGAATGCTCAATTTTGGCAAAATTCAGAATTTTTATTTAAAAATGTATTTTTCTTTCCTTCTTTTTTTTTTTTTTAACAATTCTAGAATGAAGACTGTTGAATCGAATCCAGACTGTATTAACAGTTTTTCTCCTTCCTTGTAAGGCAGAGAAAATTGTGTTGCATCCCTTTAACCTCTAAATAGAGAAAGAAATGTAGAAATGGAAAGACAGTAGATTGTTGTATAAAAATTAATAACTTGGCATCTGTAGCAGATATCTACTTACTGCCAAACATTTACCCAAAGAAAACTGTTCTTTGCTGTCAAATTTTATTAGAGCTTGCACTGAGCAAGAAAAAGGTCTCTTAGGAATATTTCTTGTTTGACAAGAAACGAACACAGTGTCATTTTGCTTTCTGTTTGTAGAAAGACAAAAACAAACACTTATTTCAGTAACTGTGACATCTTCAGGGTTCAGACATTCTGCCTATCAAAAATGAATTGTGGCATATAACACAGCATCAAACAACAACTGTGACCACCCACCACTAATTCCTCAGTGTTACTATCAGAGGCAACACACTGGGCTGGGAGAACACCAGGCAGCCAATTCTGATTGCAACGTGGTTTAGGAATGCAAAGAGACAGGGGTCTTTCGGCAGCACTTCTCAGATCTTTCATGGTACAGAACTGTGTTTTGAAATTCAGCCAGAACAGAGTTTGAACTCTGATCTTCAAACACTATCACTAGCAGCCCCCATGTTTCTTTACCTATTGTATGTGTGTCTGTCTGTGTGTGCGCATGTGTGTGTGCTTATTTACAAAGATATATTGACTCTAAAAAGTATATAGCCTATACTTTTGGTGTTATTTCCCGGGATACATAAACTCTAAAATGTGCAATCCTTGTAACTAATAAGGATAAATGTAATCACTCATGATTAATACTATGTCAGACATTTTGATAAACTTTAATACTGCAATAAATGTTACCTCCCTACTCCTTCCTGACCAAACAGTCTAGACTGGGGAGCACTTAATTACAAAACAAAACAAAGCTGGTTATTTTATAGCTTGAACATTAATAGTTGTATTACTGGCTAGCCCAATACTCTTATTATCTAGCTCAAGTGTATAAGGTACACTACAAATGGCTGTATTCATCCCTGTTCCCCAAACTCATGATTTCCAAATCATAGGTGTAGGTGACTCTAACATTTTCCAACATACTTGTCGACCTAGCATCACAGCACTTCAGCTGCAGTTCTCAGTTATTGTTCACGGACATCCTCTCTATGGCATCTTGACTGTCTTCTCTTGGGTAAATAACATCGTGAGACAGATGGCTTAATTTCATCTTCCTTGCACTCCACCATCTTCCCACGCCCACTGTCCTACAAAAGTCTTTGACCTTCCCACATCTTTCTTTCTCAGGGAGAGAAATCTCTAGGTGCCTCATCAAATCACATTATATATTCCAGGTCAACAAATGAACCATTGTGATCCCACTCCTTCCTCCCTTCATCCCGCTGTCTTTCTATTCTCCATCCAAAGCAGCAAATCAGACCCGCATTTCTTTGACCACACAGCAGTGGCAGTCCTCTTCAAATCCCTCACCCGACAATTCTGTTCCCAAAAATCCTATTACCATCAGTACATGACAGAGATAACATGGCTTAGTGGAAAGAACATGCGCATGGATTTTGGAAACAGCTATGCCACAATCTATGTTGTTACTGCCCGTAAAGTTAATGAAAATTGCTAGCAAAAATCTGACTTCCAGAACTGCCTTACTTTAGTGGATCTGTATGATATGAAGAATTGAGACATATTCTAATATGTAGTGAGTGATCCTCTATCCACCCCCAAAAAAGGTACAGCCATCACAGGAGGCATGGTATGGAAAAAAACAATACAAAACTAAGAATTCAAGGGATATGTAAAATTGGAGCGCGGGGTAAGTAGAAGAAATGCAATTCCTCTCACCTTGAGTATTCCAAAATGTGTTGTCAGGTAAGTTCAGAGACCCTACAAGGCACAGAAGAGTGTCATGAGTCGTTCAGTACTGAAAGGTATACAGCACGTCTAAAGGTTAGGAATTCACATTCTGGAATCAAAAATACGGGCTTATATCTCAGCTCTATCACTTAAGACTCCCACACATCTGTCAATTTGTCATACTGTGGGGGTTTCCGTGTTGCTGTGATGCTGGAAGCTATACCACTAGTATTCAAATACCAGCAGGGTCACCCATGGTGGACAGGTTTCAGCTGAGCTTCCAGACTAAGAGACTAGGAAGAAGGACCCAGTGGTCTACTTCTGAAAAGAATTAGCTAGTGAAAATCTTATGAATTTCAGCAGAACATTATCCGATACAGTGCCAGAAGATGAGCCCCTCAGGTTGGAAGACTCTCAAAATACGACTGGAAAAGAGCTGCCTCCTCAAAGTAGAGTTGACCTTAATGATGTGGATGAAGTCAAGCTTTTGGGAACTTCATTTGCTGATGTGGTATGACTCAAAATGAGAAGAAATAGCTGCAAACCTCCATTAATAATCAGAACATGGAATGTATGAAGCATGAATCTAGGAGAACTGGAAATTGTCAAGAATGAAATGGAATGCAATGCATAAACATTGATATCCTAGGCATTAGTTAGCTGAAATTGACTGGTATTGGCCATTTTGAATTAGACAATCATATGGTCTACTACGCCGGGAATGAAAACTTGAAGAGAAATGGCATTGCATTCATTGTCAAAAAGAACATTTTAAGATCTATTCTGAAGTACAATGCTGTCAGTGGTAGGATAATACCCATACGCCTACAAGGAAGATCAGTTAATACAACTATTATTCAAATTTACGCACCAACCACTAAGGCCGAGGACGAAGAAATTGAAGATTTTTACCAACTTCTGCAGTCTGAAATTGATTGAACATGCAATCAGGATGCACTGATAATTACTAGTGACTGGAATGCAAAAGCTGGATATGAAGGAGGAGGATTGGCAGTTGGAAAATATGGCCTTGGTGACAGAAACGATGGTGATCGCATGACAGAATTTTGCAAAACCAACAACCTCTTCATTGAAAACAGCTTTTTCCACCAACATAAACAGCAACTATACACATGGACCTTGCCAGAAGGAATGCACAGGCATCATATTGACTATATCTGTGGAAAGAGTTGATGGAAAAGCTCAATATCATCAGTCAGAACAAGGTCAGGTACCGACTGTGGAACAGACAATCAATTGCTCATATGCAAGTTCAAGTTGAAGCTGAAGAAAATTAGAACAAGTCCACAAGAGCCAAAGTATGACCTTGAGTATATCCCACCTGAATTTACAGACCATCTCAAGAATAGATTTGATGCACTGAACATTAATGACTGAAGTCCAGATGAGATGTGGAATGACATCAAGGACATCATACATGAAGAAAGCAAGAGGTCATTATAAAGACAGGAAAGAAAGAAAACCAAAATGGATGTCAAAAGAGACTTTGAAACTTGCTCTTGAATGTCGAGTAGCTAAAGCGAAAGGAAGGAATGATAAAGTAAAAGAGTTGAACAGAAGACTTCAAAGGGCAGCTCAAGAAGACAAAGTAAAGTCTTATAATGACATGTGCAAAGAACTGGAGATAGAAAACCAAAGGGGAAGAACATGTTCAGCATTTCTCAAGCTGAAAGAACTGAAGAAAAAATTCAAGCCATGAGTTGCAATAGCGAAGGATTCTACAGGGAAAACATTAAACAATGCAGGAAACATCAAAAGAAGATGGAAGGAACACAGAGAGTAACTATACCAGAAAGAATTTGTCAACATTCAAACATTTCAGGGGGTTGCATATGATCAGGAACCAATGGTACTGAAGGAAGAAAGAAGTCTAAGCTATACTGAAGGCATTGGTGAAAAACAAGCCTCCAGGAATTGACGGAATACCAACTAAGATGTTTCAACAAACGGATGCAGCACTGGAACTGCTCACTCATCTGTTCCAAGAAATTTGGAAGACAGCTACCTGGCCAATCGACTGGAATATTTATGCCTATTCCCAAGAAAGGTGATCCAACCAAATGTGGAAATTATCAAACAATATCATTAATGTCACACACAAGTAAAATTTTGCTGAAGATCGTTCAAAAGTGGCTGCAGCAGTATATCGACAGGGAACTGCCAGAAATTCAAGCCGGACTCAGAAGAGGACGTGGAACCAGGGATATCACTGCTGATGTCAGATGGATCCAGGCTGAAAGCAGAGAATACCAGAAAGATGTTTACCTGTGTTTTATTGACTATGCAAAGGCATTTGACTGCGTGGATCATAACAAACTTTGGATAACATTGCGAAGAATGGAAATTCCAAAACACTTAATTGTGCTCATGAGGAACTTGTACATTGATCAAGAGGCTGTTGTTCAAACAGAACAAGGGAATATTGTATGGTTTAAAGTCAGGAAAGCTGTGTGTCAGGGTTGTATCCTTTCACCATACCTATTCAATCTGTATGCTGAGCAAATAATCTGAGAAGCTGGACTATATGAAGAACAACAGGTCATCAGGATTGGAGGAAGACTCATTAACAACCTGTGTTATGCAGATGACACAACCTTGCTTGCTAAAAGTGAAGAGGACTTGAAGCACTTACTGATGAAGATCAAAGACTACAGCCTTCAGTATGGATTACACGTCAACATAAAAAAAAAAAATCTTCACAATTGGATCAATAAGTATCACCTTGATAAACAGTGAAAAGATTGAATTTGTCAAGGATTTCATTTTATGTGGATCCACAATCAACACCCACGGAAGCAGCAGTCAAGAAATCAAAAGACGAACTGGACTGGGCAAATCTGCTGCAAAAGACCTCTTTAAAGTGTTTAAAAGCAAAGATGTCACCTTGAAGTCTAAGGTGCGACTGACCCAAGCCATGGTATTTTCAATTGCCTCATATGCATGTGAAAGCTGGAAGATGAATAAGGAAAATTGTGGTGCTGGCAAAGAATATTGAATATACCATGGACTGCCAAAAGAATGAACAAATCTGTCTTGGAAAAAATATAACCAGAATGTTCCTTGGAAGCAAGGATGGTGAGAATACGTCTCACATACTTTGGACATGTTGTCAGGAGAGATCAGTCCCTGGAGAAGGACATCAGACTTGGTAAAGTAGAGGGCCAGCTAAAAAGAGGAATACCCTCAACAAGATGGATTGATACAGTGACTGCAACAATGAGCTCAAGCATAATGATTGTGAGGATGGCACAGGACCGGGCAGTGTTTTATTCTGTTGTACATAGGATTTTCTATGAGTCAGAACCAACTCACAGTACCTAACAACAATAACAACAACTGCTTAGAACTGTAGCTTTGGAAAGCTATTTATCTCCCTCAAATCACAATTTCCTGATGTGTAAGATGGGAATAAAAATTGTATTTTCCATAGGATTGGAAGACAAAGAAATAAGGTAATGGATATACAGTATGTGACACAGTACTTGGCAATTATATCTCTATGATTATTTACCACTGTATCTCTATAATTGTTTACCTATGTAATTATTCAATTAATAATGACCCCATAAATGTAATCTTAAAGATCAAAGGCACACCCAGGGAAATGACGCTTAGGATTTAAAATTTAACTATTCAATCTCTTTCTTCTCCACACAGAACAGCTAGCAACTCTCAATATGAGCGTGCTGGTCTACACATGGGCACATTTTCACAAGAAATTAACCCAGCAGCCAGTATTTCCATAGCACCTAGATGGATATAATTCTCTGTAGAAAAACTTCACCTTCTTGAAAATGGGAGTTCTATAATATGATGTATGAATGGGCTTACCAAACCAAACCTTTTGCCGACAAGTCTATTCCAACTCATAGCAACCCTACAGGACAAAGAACCGCCCCACAGGGTTTCCAAGGAGCATCTGGAGGATTCAAACTGCTGACCTTTGGATAGCAGCAAAATGCTTAACCACTGTGTCACCAGGGCTCCATGAATAGGCTTAGATGGTAAATAAATAACTTCTTTCACTTTTTCTAAAAAAAATCTTTGCAATACCTCACCACCATTGAACACACAATACTTGCGTGTTTTCCTGATCTGTATATCTGCCCGGTGAGCACACTGCTTTGCAAATAGTTGCCTCTCAATAAACTGTCAAATAGGAAAGATGGTATATGTAAAATCAGACAGGATCCAGAGGGTGACATTTCTCAGAGATGTTATAAAAAAAAGAAGGGTGAGCCCTTCAGTAGTCATCAAAGCTTTGGCTGATATCAGAGAGGTTCTCAAGTTGAGTATCCCCAGTAATTAAACGGAAATGTTGTATAAAATGACGATTCCCTTGTACTCTCCCCAAGAGACTGAGTCATAAGTTCTTAGTTGGCATCCAGAAATATGAGATTTTAACATGCTACCTGGTGATACATTTGCAGATGGTCAGGGAATCACATTTTAGAAACACTGGTGTGCGTGAAATAGGGAGCTACTAGTATCTAACGGTTTTGTTTTTAGGGATATTTGAAACATATCTGAAGAAACTAAGGTCTAAAGTCATCCATTTGGTTTCAAGTTCTTAGCTCAAAATTCCACATAAAAATATCTCACACACCATTCTCTCGTTCCTATCCCCTATTAAGATAAACTAGAATGTGTGATAAATAGATCCTTAAACAGTTATCCTCATGGTTGGTTATCTTGCTAAAAGTAGAATTTTAGAAACAGGTTTTGGGTTTAGATTTTTTCTTGTAGCTCTAGGGCAGTCTTAGGACTTGCTCTAGCTTCTGCAGCCTTATTTTAAGGGTGGTCCTTAACCACTGTTGCACATCATAATTATATGTCATGCTTTAAAATATACCCACCTTAGACAAAATGAAATCAGAATTGTTGGCTGCAGTACCTAGGTGTAAGGATTCCCAAGCTGAATCTGATGTTCAGCCGGGGTTGAGAACCACTGCTTGAACTAAACAAATTTATCAGCGGCTATATGATGAAAGTCTCTGCCTGACAATAAGAGAACAAGTCATTTGGAACTTGTTTAAGGCCACAGGATTCTGCATAGAATATGTGTACATGCATGAGATTGTGCACAATGATGTCGGCAATCACTGCGTACTCCAAGATTCAGAAATAAATAGAGGACTTAAAAAATAAAAATAAAAAAAAGAGACCTACTACAGAAGAAGTTTATGAGGAAAAAAGACACTATATCCCATGTATCCCAAGAAGAGAGGGAAAAAATGGAGATAAAGAAAAATTTAAGACTCTAGTCTCCCTTAGACCTTTCCTTGAACAGAGTTAACAAATGGGAAGATGATTTAAACAAAATAAGTCATACTTAATGTTTAGGTTCAAATACTGAGTATCTTTTGCTTAGCAGGTTCTTATTAAATGAAACAATAATTTCTACTAATAAGTGGGACTCAGACTTACAAATAATTTTCAGTGCCTAATTTTACTAAATATTGTCATCCTCATAAAGATTAAACAATTGAGCTTATCATGATTTAAAAGCTATTTCAGTCCCTTCTACTTTAAAACGCATACATGCATGCATATACTTCCCTGAGAGTATCTGAGTAGAAAACAAGTTAATGATATATAAACTACTCTGAGGGTAACATTTTGAAGAAAAGATGGATGAGAAGAGAATTGATGTTGCTCCTATAAATGGGAGTAAGCAAAATGTGGGCCTGGCTGTGTGTCATTAGAAATCTGAGCCTTGATCTACTCAGTCTCCTGAAATCTAGTCAAAACAACTGGTTATGCTTACGAAGGTGTGAAATGAATTGTCTTTGAGCCCTTTAACTATGTTACAGCTTATTCTCACATAATTTTACTTTTTACCAAGAACGTGAAAATTTTTATTTACTTTTTTTTAAATGAATAAGCAGAAACAAGAGTAATGATAAATATTTGTCCTAGGTGGTAAGAAAGTGATTGCTTGATGTTTTCATTAGTTTCTTCTAGTTACATGGAAAAGAAACCCACTCAATACAGCTTGAAAAGAATAGACCTGGATGGCTGCATAGAAATATTAAGAAAGCAGAGGTGACAAGTAAAACTTTCTAAGGAAACCTATAACTACTTTAAGCCCATCTCTGTCTACTCTATCATAAACAGACTGGAGAAAAAAATTATTCTGGGATACACCAGATTTATATATGGAGTATTTTAGCGTAATGGGATTTATATATTAATACCTCTCCATACATATGCTTAAGATTATTTCATGGGACTAAACGATGGTGAAGCTGTGGTTCATTATTTGTCAGTTTACAGCATATTACAATGAGCTTCCTGAAGAGGTTGAACAGCCATCATTTTAGCTTTATAATGAAGACGACACAAACTGAATCCCTCAGTGATACATGTCCTTGTTATGTATAGTTAGATTATGGATTGTGTTACTGATAGACTGATTCTTGTAGTCTCAAAGTGTCTGCAACTACTGGGATTAGAAAATAACCGCAGGAACTAGTCGCCAATCTCTGATGGGTCAGGTATACCACAGAAAGTAGTCTACAAAGTTTAATCTTTGACATCTCATTTCACAGAACTCTATCAGAAAGAAACAGTTTAGTATTCATTCCTAGCCAGTGAGTTGACTGAGTTGAAGCACCAAACCAAGGTTTCAAAAGACAAACCAGTCATGCTGGAAATATTCTAGGACTACTCTACACAAATTCTGAAAGCTACCAACCATCAAAAAAAAAAAAGAACCAGTTTTCTAAAGGTGAGGAATTCCATAAGTTACATGAATTTTCTGGGCAGCTTTGTCTTGAACAAATGGTAAATTTGATCTTTCAGGTATTGTGAATGCTGCAAATCCAGAAATGAATTGGAACACTTTTTTTTCTTTTTTAAAGCAGACTTCTTTTTATAAAACTGTAGACTTTTCATACAATTTTCAGATGTTTTAGTAATTTCTAAAATCATGGTATATTTATATGATTATCACCTAAAAAAGACAGGACTGTTCTAAACTTATTGTGAGGATAATCAATTGATGAAACCTACTTAAACAAAAATTACTCTGTGAAATACATTTTGGTAAATTGTTAAAGGGACTATATTTAATTGTATATTTTTTAATAATACAAAGTGTTTATTTTTAATAATAAAAAAACTTTTTTTCTTATATAAGCTGGCTATGTTGATACAAGTAAAATAATAATTATTAATGCAGTGGCCATTCTACATATTAACCACATTTCAGAGAATAAACAGATTTGGAAACTGTTAATGAATAAATTATAATCCTACTGCATTCCATTTTCCTAAATGAAACTATTAAAGGAAAAAATACAACAGGATTATAATGTTACCCGAGACTTTTTTTAAGATTTAGAATGCAAATCAAAGTATCTTGAATGATTAAAGTCATCATCAAGCAGAAATAATAATCATCCTAAATTTCAAATGCACTGTTTTCCGTTAACAAATCAATCACAACCTTAGCCACTTACCAATTGATGTTTTACAGTTTAACATAACTTATTCATATGATTTACATTTTATTCTCCTAATAAAACTACAGCAGTGAGAAATGCCATTGTTCTTAGGAAGAGACGTGTATATTTCTAGTAATATACTCGACTTCATACTATAGTCAGATTTGCAAATAGCTAATTGATAATAAGACTATTTTATAATCTATATACTTTCAAATTCAGTACCTAATGGAAACAGCTACATAAAGATTAAGGTTATGATTATTCAACTGACATAAAACAAATTAAAAACATAAGCTCCATGATATCATCCATGGGTAAAATGCATGTCTTTTTTTTAATCCACTTCACTTCCTGCTAAAGTACATCTACCTGATCATAAATCCCAGGGAGTTAAGGACCAACTATAGAGTCTACAGACCTTACGGCTTTAAAAAACTGAGTCACAAATATGACTGCATAAAATAATCTCCAGAGATGTTTTTAAAGCAATGCTAATGCCTTCTAATTCCACTTCTATATGCAGATCAAGCCCTGGTGACACATTGGTTAAGAGCTTGGCTGCTAACCAAAAGGTCAGCAGTTCAAATCCACCAGCCACTCCTTGGAAATCCTATGCGGCAGTTCTACTCTGTATTGTAGAGTTGCTATGAGTTAGAATCGACTCGATGGTAATGGGTTTGGTTTTGGTTATTAAAATACATGTGCCAAAAAATTACAGTAAATGTCATTCCTGATAAAGAAATGTAGACGCCGTCTTTTAAAAACTAAGAAAAATATAACTACTCTTTTCAAAACCATGAATTTGGTCCTAGACACGTAGAAAGCCAAGAAATAGAAAGAAAAACAGTAAGGTTTGGAAAAGAAGACACACACTGTCATCTTCCTTGTGGCTAACAGAGCAGTGTTCAAAATCATACTTATTTTATTGCAATAGGACTGGGCTTGTCTTATCTCATACATTAAAATTGGAGAAAACAACAAAAATTTGGCTCTAAATTATAAGAAAAAATGTTAAATTATACATTTCCATATAAGGAATCAGGGAAAAGTGCATACTAGATTTTTGAAATGTTTATGCTAAAATCATATATGTGAAGTAAAACTTTCATCATTTAAATGAGGAAAAAACAAGGCTATGAAAAAACACTTCACGTACATTTGATTGACTTCCTGGTGATGATGAATAAATTAGCTTTTACTGTATGTAATGTAAGGGAGATACAGCTAAAGGAAAAAAGAATTATTCTCCAGGTTCTCTCCAAGCATATTTTATATCTGAGATAAACGTTTCACTAAGATTTCAGCTGGAGATACATAGGCAGGGTTGAATTTAAATACAGCATTGACTTCCAGCATCTTTTCTGACTTTTAAAGGGCACTTGAAAAATGAGGAAGGAAGGTCTCTGCGATTTGTGAAGATTTTACATGTCTTTGATACTTTCGGTTTTTCTCCAGGGTAAAACGAGAACATAGTTCGGTTGCCACGTGGACTCAGCAGCTTCGCAGCAGTGGCCCTTTGAGGAATAACTCAGCGGGTCAGTAGAAATTAAAAAGCAGTGGCAAATATATCTGTACTCCCTTCTGGGAGAATAAATGCAAGGAAGTGGTTTTACCTCTTCCATGCCTTAAGGCACATGAATACGGTCTCTACAGAGTTTTTTAGAAGCAATACTTAAGCCATTCAGTTCACAGAGATGGGTATTGAATTATTAAGTTACTAGTTTAAAGTGTATGCTTTGCCATTTGTAATTAATAAAACAATTAGGAAGTTTTAAACATATTAGGGTATAGAAATAGCATAAAGTCCCTCAATACTGCTTAATCGTTTTTTTTTTAAGTTTTCCTTCTTATCCGTTGTCCCCTAAACTTTGATTCCTGATGCAAATACTTAAAACCTAATTCACTGAAAAACCAAAAACCTATTGCAGTCAATTCCAACTCATAGTAACCCTATATGACAGAGTAGAACTGCCCCATAGGGTTTCCAAGGAGCGGCTGGTGGATTCGAACTGCTGACCTTTTGGTTAGAAGCAGATCTCTTCACCACTGCGCCATTGCACTTAAAGAGACACTATAATTAACACTGTGAATCAGTTGCAGTTATAGATTACACTTTGCCCCTAAAAAACCATTGTAACTAGAAAACCAGTACCCAGAAACAGGAACGGTTTAGGCTGCACCCACATTTTTCGAAGATTATTTTCAACTAACAGAATAATTTTAAATCATAGTCAATCAACGGATGGCACTTTTTCACATACCTGTGTCTAAACACCAAAGTTTCAAGAAACAGGATATTATTTTACTTTTAAATGTTATCTCAAAAGTGTTTTGAAGTAATGGGCAGGAATATTTCCAGTTAACTTTTAAACTTAACATATAATGCTTCAATACTGTATATTACAAAATCTCAGTTTCCTCTAATTGTTAGTGCCACAAGGACAAGATTGTTCTCTGTTTTGTTCATGGCTATATCCCAGAGTTTAGAATGATGCCTGATCTCTAGCAGTGCTCAATTTATATTTGTTGAATGACTGAATCTGCATTATGGAATACCAATGATATCAGATAGTTTTATTTTAATTAAAGAAAAGAGAAAGGGTCTCATATCTTTATTACTAATAGATTTAAGAAATTAACTATAAATAATTTTTCCTTAGTATTGTGGATAGATATAAAGAGCAGTTATATTTCTGAGTTAAAGTAATTCAGATTTGCTTGATATAAACTGCCAGTTTCTCATTTTTACCTTTAAGATAATGTTATAGGATCCACATCTTGCATGTTAGATATTCCCAATAGCCACATCTTACATTTAGGAAATGTCTACTTCTCCACATTTATGTTCTTACTGATGTTTTTAACAATTCCGGCAAAGGATTGGAAAAATCTTCCTTGTAAAAAAAAGAAAGATTGTTAAACCTAATTTAAATTTCCCTTTAAGACCTGTAGAGGGCAGTGAATAAAAGAAAATCCTATCACCACTGTCCCCTAAAATGACTAGACATTCACATAATCCTCCTAGAAACTGAGAATTTTATTCTTTCTAATGACATATGATCCTTAATTATATTATTATATTTCAAATATTGTTCTCTTAATAATATTTTTTCAAATAAAAAAAAACCTGATGCCTGATTGGTTTAAGAATCTGTTATTCAGTGGATATAGTAATTTCTCCATTTTATTGCTTTACAGTCAAAATTTAAAACAAGGTTCTTCAAATAAAATAAGCCTGTTAAGAATAGTGATATGGATCTATAGGGAGGCGTAGCCAACATAGCGGAGTAGTTAGATGCTTCCAATATCCCTCTTACAACAAAGACCTGGAAAAACAAGTGATTTGATTCTATGTGGACATCTGGCAGCCCTGAACAAGGCAAGGTTAAGAAATCCGTCTGAGTGATACGGGAGAGAAAGACTGCTTGGAAGAGGTGAAGAGGGCTAGAGATGCGGCGGCGAAACTGTAGAGCCACAGTCTTGCCAGTCCACGGTGAAGCAGGCAAACAGCTGTGCTGTGCGCACTCTCGGGAAGCAGCTTCCACATTGAGAGAGACCCGGCAGCAGAGATTCTGCTCGGACACTGAACCAGTGAAGAGCAGCTCCCAAGAGGCTAGGATAAGTACATGCATACACCATTTTGTGGGGATTAAAAAAAAAAAAAAAAAGCCCATTTGGGGAAAACCTCTTTCCGTTTTACCTCCTCCCTCCACGCTCTGCACCGGGAGTCTGCTGGGCCAGAAGCAGATCCCAAAAGGTGCCCTGACCCATTCTCCTGGCCTTGGAGAGGGAACAAATAAGCTGCTGGCTCCCCTAGGCCAGGAACACAGGGTCGGCACAGCTCCTTCACTGGCCGCAGCTATCAGGGGTCCGCAAACTCTGAGTGCCTTACACCCCTGTACAGACTTGTGGGGATCCATCTCAATAGCATTAGCCCTCATTGCCACAGTACAACAGGGCAAACATCTGAAGTGTAACTTCAACTGCTTCAGCTGTGAACGGGCAGATCTGTGACCCTTGAAACAGCCCTGCCCCTTAAGTAGGCACTTATATCAATCTGCAGCAGGGGCTTGAGGACTGGTGGTAATACCTAAAGTGCATAGTCACCTGCTACAAGAGTTCAAGAAAAAGTGGTGCCCTCGAGTCTTTACAGCCAACAGAGTGGGGTGCTCTTAGTCCAGCTGCAAAACTCACCTACCTACTCACCCTAGAGAATAGGGACACGCTTTCCGTTCAGACTCTCAGGGGCAGCCGTCAGCCCCCTGCTGGGCACAGGGCGTGATCCCCTACCACAGCCAGAGTCCAGTGCCTGCACCAATCACCCATGCCTCTCTAGGTCTGGGGGTGAGAGCCTGCATCATACACTTGGTGACCGACTGCCTGAACACCCGAGCTGAACCCATATAGGAAAATTTAACGGACTCCTGTGTGCACATAGTTAGTTACAGAACTAACTACCTGGTGACAGGACGTTAGAGATCAAAAGGTGTCAAAAATCAAACTAGCGCACACGAGCAGCCTATTTGGGCGTATCAAAACAAAACAAAATAAGAAGCTAGGTCTCACTAAGCAAACACAAAATAAAATTATAATAAATAATTGATGGCTCTGAGACAACAGTCAATATCAAGTCACATAAAGAGGCAGTCTATGATGGCTTCAGCAAGCTCCAAAAATAAAGAATCAATAAATTCCCTGGAGGAAGAGAACTTCTTGGAATTACCAGAGGCAGAATACAAAAGATTAATATACAGAACTCTTCTAGAAATAAGAAAGGAAATTCTACATAATGCAGAAACTTCCAAGGAACATACAGACACAGTAGTAGCAGAACTTAAAAAAGTTATTCGAGAACATAATGCCAAATTTAATAGGCTGCAAGAATGCACAGAGAGACAGCAATCAGAAATCCGGAAGATTAATGATAAAATTTCAGAATTAGACAACTCAACAGAAAGTCATAGGAGCAGAATTGAGGCAGTAGAAGTTAGAATTAGTGACATTGAAGATAAAGCTCTTGATGCCAACTTATCTGAGGAAAAATCAGATAAAAGAATTAAAAAGAATGAAGAAACTCTAAGAGTCATGTGGGACTCTACCAAGAGAACCTACGAGTAATTGGAGTACCAGAACAGGGGAGGATAACAGAAAATACAGAGAAAATTGTTGAAGATTTGTTGACAGAAAACTTCCCTGATATCATGAAAGATGAGAAGATATCTATCCAAGATGCTCATCGAACCCCACATAAGGTAGATCCCAAGAGAAAGTCACCAAGACATATTATATTCAAACTTAACAAAACCAAAGCTAAACAGAGAATTTTAAGAGCTGCTAGGGATAAAAGAAAAGTCATCTACAAAGGAGAGTCAATTAGAATAAGCTCGGACTACTCAGCAGAAACCATGCAGGCTAGAAGGCAATGGGATGACAAATTTAAAGCCTTGAAGGAAAACAACTGTCAGCCAAGAGTTATATATCCAGCAAAACTGTCTCTCAAATATGAAGGCAAAATTAGGGCATTTCCAGATAAACAGAAGTTCAGGGAATTTGTAAAAGCCAAACCAAAATTACAAGACATACTGAAAGGAGTCCTACGGTTAGATAACCAGCTAACAACACAAGACTAGAACACAGGACAGAGCAACCAGATATTGACTAAGATATGGAAATCGAAATTACATCAAAGCTAAAACATTTAAAATAGGGAAATACATATCAATATGTAAAAAAAGGGTACTATTAAAACAAAAAAAGAGGAACTTAAAAAATAGAGACAGTGATTTTCTATATGGAGGGGAATTTAAGGCGATATAAAGTAATAAAAGACTGGTTTAAACTCAGAAAAATAGGAGTAAATATTAAGGTAACTAGAAAGGAATCTAACAATCCTACAAAACAAGATAAAAAAGTAGAAAAATATAAAGACCCAGCAAACACAAAATCTACAACAAAGAAAAAGATTGAAAAAAAAATACATAAAGAAAAACGACTAAGCACAGAATATTGAGGAGAACAAAGAAACTGTGAACAACACACAAAAAGAGATATCAGGATGACAGCACTAAACTCCTACCTATCAATAATTATGCTGAATGTAAACGGACTTAATGCACCAATAAAGAAACGGAGAGTGGCAGATTGGATAAAAAAGCATGATCCATCTA
>NW_004443943.1:9508999-9541867 GCF_000243295.1 Trichechus manatus latirostris | reverse complement strand
AGAACTAAAACAATTTCCGAGGCCAACTCTTCAGACAGGGATTGGACTGGACTGTGGGACATAAAGTGATACTTGTGAAGAATGTGCCTCTTAGACAAGTAGATGTAAGATACCAAAGGGGCGGCTTCTGTCCAGAGGTGAGATGGGAAGGCAGAGAGAGTTAGGAGCTGGTTAAATGTTCATGGGGAATCAGGGGCAGAGTGGGGAGTGTGCTGTCACAGAATGGGGTGAGTGGTTGGGGTCTCATAACAATGTATGTAAAAAAAAAAAATTCTGTATGGGAGACTAACTTGAAATGCAAACTTCATTACAACAATAATAAAAAAAGAAAAGACATATCTATAGAGAAGTTTAATGATTACATCTTAGATGCAGACATTTTGGCCCCCAATTAAAGAAAAGAAAAGAAAGAGAGAAATGACTGAGTTGTATGATCCATGAGGATAAGATACAGCAAAGCCAGAATAGCTGCTTACTGGGGTTAAATAATCTCCAATAAACATTTGCTAAAATCCTCCAGAGATAATCCATCAAGTAGGGTCATTTTGGCTGCAATATTAAATACTGGTGAAGAAACTTTTCTAGGATAGTAGAGAATACAGCCAGTTAATACGTTTCCCAGAATCAACAAAATTCCAGGAAAACAGTAAAGGTGGAATATGAAGTGTCCTAAAGAACTATTTGAGCATCTCCAAAAGGGTTTTACAGTTACATTCCCTCAATGGGTTATAAAATGGTATGTTCATTTTCTACACGGATTGAAGCACTCTCCAGTCAGAAAGCCACAGCACTAAGCAAAGATGAGAAGACAAGGGGACAGGGAAACCAGAGTACTGGAAATGGAACTATTAGAACACAATTAAAGCAAATGTTGACATCTTGCGAAAAATGTAACTAATGTCACTGAACAACTTGTGTAGAAATTGTCAAATGGGAATCTAATTTGCTATGTAAACTTTCACCAAAAACATAATAAAATGTTATAAAAAACGGAAAAAAAATAGTGATATGATCATATATGTAATTAAAAATATAGTTACCCAAATAAAAGGTATCCAAAGTGGAAAAGAAGAAGTAAAATTATCACTATTTGCAGATGACATGATCCTATATACAGAAGACACTAAAGATTCCACAAGAAAACTGCCAGAACTAATAGAAGAATTTAGTAGCATTGCTAAATTGCAGTATACAAGATCAACACAGAAAAATCAGCTAGATTCCTCTGCACTAACAAAGACTACTTCAAAAAAGAAATCAAGAAAACAATACCATTTACAATAGCTCCCAAATCAATAAAATATCTAGGGATTAATCTGACCAGGGACATAAATCCAATGAGAATTATAAAAGAGACTAAAAGATAAATACAATCATGCAAAGACATCCCATGCTCATAGACAGGATGGCTTAATATATTGAAAATGTCAATACTGCCTATAGACATCTACAGATTCAATGCAATCCCAATACAAATCTCAACAACATTCTTTACTGCAGTGGCAAAACTAATGACCAGCTTCAAATGGAAAGGAAAGAAACACCAAATAGCCAAATCAATATTGAAGAAAAAGAACAACGCAAAAAGCCTCATACTCCCCGCTATCAAAACATACTATAGTCACTGTAATCAAAATAGACTGGTATTGGTTCAACATTAGACATACAGATCAGTGGAATAAAATTGAGAACTGAGACCTGATTCCAAACATCTATGGACAACTGATTTTCGATAAGGGGTCAAAGTCCATTCAGTAGGGCAGAGACAGTCTCTTTGATAAACAGTGCTAGCAAAACAGATATCCACCTGCAGAAAATTGAAACGGGACCCATATCTCATAACAAATACAAAAACTAACTCAAAATGGATCAAAGACCTAAACGTTAAACCTAAAACCATAAAATTCCTGGAAGAAAACATAAGAAGAAAACTATGGGACCTTATCTTCTAAAAAAATAGGATAACAACCATTATAGCAAATGCACAAATAAAAGAAGACAAGATAGATAAATGGGATCTCATAAAAAATTTTAACTTCTGCTTATCAAAAGACATTATCAAAAGAGTAAAAAGAGAATCTACAGACTGAGAAAAAAATTTGGAAAAGACATATCAGATAAGGGTCTAACCTCCAAAATTTATAGAAAACTTCAACAACTCAACAACAAAAAGACAAGCCAATTATAAAATGTGCAAAGGACATGAACACAACCTTCACCAAAGAAGACATCCAAGCAGCCAACAAACACATGAAAAGATGCTCACGATCAATGGCCATTAGAGAGATACGAATCAAAAAAAAAAAAAAAAAAAAAAACCAGTAAGATACCATCTCACTCCTACTAAAACGGCACTAGTCAAAAAAACAGAAAACAACAAGTGCTGACGTGAATGTGGGGAGACTGTAACCCTTATTCATTGTTGGTGGGACTGTAAAATGATACAACCATTATGGAAAATAGTTTGGCACTTTCTCAAAAAACTAAAAATAGAGCTACCTCATGATCCAGCAATCCCACTCCTAAGAATATACCCTAGAGACCTAAAACTACTGACACGATGAGATATATGCACTCTTATGTTCACTGCATCTTTATTCACAATAGAAAAATGGTGGAAGTAACCAAAGTGCCCATCAACAGATAAATGGGTAAGCAAACTGTGCTACATAGACACAATGGAATACTACACAACCACAAAGAACAATGAAACATATTGTAACGTGTATGGACCTGCAGGACATAATGCTAAGTGAAATAAATCAAGCATATAAGGACAAATATTGTATGATCCCTCTTTTATAAGAAGACAAGAACAGATAAATATAGAGAGACCAATATTCATTGTTGGTTACCAAGGAGAAGGGCAGAAGGGTAACTATGCTTTAGAACTTAGAGACTTGTGTTACTTTTGGTGATGGGAAATGTGGTTCCAAGTGTGGAAATAGTGAGCACAACACAACCACAGTAAAGACTAGTGTTTGAGTACAAAGGGTTTAGACAAAATTAAAGAGAATGCTGACAAACTGTGATAAATGTAACTAATGTAACAATTCATATGGAAATTTGTAAAAAAAAAACCATTGGGGGGATATACAATTTAGCAACAACATTAATAACAGCCAAAAATATGTGTTTGGTTACACAGATATATACCTATGCATAAATATGTACAGGAAGGCATATATGAATAACTGTAGGCATATGTATATACACATTTATGTGTGCTGCATGTATTTTCAAGCATAAAATAAAGCACAAGACAGCAGTTATGTATACTTCCTAGACACAACCAAACACCTCATGGGATTGGTCTACTAGGTTTGAGGGCTTAGGACCATAGTCTCCTGGGACAATTCAGTCAGTTTGTATAATATAGTCCATAAAGGCAATGTTCTACATCCTAGTTTGATGAGTAGCATCTGTGGTCTTAAAAGCTTGTGAGTGGCATCTAAGATACAACTATTGGTCATTACTCATCTGGAGCTAAAGAGAAAGAAGGAAACCAAAGACTCGAAGAAACTAGTCTACAGAACCAATACTCTGCATGAACAACTACATCACCTACCTTGAGACCAAAAGAACTAGATGGTACCCTGCTACCATTACCTACCATTCCAACCAGGGACTCAACAGCTGGTCCTGAATAGAATGGGAGAAAAATGGAGAACAAAACTCAAATTTCTAAAAAAAAAAACGCAGATTTACTGGACCAGTTGAGACTAGATGAACCCCAGAGACTACTGCCCTGAGATACTCTTTAAACTTGGAACCCAAACCACTCCCAGAGGTCATCTTTCAGCCAAATGACAGACTGGCCCATAAAATAAATAGTATCACCCATGAGTACTGTGCTTCTCAAAATAATCGTCTAGATGAAACCAAATAGTTAACATTTACCTTACACCAAAGATAGAAGGCAAGGGGGGAAGAGAAGCTAGATTACTGGAAATAGAACAACCAAAATGGCAATAGGAGAATGCTGATATACTGTAAAGAAGGTAACCAGTATCACTAAGCAATATGTATAGAAATTGTTAAATGAGAACTTAATTTCCTGTGTAAATTTTCACCAAAAACACAAGAAAATATTTTAAAAAATTAAAATATAGTTACCCAAAGATTTCACGTTATAATTTTTCAAGTTAATTCAATTAAAAGGATGATAGAAGTCAGAAAGTGAATTAGTATAATATACTGCCACCATAACCATGACTACCCAATTATATGTTTAACCAGAGTATGATGTTAGCAGTAGTCTGTCCACATAGTGAATGCAGTTCATCCTGAATTGATTTTGTAATCTATCTCAACGAGGTGCAAGACAACTGATAGAAGCGAAGCCCAGCTGCAAATGAGTCTGTCAAGGGATCTTCCTCTGTGATATATTTTATCTTTAAAAGCTGAAGTTTAAGGCCACAGAGGAAGCAGTTTTCTATCTGGACCCAACCCTATCTTCCTATTATATTGCCATTCAGGAAATACTGAAGCTAACAGCTACTCCCTTATACTTATTCTGGCCTATAATGCTAAACTAACCCATAACTCTTTATAAAAGTATTCAAGCTTCATTTGATAAAAATCTTTAGAGAGAAGATAACTAAATAAGTTTCACAACATTACTTCCATATAGAAGCAAAACCAATTTCAGAATTTCTATCATAGATACTTCACTACTAGTCTAAAGAAAAGAATATTTAGAACATTTCTACTGGATCTTTTTATTGGATGACTGTTCTAAATGTATATATTTTTAAACTTTAGCAATCTAATTTTCTTAAATTTTAGAGTTTTCTAAAGGCAATAAGTAAGAGATGAATAAGGCTCCAATTCAAGCTTTATACTTGGATGACAGGAGGTATCTTGAAGAAAATATGACTATTTACAAAGCATTCACCTGCATATTTATATATTCCACTAGATATATACTTACAAAAATACCTCTAGGTAAAATAAATGAGTAATGTATAAAGTCTGGATGCTAGTATTTTTATATGTTATCAAACCTCATTATACTACAGAAATCCATTAATGTTTACAATCTGAAAAGGAAATGATTTTAAAATACAATAAAAAACCATTCAGATTAATTTTCCTATTCATAACCTTCTTCAGCAATAATTCAATAAAACTGGTAGCCAATTTTACATATTTATGAATTTTAAAAGGAATTACAAACAAAATGAACAAAATAGTTTTGTTTTAAGCTTAATAATTTTACATTAGTGGATAATATATAAAAAGTCATCCTTATTGGTGAAAAAATTATTTTATGTTTAAACTTAACTTATTCTCTGAGAATAGTTTACTTTACTCCTAATTAGCAAGGAAAAAAAAAAAAAAAGAGAGAGAGAGAATGAGTAAACTGGCCAGTCAGTATTCGCATTAAAGATGAGGTAGCATTATGAGATTTATTATCTTTTGTGAATCAAAAGGGCAAAAGTGTACACTCAAATCAGTTTTGCTAAGAGGATCTTAACTTGAATTCTGGAGTCCTAAGTATGAGAGTGACAGGAGAGCAATAGAAAAGGATGTCCTAAAAACATATTTTTTAAGAATTTTTTTTCTTATATCTAAGAAATTTCCTGTTAGAGTATTAAGCAGCTGAGGTAACAGTTAAATCCACTGTCTGCTGTGAGAGGGTAAACCACAACCTGAAAAGAAAAAGTCATAAACACTAAATGTAAAAGAGACACCTTTAAAAAAAAAAACGAAAACCTACACTAATACATAGTCTGCCTTATAATAGGGTTTGGAGAAAGCAAGCTAAAACTAAAAGAGTACCACTGATTTTTACAACTTTGCTTAAAACAAAAAGCAGAGTGAAGACAAAAACTTAAAGAACCATCACAGAATACTAAAAAGTGAAGTTGTGCATGTGCGTATTCATGACTTTCATCAGATAGTTCTTAGACGTATTTAATCCCTCAAGACCAGAACCTCAAGAGAATAACTCTTCCATTGCCCCGAGTCAGTGTTGGACCAAGGTTTAAAAGCTGCATCCTTTCAAATATTTTGAAGAGAGAAACATACTTTAATGAGTTTGTGGAACTGCAAAGACAATACTGAAGTGATTAGTCAAATTATCCGAAGTGTCTTGAAAGTAATAGTTTTTCTCAGTGTAATATGAATTTAATATAAATGATTCTTGTGCTCGGAGAACCAAAGTCAAATCCTATTATTATTAATTGAGTTACTTTACCATTTCATTGTTCTTAAATATACATTGGGAAAAATCTTGATTCAATTATATATTTGGTGTAGAATGAAATACTGATTACCAAAAGGTATATAAAAGAGCAATCCCTAGCTCTCCGTTTGCTTCACCGTTTTACGTGCCTTCATAGCTCTAATCATTAGATACATTATATACCACATCTAACACTATTTTGCTTACTGTCTTCCCTCTACGAATGTTAACCCCCTGAAAGTATAGATTTTATTTGTTTTACTCACAGCTATATAGCCAGCAGAGTCCCTGGGTGGCGCAGAGGGTTAATATGCTAGGCTGCTGACTGAAATGTTGAAGTTTTGAGTTCACCCAGAGGGGAGAAAAGCCTAACAATCGACTTCCGAAAAATCAACCACTGAAAACCCTATGGAAAACAGTTCTACTCTGACACACGTGGGGTGGCCACGAATAAGGAGTTCGCTGAAAGTAACTGGTTAGTAATTTCCAGCACATTCATTAAATGAATGGATGTACTAGAAAATTAAATACTTGAGCAGATATGACCACAAAAAAACATGTCATTATTGGGCTAAAGATAGAAGCCTGTAGTAGACCAGCAGCTGTCCTATTCCTAAATTATGTCTTTGAAAGAAAATTCATACTTACAAGGGCTTTAGGAAGTGGCAGAAAAAACAAACTTGAATTTGAGCACTATCATACAGCCCTGAGATATCTGAAATCTTGCTGGGGACAATTGGAGCTATTTTGAAAAACTTTTAAATTTGAACACAATGTAATACCTCCACAGCAAAATTATGCCATAGGAAGCAATTCACGTTAGCAAGAGAAAGGCTTGTTCATTTTATAAGGACTATACTGAGAAGAAAGGGACATTTTAAAATATATGGATTTTTGCTATTTTTTTTCCACAGGAGATTGGAAGAATAAAAACAGAACCTATAAAAAGGATGAAAGGAGAGAGAAATAAGTGCATAGAGAAAACATTAAAATAATAATCAATATAAATAATAAAATTTTAAAATAATTGCATATTCATCTGGACACCAAAGGAATTCTATTTGGCTGATCTTAAAACAGAGACAGGGTTCTGTCCGGTGGTAAGTTTTGCCTTCTCACCATTACATACATTCTGGAACTTGACAGTAGTAGCCAAACTCAGAGAAAGTAACCCTGATAAGATTAAAGTTCTATATGTAGGAAGAATAAGATCTCAAGAACATGACAATTTGAATATGAAAGGAAATGTAAAAATATGTTATTCTTCTTGGCATGAGGCTGGGATATCCAGTTAAGCTTAATTTATTAAACAGAAAAAAAGAAATGTCAAGAATTTTCAATAGTTTTAGGGTTTTAGGTAGAGACTAGTTCCACCTAAATATAGCATACAAATGGGCACAAAGACACACAAGCAGTTGCTCAATTTACGTTAGCAAGATATTTTCAGGATAAAGAATTTGGTGAGTTACATTCTCTAGCATTGTTTTTATACAGTTGGCCCTCCATATCTATGCGGGTTCCGCGTAGGCGGATTCGCCCAACCTCGCATCCACTGAGCTGGACTAGAGCCAACGCCCCTGCCGCACGTGCATATTAGGCAGTGGCCTGCCCACATTCCTCAGACCTGCACCTCCTAAATCTTCGTTTTTGGGGGGCGTGTAGGAGGGAGCGTGCAGTCCAGGGAGTGGTCTTGGTGGGGGAGCAGGCGGTGGGTGGGGAGGAGGGTACGGGGGGATGGGGCTGCCTAGGCATTATAAGTAATCTATAAGGGAGAATGTGTGGAGGTTTTATGGAAATTTTACACCATTGTATATAAGGGACTCGAGCATCTGTGGATTTTCGTATGTGTAGAGTACCAGAACCAATTCCCCAGTATTCCAAAGGATGACTGTACTGCAAATATATAGAGGCAGGTGATTACATATGTAAGTTAAGTGAAACTAACATGGATGCAAGCAAATTAAAAGAAATCCACACAAATACAGCAATCCATTTATAGCTAAAAATTGGAAAACATGCCTTTCCTAATAGGAGACTGATATCTTTTATTTTTTCAATCAAAATAGTTCTCGTTGCTCATGAAAAACACTCCTTTAAAATGCGTTACTCGCATATAGAACTGAAAAACTTTTGCATTTCCTCATTAAATGTCTAGTATCTGGCCGAATGTTGTTAGTTGCTGTCCAGCAACCCCAAGTGTGCAGAGTAGAACTTCACCATGGTGTTCTCAAAGTGGTGACCTTTTAGAAGCTGATGGCCAGGCTTGTCTTTCAGAGTGCCTCTGGATGGGTTCAAACCGCCAGCCTTTTTGCTAGTAGTCAAGTGCTTACCGGTTTGCGCACCCAGGGACTCCTCATCTCACCTAATAGAATCATCAAACTCCTGTCCTTAGAGTTCTGGGTATCCAAGAAGATACTATAATTATTAGATATTTTGCATTTTTTTTCCATTAACCTATTTGCCTCAGGAATGATCTAGCTATTGTATCTTTCGGTTTTGCGCCTGCTGTGTTCTGTTTTTACCACCTGTCAGTCAGTTTATCATACCGTGGTGGCTTGGGTGTTGCTATGATGCTGGAAGCTACGTCACTGGTATTTCAAGTATCAGCAGGGTCATCAATGGTGGGCAGGTTTCAGCAGATATTCCAGACTAAAAGTGACTAGGAAGAAAAAGGCCTTGTGATGTACTTCCGTAAATTAGCTAATGAAAAGCCTATGGATTACAACAGAATATTGTTGTATATAGTGCTGGAAGATGAGCTCCCTAGGTTGGAAGGCACTCAAAATACACAGTGGGTGCAACAATAGACCCAATTATACCAAGATGGTGCGGGACCAGGCAATGTCTCATTCTGTTGTACATGGGGTTACCATGGGTCTGAGATGAGTTGATGGCAACAAAAAACAACAATATTCTACTTACTCTGGAAAAACAGATTTTCAGGTGCATTGAACACCTTGCTATTTCTATCCACATTTCTAAAATAATTAAGGAAAGTATGTGTGAGCTGCATGTGTGGGTGTGTATATCTTAAATTATAAAATATGGTGTACACATACATATACTTTAATATACACATTTCAAATTGTAAAATATTAATATATTTATAAAACATTTAGAAAAGGCTATTTTAAATGTCTGCTATTAAAAACCACAGATGCATTTTGTACTGTACTTATTAGTTTGGAAGGTGAAAGTGCTGCCATAATTCTGAGAGGATATACATAAGGAAGTAAGAGGGGGTTGGACTCAACCAAGAGCACTGCCTATCTTTCTGACTAAGAAGAATCATACAAGAGTTAGGTAAAAAGCCAATTAGGGCACTGCTTCATTTGCACTTCTAGATGGAATAAAATCCTGCTGGAACATCTAAAGTCAATAAATCAAAGGTCTGCTTATCCATTCTACTTCCTTTGGCATCTTTTTGGAGCACATCTCATAAACAAGTTTTTGAAATTATTAACTAAGTCACATAAAAATTTCTTTGGTGAAGAGATAGATGCCTTTTTCTATGCATACCTATAGTTCTTACTGTATACAGATTTACATAAAATAATTTGAATTAGATGTAATACTTGAGTAAAGTTTATAAGCTGAAATTATACCTTACTACATTCCTATTTCATCCACAATTAATTGTTTAATATGCAAGTCCATTTACAACCAAATTTGATCATTTCCTTGTCAACATTATTTTCACAGAATAAAAATATAAATACATAGACTATAAATACAAAGAATATATAATAACATTAATTATGAAAATTCAAACCCAGTTCAAATAGTAATTACTGCAATATAACTTTACTTACAGGAGAATACATTATAAAATACTCTATTTAAATATTTAACATAAATTATAAGAAATTCATTTTTGGAAATTAATAGGAATTTAATTTGAATATTCAGGATGCTTATAATGAAACCTATTTAAAATTGGTGGAATTTATATATAAGAAGAGAAGGCTGGCCTTTTGTCATTGGTTTCAAAGTCTTGGTTCTTCCTTCAACAATACTGTAAACTATAGAAAAAGAAAATAAAACTGTACATACTCCAAACAAAATGGTAATTAATTTCCAATCAACAATGGAAAATAAATATTCTTAACAGTAGCTTATGCACTTTTTAAAGAATTCCATAAAAGAATCCATATTCTGCTTTCCCAAGTTTTGGTACTCAAATATTCCATTTTGGTATTTTTGTCCATGTCACTGATGCTTTAAAGACTCTTCACAATGAATACTTTTAAACAGCTTTGGGTTTTAATTGACATACAATGTACTTTATACATGTAAAGTGTATAGATAGAGAAGTTTTAAACAATCAAAATAATGAACATATTCATTATCTTCAAAAGTTTCTCCATGATGTTGTGTAATCCTTTTCTCCTCCTGCTCCCCTCCATTCTCCCAGGCAACAACTACTGATCTGCTTTCTGTCACTATTTATTAGTTTGTGGTATCTAGAATTATATATCCAGGCGGTTATAGAACATGAATTATTTTTTAATATGGCTTCTTTCACTTAGTTTATTATTTTGAAATTAATGCATGTTGTTAGGTATATCAGTAGTTCGTTCCTTTTTATTTTGTAGTAATATTCCATTGCATTGATATATCACAAGTTGCTTAAGTATTTATCTGTTGATGGACATTTGGATTGTTTCTAGTTTGATGCTATTACAAATAAAACTACTGTAAACATTCACGTACAAGTCTTTGCATGAATAAATTTTATGTCTTTTGGCTAAATATGTAGAAGTGAAATGACAAGATCATATGATGTATATTTATGTGTATGTCTAAGTGTATGTTGAACAATTTAAGAAACTGCCAAACTGATTTCCCTAAGAATTGTACCACTTCCTTAATTGTAAACATTCTAATTTATGTTTAGTGGTATCTCACTGTGCTTTTTAATCTGCATTTCCCTAATGATGCTGAGCACCTTTGCACTTTTCAAAGTTCTCATCTGTCATTCATATATCTTCTTTGGCGATTTGAACTCTTCGTTCAAATATGATTTTTTTTATTGATTTGTTTTCTTATTACTGACTTTTGGAGTTCTTTATATATTTTGAATAAGTATTATTTATTTGTTATGAGATTTGCAAATAATTTATACCGGACTCTGGCTTGATTTGAATTGTAAGAACACGATTACAATATGGTCTATCTTACTAAATGTTTCACGTGCAGTTGACAAAAGGTGTTGTTAATGATGTTTCCACCGAATAGTATGTATTAATGCATCATAGAGAGAAACCAAGGTTGTATAATCTGCATCAGTGACCAAGCTCATTTAAAACTGATGGCTCTCAAAATCTAAGAACTCTCATATTTTTACTATTTACACAATTAATAGGCAGCAAAGTAAAATAACAGAAAAAGGATCCTTGATGCGAGACCAATATTTATGCAATACAAGCTCTGCTAATCATGCATAACTCTGGGAACTTTGCTCAGTGCACAGAAGGACAAATTATGCTTCTTTAATGTTTCCTTGGGAGGATTAAAAAATGTAATCTGTAAGTACTCAGCTCATACGAAGTGTTTCCTTGTTATTGAGAGGATGTTGATGAGGAAATTGAAAATTCAACCCCTTCCTACACATGCACACACAAAGAAAGAAATCACATAAAACAATAAAATCAGACAGATTTAAATTATAAAATACTGTGAATAGCTAATGGTGGAGATCCGCCATGATCTCAATATAACAAATCATGATAGTATGGAAACACTCTATCTCTTTCACTGCATTTGAAAGAGAAGTCTGATAAATCATATGTGGAAGAGTCACCCTGGCCTGTTATATGACTATTTTGGACCCCTCGGGTCCTCGAAACTCCCAAAGTGATACATTATCTTTCAAAATGTAGGTCACAGAAAAATGATCCTGATTCACTTGATTGGCAGATATGAGAGACTACATAGATAATGGTTTACTGTATTAAATATAGTGAATCCGAAATTCTTTATTTTTTTTTTAAAGAAAACATGATATGAATGATAAGTTTTATCTCCTGTGAGGGAAAAAGTCCTAAAGTATCAAAACACTTATGGAAGAGCGAAGAACTCATAACCAAATTTTACAGCATCCATGGTATCTTGAATTACATTAGAGAAAGATTAACCTTTGAGCAAAGGTCACATCATTTTACCCTTTTATTTACTGAATAATTGATTGAAAGAGAAAAAAGATCATTTTAGAAAGTATCGAGTTTGGTAATGCTGTTTCGACTGAAAGAATACATACACTTGTAGAAATGTGTCATATACTCAGATAATGCACAAACACAATTCAAGGCAGTGTCCAGTCTTTGGATCAGGAGTGTTGCTTTGATCATCTTAAATGATGTGTATTTAAAGTGCTTATGAATCCTTAGTAAGAATTTCAAAATAAAGATAATATTGTTGATCATTAAGTGACTGTGGAAAAAAGATAAAATGGCTTTAAATAAATAGAGTTTAAACAAGGAAAGCTGATATAACTCTAAACATAATTAGTTTAAGAAATATGATTAAGAACATAGAACACCAGAGGTATTTAAAAACGGTGAGATATCTCTGCTGGCTCTTATGAGGATGGAAAAAGCCTAAGAGGAAGGTGATAAGGGCCCTATTGTTTATTGCTCGCTGAGAGAACATTCCTCTCAGACTGTGTGGCCAACCTTCATAAATCCTTAGGAAATAAAGGACAGAAGAACTGAACAGCTCAAGAGAACATGAGATGGGTGAGATGTGGCATGCCACTAGGGATACCTATTGTCTTTATTGATCAAAACTATATTTGTTGTCTGCCAGCATTATGTGAAATGTACAGTGTTTGGCCTGGCACAGGTGATCATATAACTAAGTGCAGTTTTGCCTCTGGTGCTTACAACCACATCAGACAGGTTATCTTGCAGCTCATCTGGATCTAATGTTCTCTTTTTCTGAAAGATTACAGCTACAAGAAATTCAGTCATACATTGAACTCACCTCAGCACCTACTTAATTATATATAGATAATAGAAAACATTGTCTCTTTCTCAAAAGGATGAGTAAGTCAAGAAAAAAAGGTAAGCACATTAGGAAAAATGCTGTCATTCAGAGAAAGGGAACCACATCCCATATGGGAAATATGTAGACTCTCTGACAAAGATTCACTACAGGAAATAAAGAAGGTGATTGAAGAATACATTATTAATACTCTCAACAAAATTCAAAGGCAACTGAAAATTCTGAGCTTTTCTCTTGTCTCTGGGTACTAGACTGTCACTTGTGGCCCACCCAGGACATTAGTCTGTCTGGGGAATGATTGGTTTTTATTACAGAGGGGATGCGGCCAAAGGACCAAAATAAATTTTAGTTTCTAACATGAAATCAGTTTGATGGAGTGAATCAGAAGCCGTGTGAGCCAGGTCACTGTATTGGGAGAGAATTTTGGGATCCCTGGTGGCACAGTGATTAAGAGCTTGGCTGCTAACCACAAGGTTGGCAGTTCAAATCCACCAGCCACTCCTTGGAAACACTATTGGGCAGCTCTACTCTGTCCTACAGGGTCGCTATGAGTCGCAATCGACTCTATGGCAATGAGTTTTTTTTTGGTTTGCACATTCAATTTAGCATAAAAACAACTAAGCCTATAGGATTCAGGTATACAGATCTCCCTTCAAAGTATTACAGCTTCTTCTGACTGATAGAGAGAGATTAGGAAATAAAAACTTGGCCTGCCCTTTTTCTACAGTATTTGTGAAAAGAAAAATCAAAGATACAGAAGAATGACACACGTAAACAATCTCAGAGAGGGAAGGTTTGTTATATAAGTGAGGGTAACTGCAAGGACAGAGTTAGGTCAATTACCCTCACACATTCTCAAAGATCTGGAAGCTGAATCAAAATAAACTTGGCAGTTCATTGTGGTCAGGGAGAGGGAAACACTGAATTTTAACTTTTTGAGAGGCCATTGGTTCTGATGTGTCATAGACATTATCTTCACTGAGAATCTAGCTAACTAACTGGCCAGAAGCTTCTTTGTATCAGGGACAAGGTGGTCTTGGAGAGAGAGAGCTGTGGGATGTGCTTCACTCATCATGGCCAATGGCATTCAGAGTCAGATTTCTTCACAGAGCAAGCGATAGATCACTAGTAAGCCTTGACCCAAACCGCAAGCCATTCAGAGACTCTTAACTTCAGATGAAGAGGCCCAGTGGGACAAAGCAAGTTATGTAAAAGACCAGTGTAGGCAGAGGGCATAGTCCTAAAGGCTATAAACTCTTTATGTCATCATGAGGTCTTGTCAGCCACAGTGTACTCCTCTATCCTCAATCCAACAGTCCCCCTCCCTGGCCACACACACAAACTTAGGCACTGATTTAGGGTGAGAAGCAGGAGCAGGGATTGACATCGCTGAAAGTGTGAGCTTTTTTTTTTTTTTTTTTAACTCAAGAGACATGGAACACTGCACAACTGGACGAATTAAATCATTTGCATTAACTTCTTTCTTTCTCCTCTAGCTAATAAAGATATGGAGGTTTGAGATGTAGGTCAGATTAGTTATAGACTAAATAGAAGAAATTTCATTTTCTCTGCAGATCCAAAGCTGAGTTTTGTCAATAAAATTATGAGATCTAGCTATAATAATAATGTAAGATCACGAAGAATAGTGTGACAAGGGAAAACAAGATTGCAAAATTAAAAAAAAAAAATGAAAGAAGCAGTGAAGAGCAATTGGAAGAAGAAATACAAACATCTGTTATAGTAGAAGACAACACAAAAAACTTTCCCAGAAATCAAAAGAAAAATGGTAGATAACAAATCAAAAAAAAAAAAAAAGGTTGACTGCGTAGAGGATTGATTTGGAAGATTCCACTACGAATTACAGAAATTGAAAGAAAAGGAAGCAGGACATATTGAGCATGGAAAATACATCAAATAATTACAGAAGAAAAACCTCATTTTCTAAGGGATACCACATTTTAAAAGTTGAGTTTCCAGACAAACTTAATGAGAAGTGTTATACTCAATGTATCCTCCTGGAATTTTGAAATGTTAATAACAAAGAAAGATAGAAGCTTCAGATGGAAAAAAAAATCCCAAGATATAATAATTAGATTGACCCCTAAACTATCCACATCATTAAACAGTGGAATCTATTAGACAACCATCTATAGAACTCTTAAGGAGAAAAAAATCAACTTAAAAATTCCATTTCAATGAATCTGTGTTTATGTGTGTTCATTCTGAGACATAAAAGGACTCAGGCAATTAAAAAATAGGCTACCTTTTCTAAATAATCCACATAAAAGACAAGAAAAAAAAGAATAATAATTTTTAAATAATTAAGAAATGTGTATTACAATGCACTGAAAATGAGAATTTTAACAATTATTACTATTATTGTAATTAGTTTTAATTGAGTCTACTATCTATTAAACATTTACTAAGCCCCAGAGGAGTCCCTAGATGGGGCAAATAGTTAAGTGCTCAACTGCTAACTAAAAGGTTGGTAGTTCGAACCCGCCTAGAGGCAACTCAGAAGAAAGACCTGGAGATCTGCTTCCAAAAGTTCATAACCATGAAAACCCTATGGAGTCAGTTCTGCTTTGCAACACATAGGGTCTCCAAGGGTCAGAATCAAACCCCAAGGCAACAGACATTTTCGCTAAGCTTTTTAATTATAATAATTAATTATGAATCTGTAAATCCTTCCTGTGAGGGAAGTACTTCTAGCCCTTTTTTTTTTTTTAATTCAATATTCTCTCTGATGATGTCTTAGTTATCTGGTGCTGCTATAATAGAAATACCATAAGTAGGTGGCTTTAACAAACAAATTTATTTTCTCACAGTTTAGGAGGCGAGAAGTCTGAATTCAGGGTGCTGGCTCTAGGGGAAGCTATTCGTTCCTAAATGGGAAACGGGATTATAACCACAGGCATGTTGTTGTTGTTGTTGGGTGCCATAGGGTCGATTCCGACTCATAGTGACCCTATAGGACAGAGCAGAACTGCCCCGTAGGGTTTCCAAGGAGTGGCTGGTGGATTTGAACTGCCGACCTTTTTTTTTTTTTGGCTAGCAGCCCGGTTCTTAACCACTATGCCACCAGGGCTTCTACCACAGGCATAGAGGTGAGGATTTACAAAACATATTGTGGGGGGTCACAATTCAATCCATAACAGATGATTTAGAGATACGACATAAGTTTTCTTTGAACTAAGGTCTTGGTTAGTGTGTATATACAATAAAATGTGCATAAGCTGTGTAAGATGGAACCCTGTCAGGGAAGGAAAACTCAAATATTTTCCACTAAAACGAGGGATAAAAAAGTAGTAAGAGTGAATCCTGTCAAAGCCGCAAATCTTGCGAGACCCGGAAAAATAAGGCATTCCCGTCGAGTTCCGGCTCTCACAGTTTTCACTGTATTATTTATGAAAAAGCTTATCAGTATTAGTAAAAATTAAAAAAAGGAAAACAAAGACGTTTATAACCTTAGTTTAAATTAACAAATACAAAGTAGATGTGGGGTAGGCAAAAATTCTAGATTCCTCGTATGACAGAATGAAGGATGAAACTATTCCTAGATTATTAAAGAAATAATAAAACATATTTATGACAGTGAAAGTGTTGTGGAATTACTGACTTTCCATGGATTATTTGGAACTGAAAGATATGGGTCCAGAAAGCAGTCTATTCAAAATTGGTTTTTGACAGAAGTTTAGAACGTAACTTTGTGGAGAATAAATCAGTTAATAAAAAATGCTGGAAAAGTTATTTTGTTGTGGTATATCAATCATTTTTGCTTTCACTGTAGCCTTGCATATTCTGATCTCTGCAAAAACAAGGTCTAGAACCTCAGTGCCTGCTACTCACAAGAAGACATTTCCTTTAATACATTATCCATTAATTTCTTAACAACCACTTTTTTTAAGCAAATGCATATGGCATGATCATTTTGATTACTTGGTTTCAGAGATATTTTTGTTTCATATTTCTCTCTTGTAAAGTACCACCAGAAACTTGCATTAATAAAGTAATATATAGTTCAGTGCAATTAAAGGACAAGGGATTTATAACATATAATTATTTACAGAGTATACATGATAAAACTAAAAAACACTTAAGCTTTAGCAAGGCTATGATGCATAAAATAAATAAATAAATAAATAAAAACTTACAAGTGTTGCCATCAAGTTGATTCTGACTCATGGCAACCCCACGTGTGTCAGAGTAGAACTGCACACCGTAGGGTTTTCAATGGCTGTAATCTTATGAAAGGAGATGGCCAGGCTTTTCTTCCATTGTGCCACTGGGTAGATTCAACCTGCAAACCTTTTGGTGGATTCAAACTGCCAATCTGTCATTTAGTAGCCAAAACCAAACCATTTGCCCAATCATAGACCTCAGATCCATAGGATGGGACTTGGAGGAGTCAGGCTTAAACTAGGCCATAAGTGATGGGCAGAATATCAGAAGGTAGAAAGGAATCTAAAAAGAAAAAAGTTTTCATTTTTGTTTTTGTCTTATGAACAACATACACCAATATATGCCAGAGCAAAAGTGGTATGGTCTAGCAAGAGCTAGGAGTGGAAGATGTCACACAAGAAAAAGGTGACATGCAATCGTGAGGTAACTCAGATGGACTTGAAAGGTTAACTTCAAAGTCAAAACATTCTGGAGTTCAAATATCTGAAATTTGATTGTCTGTATTGCAACTTTTAACTAGCATGGTAATGAAGGGTATTTTTATTTCTGAGTTAATAATTAAGTCATCCCAAAGGCTAACTAAAATCTAAGGTCCTTAAAGAAATAAAAATAGGATGCCTGAACGAATGAAAGCTGTTTACCACAAAGAATCAAAAAAAAAAAAAAAAAAAGGAAAGATGAAATTAGCCAAAGAAGCCATCCTCTGCTCAGTTAATTTCCTTTGGGCTTACATATAAGGAGTAGTGAATGTCAAATATTCCAAAAAGCTCTGTAAGCCTGCCTTATGAGCACTGATTAAAAGAACTGAATACCAAATGTAACCAGCAGATTTCTTTTTCATTTATCTGCTACTGAGAATACTAAGTATTTTCTTATCTTTATCACTCTCAGTTCTCTTGCTATTTGCCTATCTATACATACTCATCACTCTGACAGCAGAATCAAGAATATAAATTCAGATAAGAAAACATGATGTGCATTGCTTTATCTTTTAAATATGGGACATCCGTAGAATAGATATATGAAGACATTAGACTGAGCAGTAAAAATAAGCACAGGATATCTTCATCATTTTATCCTGATAAGAGTAAAGCAACAGCACATATTGATCATTTGGGTTGTAGATATTTTTAATTCCTATTTCTTCTTCTAAAAGTCAATAACAAAGGAGCCTGTCTATAAGAAATCCTAGATTTATTGCCTCGGTGATTATAATTCTGCAGACTATTCATACCACAGAGCCCTGCAGGCAGAGGGTAGACCGGTGTATATGCATAGAGAGAAGACTTTTGAAGTCAGAGCAATTCTTGAGCTGACTGTCTGAGTGAACTTCCATTGTACACTCAGACAAAGACCTCAAAGCCAAGTGACAAGATCAATTATATGAGTAAATTCTTTCACCACTACTGTACTTTTACAACTACAGTTCTCTGAGTAACATCTTAGAGAAGAGAGTTTTTTTCATTTTGCTTTGCTTGCTCTACTTCATTTCTCAGGTGCTAATAAAATTCTGATAAAAATCTAATTGTACTATGCTAACTAATGAGATTCCTAAAGTAGGCAAGAAATTTCTTCTACAAAAAATTTATATTGGGTAAAGTGGGATTGTTTTATTGCAAGATGGTTTCCTATTTTGTTAGTAATTATTTCACGGATTGAAGGAATAATTAGTTTCTTATTATTTGGGAAATATTTTACTAGAAAAGGCAAGATGAATCAGTAAAGGAATTTTTTTTAAATCACACATTACTGTTCTTCTAAAATTTACACTATCATCAGTAAAAAATTAATTGATAAATATCTAAGGATACTGAAAAGTATATTTTTAAGAAACAAAACAGTTGAATACAAATGCTACTCAATTATTCTCATTTAACTTTCAAGTATGTTGTACTGTATCCAATTTGAAATATCTGTTTAGAGCTAGAATCATAAAGCATTCACATCTAATATTGTCTCCTTCCAAACCAGAGAAGAAATAGCTGAGAAATACAAAGCTTGAAAAGATTCCAGATTCTCCTACCTAGCTATTGACTTTTTCCGAAAGTTCTGGTGAGAAGCTAAGAATGAAACCGTAACTAAAATAATGAACTGCATGGCTTGATCCTTGATTTACTTTTTAGACTAAGAAGCAACTAGCTTCCCTAGCAAAAAGAAGCTCACCTCCTTTGAACCCCAAGTCACTGCAATAAGAACTTTCAGAAAATGTGTTTCCTGTCATTCATCTTTCCTAAAAGCCAGCAGCTTCAGGATTGGCATTTACTTTTCATATTTCAACATTTCTGCCTTTCCTTGTTTTTTTTTTAACAAGCACTCAGGCAGAAGTATATTGACAAGAGTCTCTTTAGAGAGAAAGCATCACAAGTAAGTAAATTTTCATATCAAAATGCTTTTGTTGTTATATACAGAATTTTCTCCCAGAATATATAAAGAAATAAAAATATTTCTACCATTAATTTATAGGTAAGGCCTAAGTTCTATTTTACATTAGTAGCTTTTTCATGATTCAGATAAACAGTTAAATTGCAAATAATGCGCTGTGCATAAAAGGCTTTTGACTTTTTCTGTCTCATACGTTATTTCAAACCCCGATTTTAGATTTTATGTTTTTCCTGACATTGCAAAATGCGTGCTTGCTAATGGTGTTGTTCCTGTGGTGGTTGAATCAGGACAATATATTTCTACGTGACGTATTTCCAATGGATCAATTACTGCATCACAGTTGCCACATGATGTTTGGCAAAGAAAGTCTATTTTGGATGGAAAAGAAACTAAGAAAATCAAACATTTTTATTCTGCTGCAAACTACTGATACTTGAGACAAGCAGCAAACTGAAGATACCTCTTGAGAAGTGGCTTTTCATTAAAATGGAAGAACAATCACAAAGCAATTGCTAACATGAAGATGATGGTTTTAACTTGGATCCAAAAATCCACACTTTGCTTATGATTTTCTTTATGAGATACAGCTCTTACTTATTAAACTGCTCTCATGAGGTTTTAAATTTATAGTTAAATATAAAATATACTATACCTTATTTGTAGGTCTTGGACATAGTATTCAGGAGCTTGACAATACAAAATCCTGTAAATAAAAATAACTAATTGAATCAAATGCATTTTCAAATTTGAAGCAGAACAACAGTATGTAATCATGGGAAAAAGATTTGCTATCAATTATTGCCTTATAATTTTGGTGTTAACATATATATAGGGCAATCTATTTTTATAAATTGCCCTCAAGGTCAGACAGCCAGAAGCAAACAGAATATGTGCATGTGCCACTAAAAACGTGTTATTCTGAAAACATTTTGTACTAACAAAACTCTCATATACAAGTGTTTTTAGTTCAAGAATGTGAATCATTTTGAAAGGTAATTCTTAAAATTTTACAAGGAGTATGCGTATCATGCCTAAGAAATACTGTGGTTAAATGTGATGAACTAAAACTGTGCAATAAGTACATCTGAAGATATGGCAGTTATACCTGGGGAGTAAAATAGTTTATGCAACATACCGTTCTTTTTAATCTATAATCATTTTCTTCATTTAGGCAAAAATGGAAGTACATTTCACATTGCAATAATTTGGCATTTTGGAAAAGATTGGTGAAGTTATTAATAAAATAACTGATATACTAATAATTTGTTTAGGGTTATTATCCAACTTCTTGGAAAAATTACATTTAATTGTGTTGACTTTGGACAAGATATCTAAGTTAATATTTGGGACAAGATAACTAACTTAATATCTAGGATGATATTTAACATTGTATTATGCTTATATTTGCCAAGTTTTTGGGCAACTCTAACTTCTCTCGGTAAATGCAGTAATGGATTTACAATACCTCATTCAGTGGCTACAAGGCCAACTCGTCATAAACGCAAGAGTCCTTTCCTTTGAAGACACGGACCCAAGAAAAAATCATAGAAAATTTTCTATCTTTAAGGAAGCAGTATAAGAGATTCTGTCTTACTCTGAAACTAACCATAGCTCCAGTATAATATATTCATTCATAGTTTTTTTTGGTTTGTTTGTTTAAATTAAAAAAAAATGATAGAGAGGGAGAATGGATATAGATATATTTGCAAATACTAAGAGTTTTCACATACGGTGCAGTGAGAAGAGATGCAGATACATAGTCATAGAAGTGGAAGGAAACTCAAAGGTTGTGGAGGCAGAACCTCACGTTTTCCAGGAGTGAGAAAGCTGCCCTGAAAGACAGTGTCCTGTTCAAGGTCAGGCGACACATTTGTATTAGCACTGGAATTAGAAATCATGATAAAAGGGACTACTGTCACTTTTTTAAAATTATTTTTACATGAAAAGAAACTCAACTGTATGAAGTTCCTGTAAATAATTCACTTGATGGACCTAGAATATTTACTTGTGAAAATGAGATGAATATAAAGAGAATCTAAGTCATATCCTAAAATGTTAAACTGATGCAAAAATTTAATGCTAAAATTGCTTTCCCTCATGATATTTAAAAAAATCTTTAATTTCTTTAGTTTAATATTTTCCAATTTTATTATTCATCACAGAGAATACAAAAACAAATATTTGTCTCTGATCCAGCGGTGCCTTATTCTTCAGTTGCTACTATGATTGAGAAAAATGGATTATAAGTTTAAAAATCTTTCACAGGTATGGTTTTATTTTAGCTCATGATTGAAGATAATTTAATATCTATTTGCATCCTGTTTATAACATTTAGAAAAGAAGCAACATATTTTTTGAATATGTATTTTGATTGAAAATAAAATCCATATTTGTCCTGAATTTGCTGTGTTGTTGTGTTGTGCTCACTGTTTAAATATTTCATTTACTTATTTAACATATATTTGCTGGGTGCTATTTATCTGGTATATCTTGCATTTTCTATACATCTGGAATATATCAGTAAACAAAATTTTAAAAAATATATTGCCTTCTGGCACTTACAAAATACCTAGGGGAAACAAATAATCAATAAACAACATAAAATTAAAAAAATTTATGTGATATTAGAAGGTGGTAACTATCAAGAGAGGAGCCCTAGTGGTAAAATGGTTAAGCTCTTTGCTGCTGACCAAAAGGTTGGTGGTTTGAACCAACCCAGCAACTCCGCATAAGACAGACCTAGAAATCAGCTCCCATAAAGATTACAGCCTAGAAAACTCTTCAGGGCAGCTCTACTCTGTCACATGGGGTCGCTATGAGTTGGAATTAACGGTATCAAACAACAACAGCAACATCTATCAAAGAGAAAAAAGAAAGGTCAGAGGAAGGAAGGGGTTGTGAGTGGGGTTGGGAAAAATCGATATTTTAAATATGGCGGTTACGGTGGGCCAAGAGGATATCTGAGCAGCCTTAAATAATATTTGTCTACCTGGCAGTGTTTCATTCTGTTGTACATAGGGTCGCTAGGAGTCGGAACCGACTCGACGGCACCTAAAAACAACATAACATTTTATCTAAAGTTAATGACAAAATCCGTTAGCTTTTAGTTAAGGCACTAGCGAAATCAGTGAATCAATAACAATTTTAAGTTTTGTTTTGTTTTTTTTTTTGAATTTCAGACAGTAGAAAGTAATTCCATTTCAATGCTTTTTCACAGAAAATATCTGGGTACTTTGCACTCCCCAGATTTCTTCAGGATTGCCTTTGACGTTAAATACATTGCTATTACTGTTTTGTTTAACACAAACATACCACCAACATACAACCCAATCTGCTTCAACAAATGATGCACATATATCAATGGATAAAATGGCAACAATAAGTCATTGTAGGTGTTAGGTTCAGTTTTCCACAACAGCATAGTGTGGGGGCTAATCTTAAGTGACTTACTTCCTTTCTCAGTCACATTTTAAGTTCTCACAACTCATTTTGATTTTGGAGTTGCCAAGCTAAGTTCAAAGCACTTTCTTTCGCTTGCAAGGAGGGAAAGTAGGATGGCACCTCTCAAGATGTAACAATCTGGTTGTTTTCAGGATTAATTATTAAAAGATATGTCTATAGATGTTAAAATCTACTAACATATTATTGGAAACCCTACTGGCATAGTGGTTAAGTGCTACAGCTGCTAACCAAAAGGTTGGCAGTTCAAATCCACCAGGCCCTCCTTGGAAACTCTATAGGGCAGTTCAACTCTGTCCTATAGGGTCACTATAAGTTGGAATTGACTCGAGGGCAATGGGTTTTTTAATGTATTATTTGGGTTCTAAGCCTTGTGATAACTACCATCAAATAGATACTACACCAGAACAAAACAATTTCATCAAGACTCATGTTTTCTTGTTCTTTTGATAAAATTTTTCATTGAAAAGCCTCATCAACCAACATCATGTCTCTACTAAATACTACTCTAGTACTGCTATCAAATACAGATTTCAGTGTCCTTAAGAGAGAGAAGATTCACCTTGTAGTGGTAATATACATGCCAATAATCTGCCGTATTCCTGGACATGGAAGAGCAAGTTATAATATTATTGTCTTTCTTTTTAGCAATTGATGCATGTACATAAACATGTACAGATTTCCTGTATTAGGGGGATTATCCTTGCAATACACTTAACGAAGAGATTAGACAATCAACAAACACTGTTGCTGTGGTTAGGTGCCTTTGAGTTGATTCTGACTCATAGCAACCCTGTGTACAACAGAACAAACACTGCCCAGTCTGCGCCATCCTCTCAATTACTGCCATGCTTGAGCCCATTGTTGTAGCCACTGTGTCAATCCATCTCACTGAGGAACTTCCTCTCTTTTGCTGACCCTCTACTTTACCAGGAGCCCTGGTAGTGCAGTAGTTAAGAGCTACAGTAAGCTACGGCTGCTAACCAGAATGTCAGCAGTTCGAATCCACCAGCCACTCCTTGGAAACCCTATGGGGCAGTTATATGCCCTTCTCCAGGGACTGGTCCTTCCTGATAACATGTCCAAAATACTTGAGACAAAGTCTCACCATCCTTGCTTCTAAGGACCACTATGGCTGTACTTCTTCCAAGGTAGATTTGTTCATTCTCTGGCAGTCTGTATTATATTCAATGTTCTTCACCGACACTAAAATTCAAAAGCATCAATTCTTCTTCAGTCTTCATTATTCATTGTCCAGCATTCACATGCATATGAAGCAATTGAAAATATCATGGCTTGGGTCAGGTGCACCTTAGTCCCCAAAGTGACATCTTTGCTTTTCAACACTGTAAAGAGGTCTTTTGAAGCAGATTTGCCAAATGCAATATATCATTTGCTTTCTTGACTGCTGCTTCCATGGGCATTGATTCTAGATCCAAGTAAAATGAAATCCTTGACAATTTCAGTCTTCTCTCCATTTATCATGATGTTGCTTATTGGTCCAGTTGTGAGAATTTTTGTTTTCTTTACATTGAGATGTAATCCACATTGAAGAATGTAGTTTTTCATCTTCATCAGTAAGTGCTCCACGTCCTTCACATTCAGCTAGCAAGGTTGCATCATCTGCGTATCACAGGTTGTTAATGAGTCTTCTTCAATCCTGATGCCATGTTCTTCTTCATATCGTCCAGCTTCTCAGATTATTTGCTCAGCATACAAATTGAATAAGTATGGGGAAAGGATACAACTCTAACACACACCCTTTTAACCATGCAATATACCCTTGTTCTGTCCGAACAACTGCTTCTTGGTCTATGCTCAGGTTCCTCAAGGGCACAATAAAGCGTTCTGGAATTTCCATTCTTTGCAATGTTATCCATAATTTGTTATGATCCACACAGTCGAATACCTATGCATAGTCAAATAAAAACAACACACACACACACACACAAAAAAACACACAGGTAAACATTTTTCTGGTATTCTCTGCTTTCAGCCAAGGTCCATCTGACATTAACAATATCTCTAGTTCCACATTCTCTTCTGAATCAGGCTTGAATTTCTGGCAGTTCTCTGTCAATGTATTGCTGCAAGTGTTTTTGAATTATCTTCAGCAAAATTTTACTTACATGTGATATTAATGATATTGGTTGACAATTTCCGCATTCTATTGGATCACCTTTCTTGGAATGGGTGCAAATATGGATCTTTTCCAGTTGTTTGGCCAGGTAGCTGTCTTCCAAATTTCTTAGCATAGATGAGTGAGCACCTCCAGCACTGCATCCATTTATTGAAACATCTCAATTGGTATTCTGTCAATTCCTGGAGCTTTGTTTTTCACCATTGCCTTCAGTGCCTCTTGGACTTCTTTCTTCAGTGCCATTGGTTCTTGATCATATGCTGCCTCCTGAAATGTTTGACCATCAACCAATTCTTTTTGGTACAGTGACTCTGTATTGCTTTCATCTTCTTTGGTGCTTCCTGTGTCATTCAATATTTTGTCCAGAAAATCCTTCAAAATTGCAACTCGAGGCTTGAATTTTTTCTTCCGTTCTTTCAGCTTGAGTGTATTCTTTCTTCCCTTTTTGTTTTCTAACTCCAACTCTTTGCCATTTATACTGTTGAAAAAAAGGTAGTTACAATGAATAAATCGTTGGTCTTGCAAAACTCTGGCGTGCGATCTCCAGCGTTGTTTCTATCACCAAGGCCATATTTTCTAACTACCGGAGCCTTCTTCATTGTTTCCAACTTTTGCATTCCAATTACCAGTAATTATCAATGCATCTTGATTGCACGTATAGCAGTTTATATCTCCTGCCCTTCAAATAATTTATTTTGTTCTTTTGTGGGCCAGATTTTACAACCATTTTCATCGTCCTTCCATCAGACGAATGCAGGAAATTATGCTTCCAAGGATGTTGGCAGTTGGCACAAAGGCAGACTGGGGTGAAAGGAGTAGTACCATGGCAAAATTAACACTACAGTATATCTTGGGTGAGAAGTAGCTACATTATAAAATATAACTTGATGTGTCATGTTTATGAAAGCTAGAATGGCAAAATTTATAATTTCTCCAGTGTTTAACTCGAAGGTTGCAAAGTAACACACCTCACCTCTAAAGTCAGTTCAACTTAACTTATTCACTGGTTAAGGAAACTACATCAAAATCATGGCAATTTAGGCTTTCAAAGTATGATACTTAAGGATATAATGATCACTTTGTTTCTCCCTTAGAATGCTTCTCTGTATAGACTGAATACGATTGTTACTGCAAAAACAAAAATAAAATCCAAAAGATAAAAACAAAAACCAAGAAACAAATTTTGAGCAAAGTCATTTTTGCATAAACACAACATTCTGTACCTCTTCATTTTATGGCAGTGTTTCTGTAGTTATTTAAATGATATAATTCAGTTGTCAGGAGAATATGAAGAGCTTGATCCTTCTCTCACAATACCAATAAAACAACAGACTGACAAAGCTAAGGTTTATAATTGGCAACACAGGAGCCATTTATTCAGAATGCTTTCTAGCCAATCAAATATTATTACTGCTATGGCACAAATAATGACTGCCTCTTTTGGAGCATATGTTTCATCCGGTTTTAATTGTGATGTTGTTCTATTTCTTTTTACAAGATATTGATGCTCTCGGTGCAGTGATTTTATTGAATATGATGTATGTCAAGGAAGTGATTTCATGCTCAGAAATGAAAGAAACACAAAAACAAAACAAAAATATTTTGCAATGTTTTTCTTTTTAACTTCAGCTTTGTAAAATTATTAGATGATCTGCAATGAAAGTGTATTTAATGTTATATTTAAATATAATATTATTTAAAGAAATGCATAAAACATAGCATATACAGCTAATTTAACTGAGAAATTTTGAGATGAATTTGGCTAATGCAATTTCAAAACATAGTGTCAAAGAAATAAAGCCATACATTCATGTATTGTCACACACACACCCCATCACTCACTTCTAATACAACAAGTTAATTAGTTGATCTCTGGGTCACTCATGAAGCTTTGCGATGCCTCAGAGCATGTCAGATTACTTGCAACCAATTTGAGAAATTCCAGTTCCTATGACAGTTACAGAAAGTCTGAGATGGCAAGGCTGTTCAAGGAAACCAGGTCATGGAAGAGAGCTATACTAAAATCCTCAGATAGCCAAATAGAGTTGTCTTTTTCAATATGAACACAGGGGCTCACTTCTCCCCCACGGGAAGAACAGGGGTGAAGTTCTCTGGCTCATGCAAACCTGCTCTGTTGAAACCAGATTGCATGTGTGTCATGAATACACAATTTGTTCCCTCTTATCATTTCATTTTGAATATCATAATCATTTTTAGTTCAGCAGGTTAACAGATTTACTTTCTAAATATGCTCAGATTTGCTTACTAAATATACTCATATTAAGTTAATTTGGCTAATCTCATTTTGACATCACATGTGGTAACAATGCATAACCCAAAGGTTTACACGTGAGGCAAGTCTGTAGTAAAGAAAAGGTGTAAGAGGAAAAATCCTTTCCCTCACTCTAAAGTTAGAGTAGGCTTTCTGTCAGCAATAAACTGCCAGAGAACTAAACCTAATATTCTGTGGACAACAGGGGAGAGGAGTCAAAAGCTGGTGACTCAGAAATTCCTCCCTCAGGTAGCAGTGAGAATTCAATGTCCAATTTGTCATTATCAAAAAATTGCCAGAATAGTTAGGCACATCATGGAAAGTCTGCACCAGGATAATTCAAAGTGGAGGTTCTAAGTGTCTATTCTCAGTGGATAGGTGCTTTAAAGTACCAAATCAGTTGCTATCAAGTCAATTCAGACTCATGGTGACCCCATGTGTGTAAGAGTGGAAGTGTGCTCCATACTCTTTTCAATATCTGATTTCTCAGAAGTAGATCACCAGGTCTTTCTTCTGAGGCCCCTCTGGGTAGACTTGAACCTCCAACCTTATGGTTAGCAGCTGAGTGTGTTACTGTTTGCACAACCCAAGGACTCCCTTTAAAGTGCAACCATGTTTAAAAGAGGCATAAACTGATTATATTACTTCAGTTTTCTTTCCACTTTAAGTTACAACTATTAAAAAATACTTTCTTTCCAAATCAGCTAATAATTTTACCAAGTTTAAGTTAAAATAAGTGAGTGAACAAACAAAAAATGGAAACAAGGATTTCAAGTTTTGTTTTGCTTTTGTCTTTAATTCCAGAATTAAGGATATGTGTGAGATAATCACGAGAGATAACATATGTAAAATATTTAGCACAGTACTAGGTCCTTAACTAATTATCAAAGATGGCCTTTCTCCATTATGCCCTTGTCTGTTTGTTTGGAAAATAATATGGACCAGAGTCAGAGTACAGAACATTTTTGGAAATAGGAAAGATAAGTAGCATTGATTTTAAAGGTAAACCGTAGTATGTAATGTTAGACAGCATTAGTCAAAGACAACGCTGAATTTTATGTTTTCAGGGTTTTTTTTTTAGACAAAATGTTCCCCTCCTGTCATATTTATAGGAACAAATGTCTTTTTTTTTTTTTTTTTCCTGAGAAATCTGCCAAATCCCACCATTAGTACCTTTATCTCTGGGGCAGCACAGACATTCTCTCACACTGCCAGTAAAGTATGCAGTAAGTTATAGAAATGTATGTTTCCTCAGAAGGTTAATAGGTTGTACTAGGCAGAGGGCATGCCCTGATAATTGCTGTCTCTTCAGAACCTGGCACGCTGTCCGTAAAACAGGAAGTATCCAATAAATGTGAGTACAATTGCAATATACAGGCCATAGACCTAATGGATCTACCAGAGACCTTGTGGCCTTCATTTTCTGCCTTTTCGTGGTATCCCATCACCTCTGCATTTCCCTTTAAAGACAAATGTTAAATAGAAAAAGGAAAAGGTGTTTCCTTTCCATAAGAGTACATTCGTATGCCATTGGCTACTCACTTATAATTCAAATGCATATTTTTCTCTGGGGTAAACAGTATGTAATTACCAAACATGAAAGCCAAAACTGTTTAGAATAATGAATATATAATGTACACTATATATATTCCAGGTATGTTTCCAAATGAGTAACTCACCTCTCTGGAAATCTCTGGCTTTCACTAAGTATAATTATACATGTCTTTCTTCATTTGGTGTTATTCCCAACATATTTTGAAATGAAAATGAATTAGAAAACAATTCCTTTCTCCACAAAAACTAAATACCTTTGCCAAACAGCTCTCAGCATTTTTATTTATGATAATTTTTATTTTCCCACTGCGTTACTGTGTGATGAAGATTCCATATACTACACTCTGTCTTTATTCAGTCTTTACATGTGTCCGTCTTACACTGTGGTCTGTGGTCTCTGCCCGTTGATTCACATAAACTCTCACTATTGTTTTTATGGTTGCTATTATTATTCTTGGAGTCCTGGTGGCGCAGTGGTTAAGCGTTAGGCTGCTAACCAGAACATCGGCAGTTTGAATTCACCAGCTGCTCCTTGGAAACCCTACAGGGCAGTTCTACTCTGTCCTATAGGGTCACGATGAGTCAGAATCGACTTGACCACAATGGATTTGTTTTAATTATTATTCTTAAGATTCTTTGGAAACTTTCATGTCTGTGGAGTTGGTGCTCTCCTAGAAAATATTATGAAATCACTCTCTTTGGTCCCTCAATCGTCCCTTACATTTGTTTATGCTTGTAAATACAGCAATAATCCAAAAGATGCATATTTGTGATTTTGCAATAGTTTCATTTAGGCATAATTTCTTTTTAGACTGTAAAACATTTCTGATTTATAATGATCTAATTTGGAAGAATCAGTGGGTGACTTGTATATGTATGACATACTCTAGGAGAGCTAGGCATTCTCAATAAAAGGTGAAATTCCCCTAAATTAGTCCCATGAAATAAAGGCCTTTGAGTCTTCTGTCTGGAGAAGCTTGTTGTTTCAATGCTGGGATTCTTGGGAAAAATTTTCCTTCCCTTACCTGGAAGAGGCATATCCAGGATTTCTCAGGGATCCAAAGGCTACAGAGACACCACCAATACATGCCTGTCATCAGAATACAGTTCTCCCAGCACCAAGCACAGAGAGTTGTATTCTTCCTGGGCAAGGGACTTGATTTACTTTTCATTTATACTAGTTATGGGAGTCAGGGAAAGGTGGCATTACAAATATCATTTATTTTCCTCATATTTGGAGATCTAGGTTCTCTGTTTAATAGCACACTTGATTGGAAAAAGATAAATTATTCTTAGTTTCACCTGTCACTTTTGAGAATCCAACCCTGACCCTAAGTATCGAGATTGGTATTTTCTCTGTGTGCTCTCTGTGCACCATATATTTATCCCATTGGAGCACCTCCAATGGTGAAAATTTACCGACAATTTTACTAAACTACAAAAAATAAGCCTACAGGTGGAGTCGACTTGGTGCTATAGACAGAAGCATTATGACATCCTTCTGCAGCAAAGACACAAAAAATTAAATTAAACAGATACAGACGTCAATACTGGAATCCTAAGCATCAAATGAAGGGATAAAGAACTAGATCAAGCACCGAATAGAAGAAGAAACTGACAGAGAACAGAGAATGAAGAGAGTTATGGAGCAGAGGTCCCCTGCCAGCTAATGCAGTACGGCTTTGCCATCTTGGAACACAGTCAACAACAACCCCGAAAAGGGAGTATGGGAAGGCAATTTCACAGAGCTTCCAATAGGAGAAAGAGTACTCAGCGAAGAAAAAAATTGCCACCCAAGAATAATATATCCTGCAAAACTCTCACTGAAATATGATGACAAAATTAGGACATTTCCAGATAATTTCCAAAAAGTAATGGGATATGTAAAAACCAAACCAAATTTACAAGGACCATTAAAGGAGGTCCTTTGGTTAGAGAATCAACAACATCAGACAACAATCTGAATCTAGGACACAGGACAGTATCAGCCAGATACCAACCTACGGAATAAACTCTCAAGGATAAAACAAAACTAAAGATTTACAACAGGGAACCAGAGATGTCAATCTGTAAATGACAACAACATCAGAACAGTAAAAGGGGAATAAACGGTATAGGTATAGAACTTTCAAATAGAGAGGAAGTCAAGGTGCTATCAAGCAATAAAAGACTGCTTCAAACTTAGGAAGATAAGGGTAAATTTCAAGGTAACCAAAAAGAAACGTAACAAACATACTCACCAAAATAAAGAAGAAAAATAAAGTCTCAGTAAACACAAAATTTACCAAAATGAAAGAAATGAAAAAAAAAATCAAGAAACAAAAGGAACTCAGCACAGGAGAGTAAGAGGAACAAAGAAAATGTCAGCACCACAAAAACATAAAAGCACTACAAAATGACAGCAATAAACTCACACATATCGACAATCACGCTGAATGTAAATGGCTTAAATGCACCTGTAAAGAGACAGAGAATGGTAGATGGATTAAAAAAAAAAGACCCATCAATATGCTGTCCACAAGAGACACACCTTAGAAATAAAGACATAATAAATATATTAAAAATCAAAGACTGGAAAAAATTACATCAAGCAAACAGCAACCAAAAAAGAGCAGGAGTGGCAACACTAATCTCAGATAAAATAGACTTGAAGGCAAAATCCATCATAAAAGAAAAGAAAGGACATTATATAGTAATTAAAGGTACACTCAACCATGATGACATAACCATAATATGTATCTTTGAAACCAATTACAGGGCCCCAAAATACATGAAAAAATCTCTAATGGCACTAAAAAGAGAAATTGACAGTTCCACAATAAAAGTAGGAGACTTCAACACACCATTCTCGGTAAAGGATAGGACATCTAGAAAAAAACTCAACAAAGATACAGAAAACCTAAATGCCACAATCAACCAACTTGACCTTATAGACATATATAGAATACTTCACCTAACAGCAGCAAAGTATACATTCTTTTCCAATGCACATGCAATGTGCTCCAGAATAGACCACATGTTAGGCCACAAAGCAACCTTCAACAAAATTCAAAACACTGAGATAATACAAAGCATCTTCTCTGATCACAATGCCATAAATGTAGAAATTAATAACAGGAAGAGCAAGGAAAAAAAAATTTAAAAAATGGAAAATGAATAACACCTTGCTTAAAAACCACTGGGTAATAGAAGAAATCAAAGATGGAATAAAAAACTTCCTAGAATCAAATGAAAATGAAAATACGTACCAAAACCTTCGGGACACAGCAAAGGCAGTGCTCAGATGTCAATTTATAGCAATCGATGCACACATCAAAAAAGAAGAAAAGGATAAAATCAAAATATTAGCTTTACAACTTGAACAAATAGAGAACAGCAAAAGAAGCCCACAGTCAGCAAAAGAAAGGAAATAAATTTGAAAACCTAGAGGAAATGGATAAATTTCTAAAAACACACTACCTACCTAAACTAACACAAACTTAGGTAGGAGATTTGAACAGATCCATAACAAGAGAAGAGATTGAAAAGTTATTTTAAAAAAATGCCCAACAAAAAACAGTCCTGGCCCAGATGGCTTCAGCGGAGAATTCTAACAAACATTCAGAGAAGAGCTCACACCAGGACTACTCAAACTATTTCAGAACATAGAAAAGTAAAGGATACTTCCAAATTCATTCTATGAAG
>NW_004443943.1:9457522-9508899 GCF_000243295.1 Trichechus manatus latirostris | reverse complement strand
AATATAGATGCAAAAATTCTCAACAAAATTCTAGCAAATAGAATTCAATATCATATATAAAGTAATAATAATACACCACGACCAAGTGGGATTCATACTATGTATGCAAGGATGATTCAACATTAGAAATCAATCAATGTAATTCACCACATAAATAAATAAAAAAGAAAATAATCACATGATCATCTCAACTGACACAGAAAATGCATTCAATAAAGTCCAATACCCATTCCTGATAAAAACTCAATAACATAAGAATAGAAGGGAAATTCCTCAACATAATAAAGGGCATCTATACAAAACCCTGATGGCATAATGGTTAAGAGCTTGGCTGCCAACCAAAAGGTCAGCCGTTCAAATCCACCGACAGAAGGGAAATGTTAGTCCAAAAGGACTAATGGACCACGACTCCCACAGCCTCCACCAGACTGAGTCCAGAATACCTAGATGGTGACTGGCTACCACCACCTACACTCTGGCAAAGATCACAATAGAGTGTCCCTGACTGAGTGGGCAAAAATGTAGAACAAAATTCTAACTCACAAAAATGATCAGTCCTACTGGTCTAACAGAGACTGGAGAAACCTCAAGAGTATGACCCCTAGACACTCTTTTAACTCATTACTGAAGGCACTACTGAAGTTCACCCTTCAGCCAAAGATTTTCAGCCCTATAAAACAAACAGTAACGCATGTAGTTCAACGATGTATATAAGACTAAATGGGCACACCAGCCCAAAAGCAAAGATGAGAAGGCAAGAAAGGACAGGAAAACTGGAGGAATGGAAATGGGGAAGATGAGTTTGAGAAGGCGAGTGTGTTGACACACCACATGGTCGTCAACCAATGTCAAAAAACAATATGTGTATTAATTGTTTAATGAGAAACTAATTTTCTCTGTATACTTTCACCCAAGGCACCAAAAAAAAAAAAAAAAGTCTACACAATGGGTACGAAAAGCGTAATTCAAATACCATGAATAAATAATAGAAAATGATAACATGGTAGTAAGAAGGAGACATAATAAAATGTTATCTCTAAAATCTTAACTAAGTATAATATTTTAAAACAATGATAAAAGTTTAATTAATACACATATTCAACTTTCACTAGATTTTGCTTAGTTAAGCATCCATTTGTTCTTTAGCTACAGCAAGTCATGTTTGTTGTTCTAAAATACTACTTCAGTAGCAATGGATGTGGAAAGTACACATGACGTGTTAACCCTAGGTTTCAATAACTTAATTTATTTTCATTTTTGCCCTGGGACTTTTGATTTCTCATTTTGTCATGGTACAATGAGTACCATTACATAGTAGCAAAATTTTAAGAACTTCCATGATAATGTGTTTAAATTGTCAAATTAAATATGTATTTACCAATAATTGAAAAGTTGAAGGTTTTATATAATATTATAAAAGGACTTTTCTGTATTATTAAAAAGAGCATTGATGTTTATAAAAACCAACGTGTGCAATTACAGTAAATTTTGAGAGAGAGAAAAAAGTATTTGCCCGTTATTATCATAAAAATATTAACCCATTTATGTAGATTAAGAATATTAGATGGTTCTCTAATACATGGAGAATGGAGTGGGGTCAGTTGTTATATTTGTAAATGTAAAAACCTAATTTGATCTACCATCTTAATCGGTTTGTCTGCACACTATTTCATTCCCACTATTTGAATAACTGAGTTCTTCCTACGTCTAACTGACATTATGAAATATTTGAAATTGAGTTGTACTCAATGTTGTAAGTTTCATTTTGGTTTGGTTTGGCATGACATGGTTTATGTGTCTGTGTGAGAGAGAGAGAGCATGTGTGGACTCAAACAAGGACTGCTGGGTCCCATCTGGACTATACGGTTGAGGCATTGCCAAAAGAGGTATATCCTATGTTTGACAAGGTTCTTGATCTACAGAGAGTTTCTCAGTTTGCTTTTATTTTCTTAGTTGGAACCATCACTAGAAAGTTTATCTAATTAAGCATTTTGGGGAGAAGAATGCCAGTTAAAGATCCATATAAATAGTCTACAAAGCCAAATCTTGTGCAAAGGATGAGATTTATTATGTGACTATAGACACTGCCTTAATTCTGTATAATGAATCCTGCTTATAATTATGCTCTGCATTTCATCATCCTTAAATTGACTGTCTCAATAAGACAACTCTATAATCCCATCGCTCTGGGGTAGAATCTGGGTGGGAGAACCACAAATCATTAGCAACAGCAGATGTGTATCCCCAACTTTTGTAATAATTCTATATTCAACTACCAGAAATTAGTGAAGGAAACTGAGTGGGTGGGAGCCCCCATGCTGTTCACAGCAGCACTAAATTAGGCAGTGAGAAAAACATTTATTAAATAGCACATGATCAATGTCAGTTCTCTAAAGCACTTACATCATCTCTTTTCCACAGATCACAGTTAAGAGTATATACAGAAATATTAGAACATTCCACAAATCTAAGAAGCCTTTCAAAATACTGAGCATAGCATTTGATTTACAATAAAAAGTGTACAAATTTGAGCTAGCTCTACAGTCATGGGCCATGGCAAATGACACTTTGGGATATCTAAACTTCTTTGAGACTATTTAAACCCATTGCTGTCAAGTCATTCTGACTCACAGCAACCTGTAAGACAGAGTAGAACTGTCCCATAGAGTTTCCGAGGCGGTAAATTTTTTAAAAAAGCAGACTGCCACATCTTTCTCCCATGGAGCAGCTGGTGGGTTTGAACTGCCTACCTTTGGTTAGCATCTGAGTGCTTAACCACTGTCCCACCAGGGCTCCTTTGAGACTATCTAGTCATACGTAAGACTAGATAATCTTTGAGGACTTCTGGTTTGCTGACATTATATAGCACTGACGATTTAAGCAGCAGTAATCCTTAGCTTAATGCAGAGAATTATGACTCATGACAGATGTTCCCTCATTTATCTGCAATATTATCAAGAGAAAAAGGAATACTTACTTTGCATAACTGTACATGAGAAAATTAGATATTATACAGTAAATTTAATCTAACTATAAGGAAGAAACATTTTAACAAACATATTCAGTAATAGAATTGGCTCTTTTGTAAAGTTGTAAAATACTTAGAACCAAAATTTGTCAAGCAAATACTGGAAAACCATGCATTAGGATTGCAGGAGAAATGCCTCCTGCACTTTTAAAGATGCTGAATTTGAAAACACTTTCAACTCAATGTACCACTAAATCTGTATTTTTCTTATATAATTATAAAAAAATTTTTAAATGTATTCACTGACATTTTATAGTTTTATTTTAATTCATTTATTTATTCAGCAAGTATTTGTGGACCCAGACTCTGTTTCAGATGTTAATGATGCAAATATGCATAAGATAAAATGTTCAAATTCATGCGGGAAAAAAAAAAAAAAAACAACCCATGAGATAGAAGAGGGCTTTCACAGATAAGACTCTTATGTGAACCTCAGAGGTTTTTCTCCTGGGAATCATGCATTCATGGATTATTTTCTGTATTACAAATAACATGAGAATTCATTATGTTTAAGGCAGATGACTAGTAGTTTTGCTCAGTAGCTATGGTCCACATAAAGTATAAACACTGATAGAAAAATTTATACAGCAAATATGTAATTTGAATTTTTTTTAATCATGTATGTTTCGAGGACAAGCGCCATCAAAAATGAACATGAAACTTTCCACTTCAAGCGGAAATTATCTGCATTATCAATATTTCAATCCCATCCTGAAGCACTCTAAATCATTCTTCAAAGTGCTGGAATTTGCATCCATATCTTGAGATTGCCTACTTCCCATTCATTTTCATTTATTTACAAATATTTATTCTCTCCCCCCAAATGCACTTAACCAGTCACTAAATAGCTTTGCTTCTGTAAGTTTCCTCTTTTTAATATATTTTTGGTATACTGATGACTATAGCAAAAATAGGGTTCTAACTCAAATTTGGGGTCCCTGGGTGCTGCAAGTGGTTAATACTAGGCTACTAACCAAGAGGTTGGTGGTTCAAGTCCACCTACAGGGCCTCTAAGAAAGGCCTGGTGATCTGCTTCCAAAAATCACCCACTGAAATTCCTATGTAGAACATTTCTATTCTGAAACACATGGAGTCACCATGAGTTGGAATTGACTCAACTGAGACTGGAAGATTTAAGCTCAAATTTAGTATATGCATAAGTGTAACATAATTTTCCAGCTGATATCTATGTAAACATGCATAACTACCAAATCTACTTTTTTTTGCCAAAATGCATAAATGTCTAATAAATTGATGTATTAAACACACACACACACACACACACACAAAGGTGACTTTAAAAAAACAACACACTATGGCAGTGTATTGTGAAGGAAGAATTAATCATATCTTCTCCCTCTGTTCTTCCATTCTGAGGAGCAGAAGTCATCATCCTATTTCTTAAGGTCTGAGATCACCTTCAAGGATGTAATTGTTCTTCTGTTTTTTTCCAAAGTGGAAGATGATAAAAATTGGTAATTGGACTTGAAGAAAGAGAAGGCCACAACCCATGCATGCCTGGAAATATTTTCTAGCTTTAGTAGTAAACATAGCATAATACACAAGACTTATCCCTGGAGAAGGCTATCATGCTTGCTTGGTAAAGTAGAAGGCACCAGAAAGAGAGGAAGACCCAAAGTGAGATGAATTGACCCAGTGGCTGCGATAATGGGTTCAAACATAACAAGATTGTGAGAATGGTACAGAACGGTGTTTTGTGGTGTTGTAGATAGGGTCACTGTGGGTCAGAACTGACTTGATGGCACCTAACAACAATATGTTACTTCTTGGTCCTGATCTCTATTTTTGTTTTCTTTTCCCCAGAAGTTGCTAAGACTAGCAGGTATGAGAAAAAAACTGATTCTTCCTAAGAGATAAATTAGAAAGATTCAAGTTCATCCCCTACAACCTAACATACACACTGGGACAGAAGAGCAAGAGAGAAGAGAAGGTACCCCCACTGTATATCCTTGAAGAAATGTCTGATATAGGGAATTTATCAGCATCAAGACAATTGCCAGCTTGAGACTTAATGACTCTTCTTGCTTCCCTTAATTAGTACCCTCTTCCCACCAAGCAAATCTTGATAAAATCCCTCACAAAGCTGGCCTCTTTAAAACACATCTACCATAGGTGAGTAATATTAACTGGATATTTTAATTATGGATTCTATGTACAAGCTTCATCAGTGAACAACTGCTATTATATTGTACCACTCTTATTTTTAAATTGACTCTGTAATAACTCTGAAAGCTGTGTAAAGTAAAATTAAATCCTTATCCATAGACAATTGCTTTAGCACTTGTTCCTGTGTTCAGAAGTTACCAAGGTTAGGTTACTATTACACATTGTGAATATAAATGAAAAGATTTTCATTTATTTGCATTCTTACTCCAATGTAATCTGAACACTAAGAATTGAGATGTAGAAATATTATTCAAAACATGACTGTAGCAGCAAAGAAAAGTCATCAACTTCCTAAAATAATATTTTATACATAAATTGCAAATTAAATTTTTAGGTAGGCAATTCTGCCTTTAATAAATAGACTTTTGATTTGATAGCTATAAAAACCCTTTGCCACTGAGTCGATTCCCACTCATAGCAACACTGTAGGACAGAGTAGAACTGTCCCATAGGGTTTCCAAAGCTGTAATCTTTATGGAAGAAGACTACCACATCTTCCTCCCATGGAGCAGCAAGTGGGTTTGACCCATTGACCTTTCTGTTAGCAACTGAGCACTTAACAACTGCGCCACCAGAGTTCCTTGATATCTATAGTACTTTACAGTGTGCCAGGTATTTTTCAGTATGCTTACTCTTTTCTTGAATGTATGTTACTAGGGACACAAGTTTAACCTTCATGTGGTCTTCAATTTATCTTGAACTGGTAGATATACTAAGAGATTGTATTCATTTTAGAATAGAATCTACAAGGTGGCTATAATGTTTAAACTGTAGAAATTATTTATTTTTGGAAGTTATTATGTCTTATGATATGCCAAAAGTGCAGTGTATTTAGGGAAAATCACAGGAAAAAATCATTTTAGGCAACACATCAAAGATGCATGTGTGTGGATGGATGAAAATTTGCATTAATGCACTATGTTCATATTGCATGGTGGATTGAATGATCCTTTGGTTCCAAAGGATAATACATTAATTAGATCAATTGTTATGAACTATCCACTAGATATACTTGCCTATGCTTCCAGACAATAAGACCACATCGTATAATGAATTTTACAAAAATTTGGTAGCTTAAAAGAATTCAAATGCATTAATAATTTTTAAAAATGTGTTTTATTCCAAGGGACACTATAGTGCCCACCTCTACTACCTGCTTATAATACCTATGTGCATTTTTTCTCGTCAGAAACTTAGCTTACTCCCAATTGCCCACAAAATAAGACATAAAATCTCTTACCTTGTCAGTTTAACCCTCCAAATTATACTCACATATTGATTTCCTGAATTTATAATTCACTGTTTTCTTTCATGTCATCTGCTTTTCTTTAACCAGGATTACATCTAATTTACCACATACTTCTTACCATTATCACCTCCATGTTTTTGCTTATATTAGTTAAATTGATGAAATTAACATTATTAAGTTAAATTACTTTAAATTCCATACTTGTGAGAAATTCCTTCAAAGAGATGAGACCATTCCTTATATGTTCTTAAAGAATTTTTAGCAGATTTATTGAGATAAAATTCACATTCAATAAAATCCATTCATTTAAAGTATATGTAAAACTCAATGCTTTTTAGTATATTCACAGGGATTTTCAGCCAGCACCACAATCCATTTTATAACATTTTCATCGCTACAAAAAGAAGCCCAGTACCCATTAGCAGTCACTCGGTAAGCGTCCTCCCCACCAACTCCTCCAACCCCAGGCTACCGTGAATCCAGTTTTTGTCTCTATGAATTTGCTTGTCTCGGCATTTCATATAAATGGAATCATACAATATGTGGCCTTTTATGGCTTTTTCTTTCACTTAGCATAATGTTTTCAAGATTCATCCACGTAGTGGCATTGTATGGATATACCATATTGTATTTATCCAAGCATCAGTTGATGGACATTTGACTTATTTCTACTGTTGGCTATTACGAATGATGATGCTTAAATATTCATGTACAAGTTTTTATATGGCAGTCATATGTTTTAATTTCTGTAGGGTATATGCCTAGGAGTAGGTCATATGATAACTGTATGCACAAAAAATTGAGGAAAGGTCAAACTGTTTTCTAAAGTGGCTGTACCATTTCACACTACCATCAGTAATTTATGATGGTTTTAAACTCTTCACAACCTCATCAATGCTTGTTTTTAATCTCCTTTTTATTATATCACCCTGGTGAGTGTGAGAAGCCCTGGTGACACAGTGGTTAAAGTGCCTGGCTGCTAAACAAAAGATTAGTAGTTTGAACCCACCAGTCCCTCCACGGGAGAAAGATGTGGCAGTCGGCTTCCATAAAGATTACAGCTTTGGAAACCCTATGGGGCAGTTCTACTGTGTCCTATAGGGTCACTATGAGTTGGAATGAACTCCATGGCAAGAGGTGTGGTGAATGTGTCAAGTGTCTTATCGTGGTTTCAACTGGCCTTTCCCCAATGGCTAATCATGTTGAGCATCTTTTCATGTGATTATTGGTAATTTTTATATTTTCTTTGAAGAAATATCTATTCATAAACTTCCCACATTTTTTAAATTGGATTTTCTTATTTTTTATGCTGTTGTTAATGGGATTTACTTAATTCCCTTTTTTGGATTATTCATTGCTAAGGTATAGAAATACAAATATGGATCTCTTCCAGTTGGTTGAGCAGGTAGTTGTCTTCCAAATTTCTTGGCCTAGATGAGTGAGCACCTCCAGTGCTGCATCTGTTTGTTGAAACATCTCAATTGGTATCTCGAAATACAATATATTAAATATATTAATATTTGTACCCTGCAATCTTGATGAACTCATCTATTAGCTGAAATAATATTTTTAGTGGATTCCTTAGAATATTCTAAAAACATAATCATGTAATTTGCAAATAATGATAGTTTTCCATTTTCCTTTCAATCTAGAGTTTTGTTGTTTTTTAAATCTTTTTTCCTTGACTAATTGTCATGACTAAAACCTCCAGTACAATGTTGAGTAGAAGGACAGCCTTGTATCATTGCTGATCACAGTGGGAAAGCATTGTCTTTCTCCAAATAGTATGATGTTTGCTATGAGTTTTCAATTGTTGTTCTTATGTACCTTCAAGTCAGTTCTGACTCAGTGACCCTATGTACAACAGAATGAAACACTGTCCGGTCCTGTGCCATCCTCACAATCACTGTTATGTTTAAACCCAGTGTTGCAGCCACTGTGTCAATCCATCTCATTGAGGGTCTTCCTCTTTTTTACTGACCCTCTAACTTATCAGGCATGATGTTCTTCTCCAGGGACGGGTCCCTCCTGATAACATGTCCCAAGTACTTGAAATTAAGTTTCGCCATCCTCAATTCTAAGAAGCACTCTGGCTGTACTTCCTTCAAAACAGCCTTGTTCATTCATGGTATATTCAACATTCTTCGCAACACCATAATTCAAAGGCATCAATTATTCTTCGATCTTGCTTATTTATGGTTCACCTTTCATATGCATATGAGATGAAAGTACTATAGCTTGGGTCAGACTTACCTTAGTCCTCACACTGACATCTTTGCTTTTTAACACTTTTAAGAGGTCTTTTGCAGCAGCTTTGCCTAGTGCAATATGTAGCTTGATTTTTTGACTGTTGCCTCCACAGGCATTGATAGTGGATCCAAGGAAAATGAAATCCTTGAAAATTTCAATATTTTCTCTGTTTATCTTATAGGTCCAGTTGTGAGGATTTTTGTTGTCTTTATGTTGAGGTGTACTCCATACTAAAAGCTGTAGTCACTGATTTTCATCAGAAAGTGATTCAAGTCCTCTTTGCTTTCAGCAAGCAAGATTATGTCATCAGCGTATCACAGGCTAATAATGAGTCTTCCTCCAATCCTGATGCCACATTCTTCTTCGTACAGTCCAGCTTTTCAGATTATTTGTTCAGCATACAGAATGAATAAGTATGGTGAAAGGATACAACCCTGACACACACCCTTTCCTGATTTTAAACCATGCAGTATCCCCCTGTTCTGTTACAATGACTTTCTCTTTGTCTGTGTACAACTTCCTTAAGAGCACAATTAAGTGTTCTAAATCTTCCATTCTTTGCGATGTTATCCATAATTGTTACCATCCATACAGTCAAATGCCTTTGCATAGTCAATAAAATACAGGTAAACATCTTTGTGGTATTCTCTGCTTTCAGCCAAAACCCACTTGACATCAGCAATGATATCCCTCCTTCCACATCCTCTTCTGAATCCGACTTGACTTTCTGGCAGTTCCCTGTCAATGTACTGCTGCAACCATTTTTAATTATTTTCAGCAAAATTTTACTTGCATGTAACATTAATTACATTGTTCGATAATTTTTGCAACCTGTTAGATCATCTTCCTTTGGAATGGGCACAAATATGGATTTCTTCTAGTCAGTCGACCAGGTAGTTATCTTCCAAATGTCTTGGTCTAGACGAATGAGCACCTCCAGTGCTGTATCCATTTGTTGAAACATCACAGTTGGTATTCCATCAATTCCTACAGCCTTGTATTTCATCAATACCTCCAGTGCAGCTTGGATTTTTTCCTTCATTACCATCAGTTCTTGATTACAGGCTACTTCCTGAATGGTTGAACACTGACCAATTCTTTTTAGTACAATGTCTCTGTGTATTCTTTTCATCTTCTTTCAATGCTTCCTGTGTTGTTCAATATTTTTCTCATAGAATCTTCCAAAATTGCAACTTGAATCTTGATTTTTTTTTTTTTTTTCATTTCTTTCAGCTTGAGAAATGCTAAACACTTTTTTCCCTTTTGGTTCTGTAACTCCAGGTCTTTACACATTTCATTATAATACTTTACTGTGTCTTCTCAAGCAGCCCTTTGAAAGCTTTTGTTCAGTTCTTTTACTTCATCAGTTTGTTCTTTCACTTTAGCTGCTCTACATTCAAGAGCAAGTTTCAGCGTCTCTAACATCCATTTTGGTCTTTTACTTCTTTCCTGCCTTTTAAATGACCTTTTGTTTTCTTCATGTATGATGTCCTTGATGTCATCCCACAACTTGTCTGGTCTTTGGTCGTTAGTGTTCAATATGTCAAATCTATTCTTGAGATGGTCTCCAAATTCAGGTGGGATATACTCAAGATAGTACGTTGGCTCTTGTGGACTTGTTTTAATTTTCTTAAGTTTAAACTTGAACTTGCATATGAGCAATTGATGGTCTGTCATGTGGTTGGCCCCTGGCCTTGTTCTGACTGATGAAATTGAATTTTTCCATTGTTTCTTTCCACAGATGTAGTCTATTTGATTCCTGTGTATTCCAGCTGCGAGGTCCATAGGTGTAGTCATTGTTTATGTTGTTGAAAAAAGGTGTTTGCAATGAATAAGTAGTTGGTCTTGCAAAATTCTATCATGTGATCTCCAGTATCGTTTCTATCACTACGGCCATATTTTTGAACTACACATCCTTCTACTTTGCTCCCAACTTTTGCATTCCAATCACCAGTAATTATCAATGCATCTTGATTGTATGTTTGATCAATTTCAGACTGCAAAAGTTGGTAAAATTCTTCAGTTTTTCATCTCTGGCCTTAGTGTTTGCTGCATAAATTTGAATAGTCTTATTAAGTGGTCTTTTTTGTAGGTTCATGTATATTATCTTATCACTGACAGCATTGTACTTCAGGATAGATCATGAAATGTTCTTTTCGATGATGAATGTGACACCGTTCCTCTTCAATCTGTCATTCCCGGCATAGTAGACCATATGATTATCTGATTCAAAATGGCCAATACCAGTCCATTTCAGCTCCCTAATGCCTAGGATATTGATCTTTATGAGTTCCATTTCATTTTTGATGACTTCCAATTTTCCCAAATTCATATTTTGTACATCCCATGTTCTGATTATTAATAGATGTTTGCAGGTGTTTCTTCTCATTTTAAGTCATGCTAGTATTTGAAATACTGGTGGCATAGCTTTCAGCATCATAGCAACATGGAAGATACCACAGTAGGAAAAAGTGACAGTGGGAGTTTTCCATAGATGTCATTTTTATGAAAAAAAAAAAGTTCCTTTCTTTAACTAATATGTTGAATGTTTCAATCTTGAAAGGTGTTGAATTTTGTCTCATATTTTATCTATAGCTATTGAGATTATCATGTAGTTTGTGTATTTTATTCTATTGATACGGTGTATTGCATTCTTTTTAAAATGTCAAACCACCTTTACATTCTGAGATTAATCCCACTTGGTCAGAGTCTATAATACTTTTTATGTGTTGCTTGATCAAATTTGCTAGTATTTCATTAAGCATACTTGCATCTATAGTAATATGGAATATCAGTCTGTAGTTTTCTTTTCTCATGATTGTCTGATTTGGGTATCAGGGTAGTGCTTGCATCATAGAATGAGCTGAGAAGTGTCCCCTCTTCTTTTATTTTTTGAAAGGGTTTTGAAGAATTCATTTTAATTTCTCTTTAAATATTTGTTATATTTCAACATTGAACCCATCCAGGTCTGGAATTTTCTTTGTGAAACCTTTTTTGTTGTTGTTGTTTGATTGTTTTTTGTTTGTTTGCTTGTTTTAATTACTAATTCAGTCACTTTACTTGATATTGGACGGGGATAAGCAGAATAATCATCACTCAAAAACGTCCACATCCTAATCCCTAGAACCTGCAAATGTATTACCCTTATACATGTGATTAAGTTAAGGACATTGTTAAAGGGAGATACCCTGAACTGTGCAGGCGGGCCTAATCTAATCACATCGGTTCTTAAATGTGGAGAGTCTTTCTCAGCTGTGATCAGAGGGAGATGGGAGATGTTACAGAAGTCACAGAAGGATGAAAAGTTGGTGGATTTTAACATGAAGGAATTGGACCACAAGAAGCTAGAATAGTCAAGAAAACGTATCCCATGGAGATGACAGAATGTAACATGGCTGCTCACACCATGATTTAGTCTAGTGAGGTCTGTGTCACATGTCTGGCCTACAGAACTGTAAAAGAATAAATGTGTGTTGTTGTAAGCCACTAACATTTTGGTAACTTGTTAGAGCAACAGTAGAAAGTGAAAGTATACCTCAATTCAAATCTTGTATTTTTTCTTCAATCAGTTTTGGTAGTTTTTATTTTTCTATGAATTTGTCCATTTCACATAGGCTATCCAATTGGTTGTAATACAGTTGTTCATATTATTCTCTTATAATCTTTACTTTTTTTTTTAATTTTTGGTAAGGTCCTTAGTGAAGTCCACCTTTCCTTCCTGAGCCAGTAATGTGAACCTTCTTTCTTCCTTTCTTGGTCAGTGTAGGTAAAGTTTTGTCAATTTTGTTGATCTTATCGAAGTACCAACTTTTGGTTTCATTGATTTTCACACTTGTTTTTTTAGTCTCTGTTTCATTAATTTTCACTTTCTTCATTATGCTTGCTTTAGGTTTAGTTTATTCCTCTTTTTTTTTTTCTCCAGGGTCTTACAGTGGAACGATAAGTTAGATATTTCAGATTTTTTAATTTCAATATAGCCATTCACAGCTGTAATTTTTCTTCTGAATACTGCTTTAGCTGCATACATAAGTTTTGATATGTTGTGTTTCCGTTTTCATTCTTCTCAAAGTATTTTTTAATTTCTCTTGTGAGTTCTTCATTGACTGATTAGAGAAGTTTTAATCATTACTGATGTCTTTTATCAATGCAGTTTAATAGATCTTCAGGAAACACTGAATGTGAGCTGAGTCAAAATGCTGCTGCCACTGTTGTCCTCATCAAATACCCAGTTGGAAACTTGTTTGTGCTGGGTTAGGCGTATTCAACAGTGTTATAGACACTCTATTGTAGTGCAAGATGTGGTGTCTTATTGATCAAATGGAGTTAAAGTTATTCTCCAGCTTGTACAGAGGGTAGAATCTCCTCAGGGGAAAATGTCAACTCATTATGTTTTATGATTGACAGAAGCTAATACAGTATCTGACAATCATAGAACATAATGAGTTGATATTTTTCCCTGAGGAGATCTACCCTCTGTACAAGCCAGAGAATAACTTTAACTCCTTCTAATCAATAAGGCACCACATCTTGCACTGCAATAGAGTGTCTATAACACCGTTCAATACGCCTAACCCAGCACAAACAAAAGTTTCCAACTGGGTGGTGGCACAGTGGTTAAGAGTTTGGCTGCTAACCAAAAAGTTGGCAGCTCGAATCCACCAGCTGCCCCTTGGAAACCCTGTGAGGCAGTTCTACTCTGTCCTATTGGGTCGTTATGAGTCAGAATTGACTGTATGGCAACAAGTTCTTTCGGGGGGTTTTTTGGTATTAGTTTCTTATTGCTGTCATTAAAAAAAAAAAATTGCCACTAATTTAATGTCTTAACATACCACAAACTTATTGTCTTACAATTCTGTAGGTTAGAAGTCCAGCGTCAGTCTCTCTGTGCTCTAGCTGCCAGCAAAGCTGTGCTCTTTTCTGCAAGTTCTAGGGGAGAATCCATTTTCTTATTATTCCCAGCTTATTCAAAGCACCCACGTCCCTTGACTGGCGGCTTTCATCTTCAAAACTAGCAACAGCACATCAGATTATTCTCACGTCACATCATTTTGATAATCTCTTTTACATCATTCTTCCACTTATAAGGACCCTTGTGATCACACTAGGTCTACCTGGATAATTCAGGATAATCTCTCCATTTTAAAGTGAGCTGATTAGAAGCCTTAAATTCATCTACTACCTCAATTCCCTTCACTATGAAAGGTAACATATTCTCAGTTCCCAGAGATCAGAATGTGGACATCTTTGGAGGTGGCCATTATTCTGCCTATTCCAACATTAAATTGGAATTAACTAGCCATGGCTCTATGCCTTGCCATTTTTCCATGGTCTTGTACAAACTAGTATATTCATTTACTTTTTTCTATGGTTTGATTAATCCAGTTTATTGAATGTGATTTTTGTGGAAGTATTTATTTTTTGGTTTCCTGATTAAGTATCATCATATTAACAAGTTTAACACATCGTCCAGAAAGTGTAAAATGACTTGAGGTTTGTTATATCATTATCATCATCCTCACCACCATCAAAGCAGGTCGTTTTTATTGTGCAGTATGTGCCATGTAATATACTAAACAGTTTGTGTAACTCATATCATTTACTTCTCATAATAATCGTAGGAGGTGGGTACTATTTCTATACCCATTTAAACCAGGACAAAACTGTGGTTCCATGATATTTGATGATATGCCCCTGGTGCAGCACAATTTCAAAACATAAGCTTTTCAGTCAATGATGAATCAGACATCTAGTGATACGGGGAAAATTGCCAGCTTACTACCAGGGAGTACATGAAAGTCCACTGCAATGGGTATAACGCAGTTGAGATATTAAGCCAATATATTTTTCGTTTCCCATAAATCTTGTTTCTCTGTGGCTCTACATCCTTTATATCAATGGCATCCATCACTTCCTGGGAGAGGGCAAGTGAACTAAGAATAAAGGAGTCATTCTCAAGTTGAGATTTATATCAGAATTTTGAATCTTAGGCACAATCTTGAGAGCTAGGGTTTTCTGGGAGTAAAAGAATATCTCTAAGTTCCAAAGAGTTTTCTTTGGCTAGAAAAGAGGTAAGCGTGACTGTCTGAGTGAAGTACTTTACCATAAGCCCTAGTATAGACAGGATAAAAGCTATGCTATAAATGGAGTTTCTGTCCCACAGCAAGAAGTAAAATCTTTCTATACAGTGAGAAGCTTGGCTAAGAAGAAAGATCTAGAAAGGATAAGACCCGGGTTAGAGTCTGTGTTCCTGAGGACAGTCTATGCCCCACTCAGCTGGGCCAAGGCCAGCGAGTGAGCCAAGAGGATTAAAATCTCACATAAATGAAGAGGTGGCTGACAACAAAATATTTGAAACTCTGATCTTCTAGAATACCCCATGACGAAATGAAGTGGTTATGGCAGAATAGCAGTCTGGCATCATGTGTTTAGGCTGAGAACTGCTTGATAAGAGGGTCAGCTCTAGTGCTCCACATTCTGCATATGACATTGACAAAAATCCATATGCTCCTATGTAACCTGTGGAAATGCAAAAGGTTGCTGAGAATTAAATCAGTAGACCTACTAGGGTATCCCACGGTGAGGATCAAATCCATAACATGCCCATAACCAAAAACCAAAAAACAAACCCACTGCCATCTAGTTGATTCTGACTCATAGTACAAACAAGCCTATACCAAAGAAACCTATTGCCATTGAGTTGAATTCTGACTCACAGTGACCGTATAGGACAAAGTAGAACTGCCCTATAGGGTTTCCATGGCTGGAAGTCTTTACAAAAGCAGACTGCTGCATCTTTCTCCTGCAGAGTGGCTGGGGGGATTGAACCACTAACCCTTCAGTTAGCAGTCGATCACTTAACCATTGTGCCGCCAGAGCTCCTTGAACAAGCCCATAGCATCTAAATTAGAAGCAGGGGTCATAGCATGATTGAGAAAAATGGGATCATCAGAAATAGCAAAATGTCAGTTAGAGGGACTTCTAGGTCTCCAGGTAGAGAACATACAGATTATATCAAATGTTCCTTTTCAGCAGCCAATCCATGAGCACAGAGGCTGTCGACCAAAGATCAGTTCACATTTCTTTCAGGGGTCAGCAGGAGCCAGCAGGAACTACAACAGACAGCCTTATTTCGCCCACCCAGGTTATTATATGAAATTTCCTTGGGCCCCTATGCAATCACATAAGAAAAAAAATATATATATATATTGATATGGAGTAAGTGCAGCTGGGCTGTGTGGGGGGTGGGGGGTGCTGGGGAGGAGGCTCAGTAAAGAAAACTTAAAATCATTATCATATATCTAAACGAGACTGACTTTACCTTAAGGAACCAAAAACCAAACCCATTGCCATTACGTCAATTCCAACTCATACCATGTTAAATTCAAAAAAACTTATTCAACTCGAATGGATAAATTTACTTTTTAAATTTGTTTTCTTTGTTTGTTGTTACATTGTTAAGTAGACCTAGGAACACTAGAGATAAACTCAGCTATGAAAAACAGGCTACTTTTTCAAAATGTCTATATCATTGTGTATAAAGATGGACCCTCTGTTGCATGTGATGTAAACCTTCTAATATATTGTGCATCAGTGGAATCCTCATTGGTATCGTTTTCCAATTTTACTGGAGCACCAGTTTTACAGTATTATTTTGAAAAGTATATAGAAAAATAAATACTTTCCCACATTTTCCTACTTCCAGAGAAAATATGACAATAACAATTAAAGGGTTGCAAAAAGAGAAAAAAGACTGAGCAACTATCCATTCAAGACACCGTTAGATTAGAGCAATGAAGGGATCTGGCTTATCTTTGTTGTTAAAAACTTAACAGGTAGATGATGATGCTGATAGATAGATAGACGGATGGATGGATGGATGGACACGCAGACAGACAGACAGATGATAGATAAGAACAATACAAAGTCAGACAACTGAACACGGGTTTCCCAGCTTGTAAAACAATGGAGACGATCACTATGTGACGTTTTAATGTTGTACTTGAGGTTGTTGTCTGCCTGCAAGATTGCTAGGATAAATTTCGATTGACCACTATTTGATAAACACATAACTATATAATCTTGCTTGTAAATATTTACAAATTGAGTTTTAGGATATTAAACAGAACTTTATTGCTATTTTTATTGCTGATGATGGCTGTTTTGTTGTCTTTCTAACCTAAGCACTTGCTTTGTAAAACTAGACATTCAAGTAGCCACTGAAGTCTGCAGCTTGGCCAGAAGCATCTTTAGTCATCCATTTTGCTGAGTTCAAATTCACCTCTTCCAGTGGCTGCATTCGGTTTATATGAAAATGACTAAAGATATCAGCAAGAAATGGCACCGAAAATTCATTTCAAAGCAATGATTTATGTTAGTTTATACCCTCAAAAATGACTGCTTGGATGCAATGCTTGACCACTACCTTTACAAACATGTACTAGATATGCTTCTATTGCCTCAGGTCATGAATTAGTCTGACATTCTGAATTGTGAGCAGAATGCCAGTGCATTAATTTACCTGGAGAAATATATTTGCCAAGTCTCTTCTGGTTCCTCAATTCTCTTTCAATACAAATTATATACAAATTAAATGTTATAAGTGGAAATTATCTTGGTGAGGTTAGAATTATAGCAAGAGAAATCTGTTGTATAAATGGAATGATTAAAACTCCTAGACTGTGAAAGATGGATACATTTCCAAAAATTGTGATGTTAGTGGTACATACTTGTGATATGTCATAGCTCTGGTTCTGAGCTCTGTTCTTCTGAATAACACTGGGTATTTGCTGACAAGTTTTGCTTCTCTTGCTCTTACATGAGTCTTTCAGTAATCTGTTCTGGTTTTCCCTAGTTAAAACAATGATCCAAAAACTGGGAGTCTCCTCACTACTTCATGAGGCTCCTTAGAAAATGAACACAAGGAACAAAGCATGATCGAGCATGACATTTTTACATTTGTAACACAAAAAATTGCCCACTCGATAAACAACTTTGGTCACTAGGACTTTTTCGGAAACACAGCTGTGAACTAGCCAGGAGAAAACCTAAGTTTACGAACCAATAAACTTTATTGTTTGCTGGATGATTGCCTCAATACAATTGTTAAATTTGCAAAATGATTCATTTCAGGGTACCTTTAAATAGTGACTTTTCTCTAGTTAATTTAAGAATTTTATAGGTGATTTTACTACTTGATGAGGCAATTGCATTAGACAAAACCTTAAAGCTGGTGTTAGGAGTCACTGTTAATTGATAATCATATATAATTTCAGATTTCTTGTGTGCTTCTAACAGAATCAGAGAAAGATGTATGATTCAATTCACAAAAAAAAAGAATAAAACATAATATTTTAGAACTTCATTTGCTATGTATAATGAGGTACATCTGTATTAGTGATGCGGTATTCACAATCACGGGCAAACTCTCTTTTACAACATAAATAAGCAAAATCTTAATGCAATGATTGTATTTCTTTTTCCTTGGGGGCTGGGGAATTTAAAATGGTTACCATAGCTTCCCTGTTTGTTTATTCATTAAACAACTACTAAGCTGAGCAGCTATTATGTATAAAATACTATGTTGGGCAATAGAGAGAAAAATAGTACTAAGTGATAATAGATAACACCAGTTTACATTTCTTGAGTTACTGTATCTCAGCACTGTCCCAAACTCTTTACATGCATTAGCTCATTAATTCTCTCAAAAGCCTAGAAAATGTGTGTTAGAAGTACTTACAAATGTGTTAAATGGCAGTCCAGAGTCGTAAATATAATGTGAACTCATATCTTGATTTTCCCAGGACAGTTTTGGTTTACGTCTGTTGTTCCTGTATAATTAATAGCACCTCATTCCCTTGCAAAAATGTCTCTTGGATAATAAATAATATGGTATTTAATGAAATATATTTTAAATCTAATATGTTCAAATTTAATTCATCAGCAACTTGCAAAATTTTATTCTTCTCCCCTTATAACCTATATCTTAGAATGGCATGAATTACTTAAACAAGGAACATGAGAATCATCCTGAAACACACTCTATCTTTATCCTAAAAAATGTCACCAAATTACATCAATTCCTTTCTCTTAAATATTTTTTCAAACTGACCTATCATTCTGCAGCACCAAAACTTCTGAAAGCACTAATATTATCTTACACATTCCCTGTGTATAATCTATTAATTTTGTTCCATCCTCTCAAGGGTAAAGTATTGGGATGTCATTGAAGTACCACATTTCAGGCCTCCTCTTAACTTATACAGTTTAGACTCTTGCCGTCCTCCCATTTCACTTAAGTAATCAGCTCTTCATTCCATGAATGTGCCTTATTCTCTCTAAGGCCTCTAATAAATTAGACATAGAGTCTCATCAAATAGGAAAACACACCCTTTCTTTCTGGTCTCTTCATAATTCCACTGTCACCAACTAAAATTCATATCCTACTACCTTCTTTCAGATCATTCCATCCCACCTGCATATGTGTACTGAATGCCTCTCAGCATTATCCCACAAGTAACTTGATCTTAGTGTCTGTTACAGTTTTTAAAATGTTTTCTTTGCTAACAGCCCTATAAACATTATTTTTCCTACTAACTTCTGCATGGCAGGACAATGTCTTTCCTTCTGCATCCTCAGCACACATCCTTGTGCCCAGCCCTCAGCAGCAGTAAAGCAGTATTTCTTAAAGTTGGGATTGTAATCTGTAGATCAATGCAGTACCCACAGAGTTTTCCATCTTACCACTAAATAGATCTCTTGTTCTACAATTTTCATTTGCTAACTCAGAAATGCTACTAACACTTTTAGGCATGGTAGGATTTTATAATTTACTTAACATATTTGTAACTTGTTTCAAAGGTATTATCATATTTTACTTAGGTTGTTTTGAAATAGAAATGGAAAAGTTGGCTAGAGTTGGTGAGCCCTAAAATAATTTTGTTTCTTAATAGAATCATTACCACAAATTAAACAATTAATAGCTTAGAAAATAATACGTTAAATCAGGTATATATGTGTGGTATAAATATTAGACATATATTAACACGTAGATCTTCATATTTTAATGACAAACATGACAGATATTACCGAAAAATTATGTAGATTCTGGCTTTGGAATGGTTTTTAAATTTTATAAACTATTAACATCATTTTCTTTTTCATTATTCAACAATGAATTCTCTGCAATACTTAGCTTCAGAAACTTTGTTGGCAACGGAAACCAAATCAAACTCTGGCACTGTAACTGTTTGGGTCAATGAACATAATACTTAAAAAATTACTATGAAGCTTGAAGTCTGAAACATAGAGGCGCAATTAAGATATCAAAGACTCCTACTGTTCCACAATTTACAGAAATCAAACGAAAGAACATCTCTCTTCTTTTCCTTTGTGTTGCCTTTCTCCCTCATGCAGAAACTGTACCAACATTGTCAAACAATTATTATCACTATTCATGAAAAAAAAAAAACACTGAAATGTATATTGGTTTTTATAATCATCTCTCCAAATGGTGATTGCTTTGTTTAGATACAATTTCAAAATTTTTAAATTGATGTTCACATTCTTCTACTAAAGAAAACAGATAAAATCATAGCAATAGACAAGGTCTGTTAGTCCCATATTCACTTACATAGTCTTACTTTTGAAATGTAGCTATGTTAAGTGGGAAATGGAAACATTTCATACCATTTATAAAATATGTGCTTGCATCCATAAAATAAATTTCATTTTCTCCTTTTTATGTAGCATGTAACCTTTTAACTAAATAGTAAAAATGTAGAATTTTATAGGTCAATTACAAAATAAAATACTTTTGCCTTCTTTAGGCACAAGTCTTGAAATTAACCTGCCAATTTGTAGTACTTACATATATATGAAATTTCACTGAGTCTACTAACATCATCCTCTAACTAAATAGAAACTGAAGCAAATTTCTTAAAAAGGCAGGTTTACCATGATGTCCAAAAACCTCTAGCCATTCATGTATACCTTTATCTTCACTTCATCCCATCGCCAAAACTTTCCATGTCTTTCCACTGAGATCAGAAGTCCCTTTAGAATATCTATTTTCTAGGTTCTTCCTACCATAAGTACCTGTCTACTACCATACGTACCTGTCTACTACCATACATTCAATTCTCTTTAGCCTCACAGTCAAGTTTGACGCATCGTCTTTATCAGCTCCCATCCCATGAGATGTTATCTTCCCTCACTCTCAGGGCTCTGCAAACTATGGCCCACAGAACAAATCCAGCCTATTTCCTGTTTTTGTGAATATTTTATTGGAGTACAGTTATGCTCATTCATTTAAAGTGTTCTGGAATTCCCATTCTTCACAATGTTATCCGTAATTTTTATGATCCACACAATCGAATGACTTTGCACAGTCAACAAAACAGAGGTAAACATCTCTCTGGTATTCTCTCTTTTCAGCCAAGATCCATTAGATACAAGCAATGATCTCCCTCATTCCACATCCTCTTCTGAATCTGGCTTGTATTTCTGGCAATTCCCTGTTGATATACTGCCACAACCGCTTTTAAATGATCTTCAGCAAAATTGTACTTGCATGTCATATTAAAGATATTGTTTGATAATTTCCACATTCTGTTGGATCACCTTTCTTTAGAATGGATACAAATATGGATCCCTTCCAGTTAGTAGGCCAAGCACTTCTGGCGCTGCATCCATTTGTTGAAACATCTCAACTGGTATTCTGTCAATTCCTGGAGCCTTGTTTTTTGCCATTGCCTTCAGTGCAAGCTGGGCTTCTTCCTTCAGTGTCATCGGTTCTTGAAGATATGCTACCTCCTGAAAAGGTTGAATGTAGACTAATTCTTTTTGCTATAGTGACTCTGTGTATTCCTTTCATCTTCTTTTGATGCTTCCTGTGTCGTTTAATATTTTCCCTGTAGAATCCTTCAATATTGCAACTTGAGGCTTGAATTTTTTCTTCAGTTCTTTCAGTTTGAGAAATGCTGAGCATGTTCTTCCCTTTTGGTTTTCTAACTCCAGATCTCTGCACAAATCATAATACTTTGTCTTCTCAAGGTGCCCTTTGAAATCTTCTGTTCAGTCCTTTTACTTCATCATTTCTTCCTTTTGCTTTTGCTATTATATGTTCAAGAGCAAGTTTCAGAGTTTATTCTGACATCCACTTTGGTCTTTTCTTTCTTTCCTTCCTGTCTTTTTAATGACCTTTTGCTTTCTTTATGTATGATGATGCTGATGTCATCCCACAACTTGTCTGGTCTCCGGTCATTAGTGTTCAGTGTGTCAAATCTATTCTTGAGATGCTCTCTAAATTCAGGTGGGATATACTTATGGTAGTACTTTGGCTCTTTTGGACTTGTTTTAATTTTCTTCAGCTTCAATTTCAACTTGCATACGAGCAATTGATGGTCTGTCTCACAGTCGGCCCCTGCCTTTGTTGTGACTGACGATATTGAGTTTCTCCATTGTCTCTTTCCACAGATATAGTTGATTTGATTCCTGTGTATTCCATCTGGCCAGGTCCATATGTATAGTCACCATTTATGTTGTTGAAAAAAGGTATTTGTAATAAAGATGTCTTTGATCTTGAAAAATTCTATCGTGCAATCTCCAGCATCATTTCTATCATCAAGGTCATATTTTCCAACTACTGTTCCTTCTTCTTTGTTTCCAACTTTCACATTCCAATCACTGGTAATTATCAATGCATCTTGCTTGCATGTTCGATCAATTTCAGACTGCAGAAGTTGGTAAAAATCTTCAGTTTCTTCATCTTTGGCCTTAGTGGTTGGTGTGTAAATTTGAATAATAGTCTTATTAACTGGTCTTCCTTGTAGGCATATGAATATTATCCTATTACTGACAGCTTTGTACTTCAGGACAAATCTTTTTTTTTTTTTAATTGTTGTGCTTTAAGTGAAAGTTTACAATTCAAGTTAGTCTCTCATACAAAAATTTATACACGCATTGCTATGTGACCCTAGTTGCTCTCCGTATGCTGTGACAGCACACTTCTCCTATCCACCCCAGATTTCCCGTGTCCATTCAACCAGCTCCTGACCCTCTCTGTCTTCTCATCTCGCCTCCAGACAGGAGCTGCCCGTTTACTCTCATGTAACTACTTGAGCTAAGAAGCACATTTTTCACAAATATCACTTTATGTCCCATAGTTCACTCTAATCTTTGTCTGAAGAGTAGGCTTTGGGCATGGTTTTAGTTTTGGGATAACAGAGAGTCCAGGGGCCATGTCTTCCAGGGTCCCTGCAGTCTCACTCAAACCATTAAGGCTGGTCTTCTTACTAGAATTTGAGTTCTGCACCCCACTTTTGTCCTGCTCCATCAAGGACTCTCTGTTGTGTTCCCTGTCAGGGTGGTCATCATCTAGTTCTTCTGGTCTCAAGCTGATGAAGTCTCTGCTTTATGTGGCCCTTTGTGTCTCTCAGGCTAATACTTTCCTTGTGTCTTTGGTGTTCTTCATTCTCCTTTGCTCCAGACAGATTGGGACCAACTGATACATCTTAGATGGCTGCTCGCTAGCTTTTGAGACCCCAGATGCCACTCACCAAAGTGAGATACAGAAAATTTTCTTAATAAACTTTGTTATGCCTATTGACCTGGATGTCCCCTGAAACCATGGTCCCCAGACCCCTGCCCCTGCTACTCTGTCCTCTAAGTGTTTGGCTGTATTCAGGAAACTTCTTAGCTTTGGTTTAGTCCAGTTGTGCTGACTTCCCCTGTAGTGTGGGCTGTCTTTCCCTGTGGGGATATGTGCCATTAAAATATGGATGTATAAAGGCCTCTATGCTGCACAGCATGTTGAGACTTGTCCCCAACATGTTGAGACTTGTCACAACTTGTTTTTCCAAACCCGTTACTGATTGGCTTGTTTACCTGAAGTCTATTCTCCCTTGCCCGAAACTTATTCACCCAAAGCCCATTGTTCTGTTCTTTGCTTCACTGCTTGCTGTATTGACTATAAATAAACTCCTGGGACTGAAGCTGGGGTCAACTCCTCAGAGTGACCCTCCTTGGCCCCACTTCTCTGTAAGAGTTGTGGCATTGGTTACTGTCTCTGCCGCCCTGACAATCGTCGCCGTTGCGACACTTCCCTTTACCTAAGATTATTTTTGTCTACTATCTAATCAGGGTAGATCTTGAAATGTTCCTTTTGATAATGAATACAATGCTATTCCTCTTCAATTTGTCATTCCTGGCATAGTTGACCATATGATTGTCTGATTCAGAATGGCCAATACCAGTCCATTTCAGCTCACTAATGCCTAGGATATCAATGTTTATTGTTCCATTTCACTTTTGATGATTTCCATTTTTCCAAGATTCATACTTTGTACATTCCACATTCCTACTATTAATGGATGTTTGCAGTTGTTTCTTCTCATTTTGAGTAGTGCCACATTAGCAAATGAATGGTCCAAAAGCTTGACTCCATCCATGTCATTAAAGTCTACCCTACTTTGAGGAGGTAGCTGTTCCCCAGTCCTATTCTGAGTGCCCTCCAACCTGAGAGGCTCATCTTCTGGCATTATATTAGACAGTGTTCCACTGCTATTCATAAGGTTTTCACTGGTTAATTTTTGTCTGAAGTAGACTGCCACGTTCTTCTTCTTAGTCTGTCTTAGTCTGGAAGCTCAGCTGAAATCTGCCCCAAACAGGTGACCCTGCTGGTATTTGACATACTGGTGGCATAGCTTCCAGCATCATAGCAACATGCAAGCCATCACATTACGACAAACTGACAGACATGCGGGTACAAAGATTACACAGCCAATGAAACCTGAAACATTTACTGTTTGATTGTTTTAGAGAAAATTTCCTAACCCGTGATTTCTTCAGGGTTAATTTATATGTGTATATATATTCTCTCAAATAAGATTTCAGTTAGATAATACTATTATAAAAATTGTATAGATGAAGATACTGAAACTTTACTGAATAGGTGATATACTCAAGGTCAAACAGAGAATGGTGAGCCAGGAAGAGAACCCACATCTGTCTAATGCTTAACTATTGTACCATACTGTCACTAAGTAAATGAAGAATAATAGTATGCTAGGAAAAGTCCCATACTGAGGGCTATAAGTCCTGAATTTTTTGTTACAGTTCTGTTGTTGGCCAAAAGATCATTAATAAGTCATTTAACCTTTATGACTTTCGGTTCCTTCAACAGGTGAAAATAATTACACCTGTTTTCTCTACTTCACAGACATATGAAAATGCACTGAAATCTTCAATGTAATGCACATCTCTCTTGTGTAGACAGAATGAATGAACTAAAACAAAGAGAGAATGATTTTGACAGAAGGAGAATCAGTACTAAAGTTAAGGGGGTAACATTTTGAAGTTAGCAGAATCCTTCTTAGAATGCAAACAGAAATTGAAAGAGTGGCATTTATATAACAATTTATTTGAGATCTGGAGAGCACAGGGCTTGAACTCTTCATTGAGTTCAATATGAAAGAGTGTTTCAAGGAAGTATATTAGGTAGAATTAAAGGTTTTTTCCTCCACTTCAGCAGAGCAGCTTTAGAGCAGTGAAGTAGTGGCTGATAGCATTTCAGGAAGAAATAAACAGAAGTAACCCCTGAAAGTAGCATCCACAGTTGCAATACTGAATTCTCAAGGAGGACATCATTAAAACATAGGAGCAGGAAAGAAAGCAGTATAGCAGCTGTCACACATAGGTCAAGCGGAATGGTAGCACAGTAGGTCTTACAACAGCAAAGGAGGGAAAGGCCAGAAAACACAGAGATCAAAAGGAGGGAACATACTTAAAATTAGTAAGAACTCCTTGGGATCCAACTATCAGAAACATCTTAAGCTTGCATAAGTACGAAGTGAAAATTTATTATAAGGTAAGAATGTCTTATGGAATTCCAGGAAAAATCAAACACAAACAAAGGTGACCTGGAAAAACAAATGCATACAAAAGTACTTTAAGAAGGAAATATAAAATGAAAATTTAAACTTGTAACAGCTAAAAACTTCCCAACTAAAGTGACAAAGCAGGAAAACTATACCATGCACCTTTCCCACATGAGTTAATATAATTAAAAAGGCATTTGTAGTTATTAATCAAACATTTAAATATTGAAAATAGAAACTAACAAACACCAGAAGATTACAAATGAAAGCTAAACAAACTTAGTGAGGAAATTCAAGAAAAGGATAATAGCATCTCAGAAATTATGACTAAACTACAAAGTTGCCAACTGAATGTCCAACTGAATGTACAAAAAAGGATAGAGAAGATAAAAGGAATAAAGTTAAGACCATGAAGATGAAGCAAATAAAGAGATAAAATGAATCAGAGAAAACAACAGTAAAATTTTTTAATTAAATAAATAAAAGGAAAACAACACTTAAAACTAAAATTCCAGAAAATGTTCTTGAAATAAAATATGTTCTCAATCTGCATATTAAAAGGATGCATATTTTAAAATGGGAAGGGAGAGAAGAAGAGAGGAGAGGAGGGCAAGAAGGAAAAAGGAAGAAAACAAATACATTAAAAAAAAACCAAAACGCTCAGCTTCCAACATTGAAGTTACTATTCTTCTAATCATTTACCACAAAAATGGGTAATAGAACGAAAAGAAGCATTTAGTATTTGTTTTCAGGAGTAATTTATCACATGTTAAAGAGGGAAGTTGCTTGTATTCAGAACAGTGCCAATTAAGGAATGAGAAAATTACAAAAATCATCACTTTGAAGCCACAATCAAATAATTGATCAAGGAAGGGTCACTAGTGAATATTAAATCGATTAAGTTGTGCAACACAATTTTAAGGTGACAAGAAAAACCACACGGGCTACTAGCTACTTTCAACAGAAAAACTTATCTTTAAAATGGATACATTTCATAGTCACCACTTTAAGCAAATAAAATGAACATTACTAATTGTGGGCCAATATGATATTATGTGGCCAATGAAGGATGAATTATAAATTGTATAACATCATCTATGAAATAATCTTTCCAAAAAGGTTTTATCTGAATCTAATCAAGTCTTTAGAACTATCTTCCATTTTACAGGAAATATCGGGAATAAAGGAACAGGGTAAAAGACACCAAGAGGAAATAATCATACAATGAAACGCATCCTACAAGAAAACTGACCTAGCTGCTTACATAAATGTTAATGTCTAGGGGGAAACAAATAAATAAATAGAACAAAAAAGAGACAGACAAAAAAACTTGCAGAGACTGCTTTACAATAAAAGACTCTAAAGAGAGAACAGTGCAAATTTGTTGATTCTCATTCTGATATATATCAGGTCAGGACAATAAGTGTGGCCAGAATGATTGGATACAATGCAAACAAGAAATTGGGGACCATCATGGCAGTGGTGACAGTTTTTTTTTTTTTTTGAAAATTGGTTCTTTACAGGCAATCCCCGGATTACAAACAAGTTCCATTCCTAATTCCGTCTTTATATTGAATGCGTATGTAAATCAGAACAGTTAGATATGGTTCGTATCTAATGTCAGTTAGTCAAATGTTTGTCTTAGTACATAGTATATAGTTACCTTTCTATGTATAAAATACATTAAAGAAACATTTCCAGATACACTAAAACGTCTTTAACATAATACAGTAATAATAATGATTTGATACATGTCACAAAGTAGCACCCGTTTGTTACTACAAACCATTGTATGTACCTTGAATTTTTAATATAATAGGCTTTACGAGGGTTGGTTCATAACTACAGGACGTAAGTCAGACCTTCATAACCCGGGGACTGCTTGTACTTCTTTTGTCCCAAATTCCACAGTGCTTAGTAGTCTTGTGTTCTTTGCTCTTCTCTTATTCACTTCCTTTGAAAACTGTTTTACTCTCATATTTAATTGACTGCTTAAATATGAACGACTCTCCAATCTGTATTTTTATATCTGACCTCTTCCCTGCACAAAAGGTGACAATAAGCAAACTACTCCCATAGAGAACCAATAAGCAAAATTAATACTGTTGAACTTGCTACCCATGTTATTATCTTGAGTTCCAATGCAATTTGCGGCTTGGGTCTAAGCCAGTATGTATATAGTACAAGGATGATAAGTAATACTGAATCCTTTTTCTTTTCATAAGTAATTGAAATTTAAAAATCGGCTTTGACCAACCACAGTGACAATGGCAAATAACTATATGCTTTAAGCTTCTACCTGCAGTAGAAATATATGACTAAATGTTTTTTTTCAAAACCTTTGCTCCTTTATAGTAAATTCAGTTATATGAAAATTTTAAAAAAACATACATGGAACCAATTTTCCTGGATAGGAACAGAAAAGATGATGCTATATCTATAAGTCTACCTTGTTGGCTAAGGTACACCAAAATAATAGATCACAGAACATTTGATAAACAGGGTGTCCACATTCGAGATCTAGTCACCTGGAAATCAAAATCTGCCCTGATTCTGATGACAAATATACTTTGGATTCAAAGAAACAAATAAGCAAATAATAACAAAGAATGTAATATAAAAATTTCCAAAGTTGCAGGAAGAATTGTATCACCGTCCTTTGTTATGGATTGAATTGTGTCCCCAAAGAAATGTGTTGTAAATCCTGCCCTCTGTACCTCTGGTTATAATCCCATTTGGGAAGGGGTTGTCTTTGTTATGTTAATAAGACAAGATTAATGTAGGGTGTGTTTTAAATCAATCTCTTCTGAAGTATAAAAGAGATTAAACAATCAAGCTAAAGAAGGCCAGATGGGGGAAGAGAGATGCCAAGCCACATGAAGATTGCCCAGGAGCAGAAGATCAGAAGAGGGACAAAGACCTTTCTCCAGAGCCCACAGAGAAAGCCTTCCCCTAGAGCTGGCTCCTATACTGTGAGAGGAAAACCTGGTGATGTAGTGGTGAAGAGCTATGGCTGCTAACCAAAAGGTCAGCAGTTTGAAACCACCAGGTGGTCCCTGGAAACTCTATGGTGCAGTTCTACTCTGTCCTATAGGTTCGCTAGGAGTCGGAATCGACTTGATGGCAATGAGTTTGGTTTTTGGTTTATACTATGAGAAAATAAATTTCTGTTTGTTAAAGCCATCACTTGTAGTGTATCTGTTATAGCAGCACTAGATAACTAAAACATCCATGAAAAATGCACACTTGAGAATCTGAGGGGGATGTGGGCTTTGAATATTAGATCGTAGGCCAAGCACTTCTGATTAGGGATTTTAACCTTAGATGATAATTCTTATTTTATGTAACAAATCCTGGGATTGGGGGTTGGAAAATACTGTGGTTTGTTTTGTTTGTTTGTGTTCTACAGTAATAACCATGTGCTTTATAAAACAGGTTCCCTGAATTTTCTACTAAATTGTGACTTCCAGCTGCCAGCAAATCTCAATAGTGATTCTCAGTAGAGAACTTCCCTCATCAGTTTGGAATCAAAAGCATTTCTGGAGATTCCAGAATGTTCAGGGTGTTTTCAGGGATACATTTTTCAGCTTCGATATGTTTGGCATTTTCTTAGCTACCACCATCATAACAGTCTCCACTTCTGGAGACTTGAGGTTATAGACGCAATTTTTCCTGGAAAAATTGAAAATGGAAAAAAGGGTGTAGAATAGCTGCTAACCATCCTGACATTGAGCGGAATGGCGCAAGGATTGCCTTTGATGCAAGGTGCTTGTGCTGGCTAAGGAGAAGTAGTTGACAAAGAGTGACTATGGGATATATTTTGAAGTTATTTTTTTTTTATTCTGAGATTTGCTGTTTTGGCACGCCTATATATGGGCACTAAAGTCTGTATCATTTGTGAAATTCATAATACTACTGCAGATATAAATTGGTATTGTCTCAGCTTTGTGACTTAAATGGACTGGGTTGGGCCCCTTATCCCACATTCTCTGCATAGTCTTCAAAAAATATATTTTAAAGAACACTTCGATTCTGAGTTCCTAGATCTCACTATCATCTCACCTCCCACAAGATTCCCTTCCTTTTATTCTGTGCCAGATCATAGGTGGAAATTAACTACTGCTCATTGCCCTCCCCCAAAACAATTCATGCAAGGCATTTGACTAAAGACTTTAAGGATTTGTTTTACCACGAGGCACAATAAACAAATAAAAGTGAATACTAAGCAACACTTTACTTAAATATCCTTCCCTTGCCACACACTAGAAAGTTACCACCAGTCATCTCCCTGTGGAATTCTTCCCCAGTTGTGTTGCTAGAGTTCTCCTCTCCAACTTAATACCTTCAATGTGCAGATCACTTCATGTCTCCACATTGTATTCTCCTGGATCTAATCCTTCATTAATAAGTTTGTTAAATAAAGTGCCAGCAATGCTAGGCCTTAACTTTCAGTAGCACAGAAGAACTGCAAAAGATTTCGGAATTCCAGTGCTTCTCTTCCTCCGCCCCCAAAACACTTAGAAGGTAAGAGCACCTTCAATTGTTTTTTGTACAGGTTTCCTCCATTGTTATTATTAGAACAGTTCGTGCCAATTTTGCAGAAGGGAACAATGTTGGCCTGAAAAAATTTGACAGGTTTTTCAATGCTCTCTCTGATTCCACGTTTATTACTAAACGGCATGTTCGAAAAGCTTTAGAAAGGATGTGGCCTCATTGTGTCCACACCAAGATCCAGACAGAAAGAGGGTCAGATCCCTTTCCCATCTATCACAGTGTGAATCTGCGAAAGCCTGTAAGGCTTTAGTTGTAAAACTCTGAGAAGACAACATCATGGAAATAATGTTGTTCAAAAAGAATTCTGGGAAAAAAGAAGTTATTTCTTCTGGGGCTTAAAATTACATTATTTTTCTGGAGCGGTCAAGTTCTGAAAGGCAATAAAGCCTTTAATTTTGATTCTTCCTAAACACTAGGAGAGAAAAGTTATAACAACCTCAGAGACCACTAGGAATGCACTAATGAATGATAATTTATTCTTAGCAGTCAGAAAGAGCAACCAACTCTGAGAAAGTGTGTTATAATTTCTATAACTTTGCAAACACATAGGAAATGTGCTGTTAATTTGCAGATAACAGTTCAACTATAAAATTGATAAAATCAATTTGTGTGGGAGGCCTGGCATGAGATAATATTAGTTATACTGCACATTAAATATATATGGATATATATATATACATATGTGCATATATGTGTGTGTGTATATGTATATATATAGCTTACCCATGATTTTCAGAAGTAGATTGTCAGGAGATACACACACATGCACATATTCACTGTAGGTCCTAATCCATTAGTGGGGCAGGGAACCAATTTACTGCATTTTTATATGAAATATAATACAGTAAGATAGAAAATAGCATGTATCTTACATTGTATGCTTTTGTGAAACTTTGTTTCATTTATATATGCTTGAGTATATGTACATCTAATTGCTGTGTCTTTTAAAAAGTCATATGAATGTTTCTCCATAATGCAAACACATTTTAATTCAAAAGTTTTCCTCTGTAGGGTATTCATGATAAAAAACATATTTTTTCTTTAAATTTACAAAAAGCTAACCTCAATTCACATAGCTTAACTCTTTAAGTAGGTTACTTATGGAAAAAACTGCCCAAATTTTTACCTTTGCAACATTGTATGTGTATATATACAGGAACCCTGATGGTGCAATGGTTAAGCGCTCAGCTGCTAACTGAAAAGTCCAAGGTTTCATCCTACTAACAGTTCCATGGGAGAATGACCTGGTGGTCTGCCCCATAAAGATTACAGTCTAAGAAACCCTATGGGGCAGTTCTATACTGTCATGTAGGGTTGCTATGGAGCCTTTGTGGTGCAATGGTTAAGTGCTTGACTGCTAACTGAAAGGTTGTTGATTCAAATCCACCCAGTGGCTTCATGGGAGAAAAAACCTGGCAATGTGCTCCTGTGAAGATTACAGCCAAGAAAACGCTATGGGGCATTTCTGCTCTGTCACACAGGTTCGCTATGAGTCAGAATTGACTCAATGGCACACAATAACAACAACATGCCTTGGAATCAACTCCACAGCCCACAACAATAGTATAGTATATACATTATATATTACATAACATATAATCATATATATTTTTTATATACATACATATATGTACATTATATATTATGTAAAATATAATAACATTATGTCATATTATATAAAAAATATAAAATATAACCAATACCTAACCCACTGCCATCTAGTCAGTTGCAACTCATAGTGACCCTACAGGGTTTCCAAGGCTGTGAGTCTCTACGGAAGCAGACTGCTTCTCCCATGGAGCCACTGGTGGTTTTGAACCACTGACCTTTCTGTTAGCAGTTCAGCACTTTAACCAAATATACAATCAGTATATACATATTATTTGCACATATTTTATGCATCTGTATATACAGACATGGAGCCCTAGTGGTGCAGTGGTTAAGATCTATGGCTGCTAACCAAAAAGGTCAGCAGTTCAAATTTACCACTCGCTCCTTGGAAATTCTATGGGGTGATTCTACTCTGTCCTATAGGGTCTCTGTGAGTCTGAATCAACTCGATGGCAACAGGTTTATATATATGTATACACACACACACACACACACACACACACATCAGCTACCTGGCTAACCAACTGGAAGAGATCCATATTTGTACTCATTCCAAAGAAAGGTGATGCAACAGAATGCAGAAATTATCATTAATATCTAAAACCCGTTGCCATTGAGTTGATTATGACTCATAGTGACCCTATAGGACAGAGTAGAACTGCCTTATAGGGTTTCCAAGGAGTGGTTGGTGGATTTGAACTGCCAATCTTTTGGTTAGCAGCTGGAGCTCTTAACTACTATGCCATCAGGGTTTCCTCATTAATACCATGCACAAGTAAAATTTGGCTGAAGATTATTCAAAAGTGGCTGCAGCAGTATGACAGGGAGCTGTCAGAAATTCATGTCAGATTCAGAAGAGGACATGGAATAAGCGATATCATTGCTGATGTCAGATGGATCATGGCTGAAAGCAAAGAACACCAGAAGGGTGTTTACCTGTGTTTTATTGACTATACAAAGGCAGTCGACTGTGAAGATCATAACAAATTATGGATAACATTGTGAAGAATGGGAGTTCCAGAACATTTAATTGTGCTCATGAGGAAACTGTATTCAGACCAAGAGGCACTTGTTCCAACAGAACAAGGGAATACTGAGTGGTTTAAAATGAATAAAGGTGTGTGTCACGTTGTATTGTTTCTCAATACTTATTCAATCTGTGGAGCGCTGGTTGCATAGTGGTTACGAGCTACATCTGCTAACCAAAAGGTCAGCAGTTCAAATCTACCAACTGCTCCTTGTTAACCCTATGGGCAGTTCTAATCCGTCCTATAGGGTCACTGAGTTGGAATCGACTTGACAGCAACAGGTATTTTCTTTTTTTTTAATTCAGTCTGTATGCTGAGCAAATAATCCGAGAAGTAGGACTATATACAGAAGAATACGGCATCAGGATTGAAGGAAGACTCATTAACAACCTGTGATATGCATATGACACAGCACTGCTTGCTGAAAGTAAAGAGGATCAATAAGCATAAATAGAGAAAAGATTGAAATTGTCAAAGATGTCATTTTACTAGTATCCACAATCAGTGCCCATGGAAGCAGCGGTCAAGAAATCAAACCACACATTTGCATTGGGCACATCTGCTGCAAAAGATCTCTTCAAAGTGTTAAAAAGCAAAGATGTCATCTTGAAGACTAAGGTGTGCCTGACCCAAGCCATAGTATTTTCAATCACCTCATATGCATGGGAAAGCCGGTCAATGAATAAGGAAGACTGAAGAAGAATTACATTGTTGGTGAAAAATATTGAATATAACATGGACTGCCAGAAGAACAAACAAATATGTTATGGAAGAAGTATAGCCAGAATGCTCATTAGAAGCAAGGATGGCAAGACTTCATCTCACATACTTTGGACATGTTATCATGAGACATCAATCCCTGGAGAAGGACATAATGTTTGGTAATGTAGAGGGTCAGTGAAAAAGAGGAAGACCTTCAACGAGATGGATTGACACAATGGCTGCAACAATGGGCTCAAGATAACAACTATGATGAGGATGGCGCAGGACCAGGCAGTGTTTTGTTCTGTTGTACATAGGGTCGCTATGAGTCAGAACAGACTCAACAGTACCTAACGACAACAAGAACAACAACACACACATATATACATATATATTCAAATATATATGTAAATGAGAACGAACAATTAGAGACTGAAATCACTAATCATTAAAGGATATTCTAGAGGAAAGCTAGATGACCAGCAACTTTGAAGTAACTAACCATATTTTTCACAAATAATGTGCTCACTCATATAGTAACACAAAGGATTGAATTAAGCAGAACAGTTCTCACACAGCATGCCCATGCACGTCTTATGGCATTTCCGGAAGTGAATTTCAGCCTCATTCACCCATCCTCCTATACCAAACCAAATCCATCGTCTCCGAGTTGTTTCAGACTCATAGTGACCCTATAGGACAGCGTAGAACTTCCCCATAGGGTTTTCAAGGAGTGGCTGGTAGATTTGATGTGCTGACCCTTTTGTTAGCAGCTGAGCTTTAGTCCTCACATATTACAGGTAAATCATATTGTTCTGTTCATTTTCTTTTGTTCTGTACATTTCTTTTAATCTCCTTCTCATGTGTAATATAAAATCCATACCTACCTTAAGTGAAGTTTCCATGTAATCGGAAATAGAAATTGAAATCAGCAACATGTAAAAAAAAATTGGCATTGTGTGCTTATAACAATATCTGTTGGGGGGGGGGCGTGGGGCAAGTGGCTAAAAACGTACAGTGAATGCATTATTTGCTTAAAGATCTTTTTAACTACTTAAGCTTTTCATTTACCAAGTGGGGAATGCTGGCTGAGAGCAAGAGCTGGATTACTAAGTAAATTTTTTAAAAAATTTGTTCTAGGCTACATGGGGAAAAGAGACTATAGTAAGGTAGGAAAAAAATAACTGTGGAAAGAAGAACAGAGCTTTTGTTTTTGATTGCTTTAGTTTTTGCAGCTTTATTGAGGCATAACTGATATGCTTTAAGGATACCATTTGCCAAGTGTTAACAAGTGTATAGGTGGCATGAATGGTTAAGTGCTTGACTACTACCTTGAAGGTTGGAAGTTCAAGCCCATCCAGAGGACCCTCAGAAGACAGGCCTATCTGTTTATGAAAAGTCACAGTTTTGAAAACCTTATGGAGCAGTTCTACTCTGCACACATGCTGTTGCCAAGAGTCAGGATTGACTCCAGGGATACTAACAACAAAAACAAAACAAACAATGTATGTATACATCCATGAAATCATCACAACAATCAAGAAAATGACCATAGTCATCACCTCCAAAATTCCTTTGCGCTCTTTTGAAATCCCTTCCTCCCTTTCCCTCCTAACTTGCCCTGTCTTACCCCAACCCCCATTGCCAACAGCCATTTATCTACCTTCTGGCACACTAAAAAAAATGAGTTTTTTAGAATTGCATATGCAAGACTTCATTCATTTAACATAATTATTTTGAGATTCATCTATGTTGTGTGTATCCGTGGTTTATACTTTTTATTGTAGAGTAGTATTTCATTGTATGATATACCACAATCTGTTTATTCATTTATTTAATGGCATATATTTGCATTTTTATTTTCCCCCCTTTTCTGGCTATTATAAATAAATCTACTATAACATCATATGCAAGTTTTTGTGTGGACATATGTTTTATTTCTTAAAATGCTAAACATACACCAATGAATAAAATGGCTGGGTTACACGGTTGCTGTTGTTATGTGCCCAAACCAAAACCAAACCTGTTGCCATCCAGTCAATTCTGACTCATGGTGACCTTACAGGACAGAGTAGAACTGCCCCGTAAGGTTTCCAAGCAGTGGCTGGTGGATTCGAACTTCCAACCTTTTGATTAATAGTCAAGCTCTTAACCATTAAGCCACCAGGGTTACATGGTAGGTGTATGTATAACTTTTTAAGACACTATCAAACTATATTCCTAAGTGGTTTTATCATTTACCATTTCTATCAACATTGCACTGATTACCTGTTTTATCAGTTATTGAGAGAGCAGTGTTGAAAACCCCAGTAGTAACTGTTATTTTGTCTCGGTTTTCTTTGAAGTTCTATCAGTTATGCTTTATGTATTTTGAGGTTCTGTATTAGCCTTCTGAGCATTAGGATTGAGGATTGTTATGACCTCTTTTTTTTAAAATTTATTTTATATTTTTCTCCTGCTGTGTCCAAGATTCTCTATTGTGATCCCTGCCAGAGCAGTCAGTGGTGATAACCGGGCACCACGTGGTTGTTCTGGGCTCAATCTGGTGAAGGCTGTGGTAGTTGTGGTCCCTTAGTTCTTTGGACTAATCTTTCCCTTGTGTTTTTGGTCTTCTTCATTCTCTCTTACTTTAGCCAGAATGGGACCAGTAGATGTATCTTAGGTGCCCGCTCACAGGCTTTTAAGACCCCAGTTGGTACTCACCACAGTCAGCTGTAGAACATTTTGTTTAAAGACTATATTACGCCAATTGATCTAGATGTCCCCTGAGACCATGGCCCCAGGCCTCAGTCCAGTAGCTTGGTCTCTCAGTTTGGATATGTCTGTGAAGCTTCTATGACTTTGCCCTGGTCAACTTGTACTGACTTCCCCAGTATTGTATACGGTCTTACCTTCACCCAACTTACACTTATCTACTATCTAGTTAGTGTTCTTTCGTCCCTCCCCCCGGCGCCTGCCAAACCATCAAAGACTGTTTCTTTCTGTATGGAAACATTTGCATGTGTTTTTATAATAGTGGTCTCATACCGTATTTGTCCTGTCGTGATGGACTTATTTCACTTAGCATAACGTCCTCCAGATTCATCTATGTTGTGAGATGTTTCCCAGATTCATCATTGTTCTTTATCATTGCATAGTATTCCATTGTGTGTATGTACCATAGTTTGTTTATCCACTCATCTGTTGATGGGCACTTAGGTTGTTTCCATCTTTTTGCTATTGTGAACAACCCTGCAATGAACGTGGGTATGCAAATGTCTATTCATGTGACGGCTCTTATTTCTCTAGGATATATTCCTAGGAGTGGGATTGCTGGACTGTATGTTATTTCTATTTCTAGATTTTTAAGGAACTGCCATATTGTTTTCCAAAACAGTTGTACCATTTTGCATTCCCTTGTTATGACCTCTTGATTAACTCTTTATCTTTATGATACTACCTTTATCTTCTAAAGAGATTTTAAAAAATCACATATTTACCACCTCCAGTACTTTTTATTCCTTTATATAATACAGATTTTCATCTTGTATTATTTTTCTAAGGGGCCCTGGTGGGACAGTGGTTAAGCACTGCCTGCTAACTAAAAGGTCAGTCTTTGGCTTGTGTGTTTTCTACAGCTTGAAGAACTTTTTTTTTCCCCCAATATTTATTTTAGCATAGGTCCGTTTGTGGTGAAAAAGTCTCTATTCCCCTTAATTTTCAAGACTTTTAAAGATATTTTCTCTGACTCTAAGCTACATATTTACAGATAGATATTGTTTTAGTATTTTAAAGGTACTGCTCTACTGTCTTCTAGCTTATATTGTTTCAGATGAAATACACAGTAGACAATGTCTGAGATGGAAAGTACACTCGATAAGATTAAAAGAAGATTAGCACTGTAGAAGAAAAGACCACTGAATTTGAAAATATAAGAATAGAAACAATCTGAAACAAGTATTTGGAATATAATCATGATCACTGTTGTAGTGACCTTGCCTAGTTACTAATTCTAATACATCTCTCTCTAATCTTGGAGTCAGTTTTTATTGATATACTTCATTTTTTGTTTTTGTTTTTTTCTATATTATGGGTCACAATCTTACTTCTTTTAATACCTTGCATTATTTCATTGGATGTCAGACATTTTGAATTTTATCTCGGGTGCTACATTATTTGGTATTCCTATAAATATTCTTGAGCTTTGTTTTGGGACACAGGTACATTATTAAGGTAAATTATTTGGAACCAGTTTGATTCTTTCAGGTTTTGCTTCTATGATTTGCTGTATGAAGGGACAGATTAACCAGTAAGCACAGTATGCCCTGCCTTGCACTGCGCAAGGTATGTACAGCTTAATTGTATTTACTTGCTAATTTGTGGGAAGCAGTTTCACATGAGTTTGACCACATCTTTGACATGGTGGGGGACGGGTGAAATTGTGCATTGCAGATTGTTGGGAGGGCACAATTGGGCCCCTGCGTACCTTGCTTATTGGGTAATCTGACCTTGGTTTGTTTATTTTTGTTTTTTTCAAATCTGGTTAGATGAAGTATGAATTGTTCTTGGCCCTGGGTGAACTTTACATTTATTCCTCTATATATTTTTTTGATTGTTCTTTCCCTAGCCTCAGGTAGTTTCCTCACATGGAGGCGCCAATCAATATATTCAACTGAAGACTTGGGCAAGAGTCTGTGCAAATCTCTGAGCTGTCTCTGTGCAGTTCTTTTCTTTTTAGTATGCTGTTCTATGAACTTTAGCTGCTTTACCCTTCCCAGACTCCTACATCTGTCTACTTTAGGGGTGATTGTAAAGTTTCTCCAGATTGTAAGTAACCCAGGATGCGCTGTAAAAAGCTTCATATCTTCCCAAAAAATCTTCAGTGAAATAATTAATAACAAACTGGTTTGAAGTTAAATCTATTTTAGCACTGCACCAAAACTCTTAATCCTGCTTCAATAACTAGAATATGGAATGCAAAGTTCAAATGGGCAAGAACTTTACCTTGCTTATCTGTATTTCCCTAGTATCTACGTCTGGGTTTGGCATATAGCAAGTACTTAATAAATGCTTGCCGAATAAATATTGCCAAGATGTCTTTTGCTAAGAAGTAAATACACCCATGAAGAGACACAAAGTTAAAATATCAGCTTAGTACAGATTCCTAAATATAACTTGTCATTAAGTTATCTAATTTAGAGTAATTAAAAAAATGTTAAAGCTCGTCGTGCCTGCATTTGGTTTATCTCTAAAGCTAATCATTAACCTCTCTACCCCCAAAACGAAAACAAGAAAAACAAATCCGTTGCTGTCCAGTCGATTGCAACTCATAGCAACCCTGTAGGGCAGAGTAAAACCACCCCATAGGGTTTCCAAGGAGCAGCTGATGGATTTGAACTGCAGACCTTTTGGTTAGCAGCTGTAGCGCGTAGCCACTGCGCTACCACTATGAATTGCCTAGTCTTACTGACTTTAGGTAAAATCATAATCAAGAGGAAGAATTTTGTCGGCTTTCTTTGGAACTGATCTACTCTCAGCCTGTTAAAACCACTCTCACACCCATAGGGCTTCAGGTATACAAAAATCTACTTATTTTATGCTATATAGGGACAATACTTCAAGATACAGAAAATTACAAAATTGTATGATGTTATGAGATCCTAAGTCACAATACTCCCACTTAAAAAGCACTTTATTATGTGTTTGATATGGATTGTAAAGAAATGCTCACACATTTTCACATAGTGAATATATTTCTTGGAATTACCTTAAGAGATATTAGGTGAGATATTATTACACATTTAGTGGTTATAAATTATTACAGATTTAATTTTTATAAATTGAAAATTGCAAAAATTTATGATAGAGTGCTATTCAGTTATTAAAATTATAATTTTTCAAGCTATATAAAAGCATGGAGAAAGGTTATGATTAATAAAGTAAACATGTACAGAACATAAAAGCAAATCTACCATGCTATATTAAACTATGTATGCATGTGAATAAGGATTGGAAAGAAATGCAGAATAATGAAAACTGATTTGTTAAGGTGGTAAGATGGTGAGTAAATCTTTATACAGAAATTTGTTTTTAGAAACAGCATTGCTATAAATAGTCTGGTTGCACATCAAGTATATATTTTAAAGTTAGGTTTAATTTGGGCCAAATTTGCAGATATAGAAAATCAGTTTCCCCTCCTTGGATCCAACCTCAAATGATTTACTTATACATACCATTAAAAATTAATTTTTTTAAGGTTATATGAAACTATGCACATTTGTAAACCACAGGTGTTTTATTTGCATCTATGCCTGTGGCAGAAGCAACACTCTGATAATTTGCCACTATTTTGTACAGATATTTCTTGAGGGTTTTGAAATCTTTATTTTATGCTACTATTTCAGCATTCTCTAATCATGTCTTCTGGGAGTATTTCAGAATTGGCTCAATGTAAGTGTAGAGAACAAGGGTGGCTAGCCAAGCTTCACCATTGCTTACACAAGCAGATTGCTGAAGTGACAGAATTAGGACTAAGTTAAATGAAATGCATGTCTTGTCTCATGTGAAGGGAGTGTAACCTACTGACATCATGACAGTCACAGTTATCTGAAGCAGTGATTAGCTTTAGATCACCAAGACAGATCTTGAAGAAACAAGTACACTCTATCGTGGAATAAATAGCCCAGACAAGTAAACACATATATACACATCTGAACAAGTAAGATAAATACCCCTGATGGCTAAAATAATATCTTTAAAAGTCTAAAATGAAAAGTAGTTCCCAAATGATTAAGTTATGAGGTAAGGATGACCCTTTTGCATTTACTTTCTGAACGAAAAAAATAAAGCAAATAGATCTAACAACAATATACTGGAAACATTCCTAATTTTCACACACACACACACACACACACACACACACACACACACACCCCAAAAGAATAATGACATAGCTTAGAAGATTAAAAAATCACTCTCCAATAATTATTGTGCATGTTAATTTTAAAATCTTTGGTAAAACTCAGTGAACACAATCCAGCTAAGTAAGTATTAACATGATTTAGCATGGTAGACTCTACTAAGAAAACTCCATTTATGTTGAAGACTTTATAGCTGTAAACATTTTAAATATTTTAATGTTAACATATATGTCTATCTATATTTTGGGGGGTGCCTGGTGGCACAGTGGTTAAGAGTTCACCTGCTAACCAAAAGGTTAGCAGTTCGAATCCACCATCTGCTCTTTGGAAAGCCTACGGGGCAGTTCTACTCTGTCTTATAGGGTGACTATGAGTCGGAACTCACTCGACGGCAATGAGTTTGGTTTTTGATTTGGTTTATATATATATTTTAATGTTTATATATACACTGTTTGAAAATAAGAGCTTTTTTCAGGTAACATATATATGATATAGATAGATAGATAGATTTAACTTAAAACCAGTTTGTTATTAATTAATTATTTCCCTGAAGATTTTAAGGGAAGATATGAAGCTTTTTACAGGGCATCCTGGGTTACTCACAATCTGGAGAGATTTTACAATCACCCTTAAAGTAGATAGATGTAGGAGTCTGGGAAGGCTAAGGCAGCTAAAGTTCATATATATGTTACCTGAAAAAAGCTCTTATATTCAAACAGTGTATAAATAATATTCCTATGAACCCTTTTCCTTTCATAACATCAAAATCGCCTGGCCTTCTCTTCCTAATGAAATCCTTCTTTCTAACTCAGTAATGTAAATATATACATCCATCAAAATCCTTCAGAGTTATAAAGGTTGAATATGTTCAGAATTCTGAACAGCCACGAAGGACATAGCCTTTAAATATAGTTTCACCCTTCCATATAATGCAATGTCCTAGAAATACTAAAGTTAATGTTGTACTCTTAACGCATATGAAAATGAAATGTGAATTTGAGAGGGCTTTTCAAGCATATTTATATAAAAAATTATTGTGTTTTATAGGAGATATTTTAAGTTTTTATAAGGTTTAATAAAACACTTAGAAGTATGCCACATCACAGATATGGCTAAGCAAAATCCTCAGGTCAAACCTTACACAGCAAGTAAAACATGTTTCTCATCCAATGCAAGTTCTTCTTTTGGACATCCCCTAACAATGACTACTAATTCCTTCAATAAATTTTTTGAGCACCCACTGCATGCTTAGAATTTTTCTCCGAGCATACAGTAATGAGCTTTTTGTAAAAATTAGGAATGTCTCCAGCATAGTATCATTTAGTCAATTTCCTTTATAGTTCAGAAAATGAATGCAAAAGAGGCATTCTTATTTTATAACTTGATCATTTCAGAACTGCTTTTTATTTTAGATTTTTAAAGATATTAATTTAGTCATTAGGTGCCTGTGTGATCTTGCACAAGTTACATAAACTTCTGTGTTTCAATTACTTAATCTAATATATATATATATATATATATATATATATATAGGAGCCCTGGTGGTGCAGTGGTTAAGAGCTATGGCTGCTAACCAAAAGGTTGGCAGTTCAAATCCACCAGCCACTCCTTGGAAACCCTATGGGGAAGTTTTACCCTGCCCTATAGGTTAGGTTCCAAAGACCAGGTCACTATGTGAAAACCGGCATTATGCAAAATGGAGGATGTTGAGAACTGAAAGCTTTGCAGGCTGGGGGAAACTGTGTGAGGAGAACTAAAGTATCTGGAAAAATAACCGTAATATTTAGATCATAAATTATTTTGGAAATTGTATAACTTGTACATTATGTACACTGGGGAGACCTGAACAATTTAAATTGGTTATGTTGTCAGATGTTGGTTTTAGAATCCAAGTTTTCGGGAATGACATTTTCCTTAAATTGAAGTGAGACATCTACAATAATTCTGCCTCAAAGCTATTTCTTTCATCCCTAGCTGAACCATGCAACTCCAAAGTGTAACAAAACTCTGAATTGAGCAGACTCCCAGTCCAGCCACTATCTTTTCAAAAACCTGAGAAAATCTGGTCATGAATTGACCGAACAACTGATACAGGAATTAGAGTAATAGTGCTAGAAGACTAGAAAATGGCAAGCAGTATTACTTTTAAAGAAAGAAGTAAGAATAGCAGAACTAGTCTGTAAATCAATCCCAATATTGGTTCTAGAACTGATTATTCAAAGGATATTATGCCCGTAGGCAGAACAATATTCACGGGAGCTTTCCTGGCTGCATTAAGAATAAGTTATGACAGATGGACCTAATGTATTTCTTAAATAGGGTTAAGAGATTCGAGGATGATGGAAGTACAATGGTTCTTTATGTTTCTGGTAGTCATAATGGTGTATTGTTCACAAAGGTATTTAATAAATTCTTATAGAAATATGATAACTGTGTAGGCATATAGGGCTATGCAAGGTCTTAGATCAAATAATATTTGTCAGAAGGACAATATTTAAAAGGGGCTAAAATACATTCAACTCCAATCTAAGAGTAATCTCTCATGGCATTTGGTAAATTTATCTCCTTAGCAACATTTTTACCTATGATATGAATAAAAGTATAGAAAGCATATTAATCAAATATGTAAGTGAATATTGATAGTGAAATACATTAAATGTTGACGTCATGACTTAAAGAAATTTGCAAGGTTAAAACAACGGGCTGAAACTTATTAGATAAATGTGATATAAAGAAACGCAAGTTTCCACAATTAATTCAATAAAATAAGTGCACAAAGGAATCTAGGCTTAGCAATTGCCCCCGTGGAGTGAGGGTGGTCATTCAACTTGGGATTTTAGTAACAATAAAATATGAATTGACTTTGAATTATAACAGATATGAATCATGTATGCTTACAATGAGGGTGGAGGTAATTTTATAATAATAATAAGACCTAACACTTGCCTAACAGATGTAGTAAAATTAACTTATTTAATCTTCACAACAACCCTATGAGGTTAAGTACTATTAATATCTCCATTTTACAGATGAAGAAACAGGCACAGAGAGATTAAATAACTGCCCAAGGTCACACAGCTAATTAGGGGCAGAGCAATTTGACTCCAGTGTTACTGCTCTGAAGCAGGATACTACTATTTGTTAAAAAGGCAAAAAGAGCATTGAGGAATGACTGGTTGTACTGATATATGAGGAACTGATACTTGGAATGGAGATAAAAGCTTGCAGAAGAAATTACAGAAGTACTTGATAACTGACTTCAAACTATTTGAATATCTCTCACGGGGAGAGAGAATGTCTTGTTTTATGGCTCCAAGGAGAAGACTAGGACACACAGGAGTTACATTTAAACTAAAAATAGAAAAGGATTTTATCTTGTTAATAGCTGCCCAAGATGGATTTCAGGTAATGATATATAAAATGGCAGAATTACAGAGTTCAAAGGATGAAGGGTAGGTAAATGCATCTTCAATAATAGCAACACTATTTTGTACCACATTTAATGTCTGTGAACATCTGTAATGCTCTCCTTACCTTCTAAATGGGTAATGATCGGTGGTCATCCATTATGGATTTGAAACCTTAATACCAACAGGCAATCCATTTTAAAAGTGACATTTATGTGCTCAAAAGCCAATTAGCATGCTCTAAGTGTAACATTTGCATATATCTACATCTATTTGACTTGATGTACCTTCATTTCAGCTAATGAAGATAAAGAGTCTATGATCTCTTTTCTTCTTAAAAAAATTACTAGACAAAACATTTCTTACTCCATTTCCTGTCTCATGCTGTTGAGTTAGCATCAAATTGTTTCCCTTGAACAAAGAATAGTCTTGGTCATTCCCTGCATCTTCTCTCTTCTTCAGCTCTTCTTCTGTACATAGTTATCCATTTAGGCTGCCTATTTTGCTCTAGATGTCTGGACAATTAACTTATGCATCTTTCATTTTTAACTATACTTTTATTATAATATAGACGTTATCACACTCACAAGTTAGTCTCGTTAGGTCTTTTACATTCTGAGTAATCCTCTCTCTTTTGTTTCTGTTAGCCTTTTCTATCTAATTTATTTAAATGCACCTTAAAATGATTTTTACTTTAGCAGTGGTATTCTAATATGTAATTTAGATAATTTATGCAAATTAAAATTCCACTATGGCATATCATAAAAACCTTGAGTTTACTTTCCTAGAGTAGGGAAATAGGATATTCACATGAGTCAGAATTTATTTGATTGCTCACAGGAACAAAGTGAGCTCTTTTCAAATATGAAGTGCAACATAACTCTCTTTTTATAACCCAAATGCAGTTGTGCCATCTTGAAGCAAATTTCTGTCCATCAAAATCTCAACAACAATGACAAAAAAAATGAACAAAAACGTTTGACACATTTAAACTGGACTTTAAAATCCTTAAAGAAAAATGACGTCTACGTTATGAGTCTCGTCGATAGGGAACGCAGGGAGATATATGCAGTGTACCAAACAAAAACTTTAAACAAATCTTTTTTAGGTAGAATTTTCTCTTCCCAAAGTTTTCCAGTCACAGCAGGAGCTAAAATCTACAAGTCCTCCCTTACTCTCAAGAATGAAGTCTCTTTTTAGACATGTTCACTAGTTAATGTCGTTTTCTCATTGCCATTTACCACTCAGCACCACTATGGGCAACATGTATCCCTACTGGCTCTAACCTTCCCTGGTGAATTCTGAAAAATTATTTATCTGGTAAGCCTCTATAAAAAGACACTAGCAACTTACTGTTAGCAATTTGGGTAGTTTTATATCCTGAAAATATCTATAATATTGCTACTAGTAGTGATACACAGATTAGTGCGTGTCAAACCAATATTGGTTAGAATTTCATAGTGGTAGGGATAGTTCTGTAACAAGCTAAAGTGCCAAGAAAGGTGATAACTAACTTAGAGTTTTTTTTTTAAAAGCTCTTTTTTGGAAACCTAGTCTAATTGTAAGGATTGTTTTCTGTGCTAATACATTCTCCATTCTTCCCACAGAATCATAAGAAATACTTAATTATTGTGATTTAGAGTGTTTGTTTGCTTGTTTTTTACTTATTTACTTACGGACTCACTTGTTTATATATTTATTTAGCCCAGCCCCTTTGATTCATGGATAATCTTCTCCTTACTTCAAAGCTGTTCAAATAAGGCATGTTTCCATACAGTCACAAAATTAGACTAGCCTTGGACATTACTGAGTTCCTCTTATGTTCAGGATTATTGTTCAAAGCACTAGAGGCAATATAGACACAATGCTAGATTTAGGACACATACGAAGCAGTGGAAAGAAACAAAAAATATATGAAAAATTATTATTAAACCCAACTTAAAAGCAGCATAATTCCAAAGGGATATACCTTCAAAGAGGCAGTCTATATCAAGTTTGTGGATCATTTGTCATTGGATATAAACCTTAAAGAAGGAATATTATTTCTACAGGGAGGAATCGCAGAAAAGATGTTTTAGGAATAGAGTAACACAATTTACCAGTTATATTCTGATGGTTATTGAAATTCATGTTTATCACCGGCAAAATTTTATGCAAATATGTTAGTGGTTTGGTGAGATCCTAGAAAGGTAATAATAAACACATGTGAGGACAAGAGTCCAAAAATACAGAGATGAGGTTGAAGAAGAATCAGGGCTTTAATAAAACTGATGAAAAATCTATTTTCCTAAAATTTCTTAGCAATAATCTATAATCTATGATTTATTTATATGAGTTTTGCCTACAGCAAATATTTAATAATCAATAACTATTTGGTCATTCAGTAAAATTACCTGATGAACTCAATTCTGCTATTTATTTTCCCCTCAAAAATTAAACATAATAATGATAATATCTTACAGGTATTAGGAGCCCTGGTGGTGTAGTGGTTAAGAGCTCACCTGCTAACCAAAAGGTCAGCAGTTCAAATCCATCAGCTGCTCCTTGGAAACCCTATGCGACAGTTATACCCTGTCCTATAGGGTCACAATGAGTCAGAACCGATTCAATGGCACCTAACAACAACAACACAACAGGTATTAAGTAATTATCTGTGGAGCACATAATTAGCTTATCCAGTTCTCATAATACCAGATGAGCTAAATTTTATTATCCCCATTTTACAGACCTGGAAACAGAGACTCAGCTTGAGTAATGTGGCCACAAATCACCCAGCCACTAAGTTGTACAGTCAAGTCACAATAGCCAGTATGATTTTACAAATCATATTCTGAACAGTCATATATAAATTAAGCTTTCCTGACTAAGCATAGATCAAGTTCTTTTGGGGAAAAATGCTACTAATAAAAAGAATATTTTAATACATGCTGTCTTTGTCATCTGTTCTGCTATAACAGAAATACCACAAGTGGATAGCTTTAACAAAGAGAAATTTATTTTCTCACAGTCTAGTAGGCTAAAAGTCCAAATTCAGGGCGTCAGCTCCAGGGGAGGGCTTTCTCTTTCTGTCAGCCTTCTCATCAGTCTTCCCCCAGACTAGGAGCTTCTCTGCACAGGAACCCTGGGTCCAAAGGACTCGCTCTGCTCCCAACACTGCTTTCTTGGTGGTATGAGGTCTCCCTGTCTCTCTGCTCACTCTCTCTTTTATATCTCAAGAGATTGCCTCAGGACACAATCCAATCTTGTAGACTGAGTCATGCTTTAGTAACACAACTGCCACCCATCCTCCCTCATTAACATTATAGAGCAGGATTTATAACATATAGGAAAATCACGCAATACCTGGAATCATGGCCCAGCCAAATTGATACACAAATTTTTGGGGGGACATAATTCAATCCATGGCATATGCTAAAACAAAAGAAGTATTGCAAATATTAATACTTGTTTTATACACAAAAGCTTTTAAAAATTATAGGCTGATTTTATCACAAGTGTTACTTTAGGGATTTCTCAACTTTGAATAACTAGAACGAAAGAATAATCAGGCACTTTTTAAACTGATCTTGTTCTGAACATGTCAGTTCAGTTCTAGGTCAAGGTTAAAATAATATGAAGATTGAATAATAATATGAGAAACTGCTCATAAAGAAGAAATTTATTTTAGAAAATGATCCTGATAGTAAATAGTAATTAAAGAATGAGCACTGTGCATGGTATCTCAGGATATAACAATAAAGAAGTTGAGGAGGAAAGAGAACTCAACAAAGCATTTGCCCTGAAAACAAACCCAGTCTTCTTGGAATTGCTAGGGGTGAGCAGGAAGAGTAACCCAAGATCACTCTTGACGAAATCAGTGTCTATCCCTGAACCCATCTCAGTAAAAGAGTCTGAAGTTGTTGTTCTGACAAAATTCTATTATAACATTGGCAGTTCATTTTAATATAATTCTTAGTCATAATGTAATTGGGAGACTTGCTATTAATGATGGCTGATGTTGATCATTTGGGCTGATTCCAGTTGAGAGGATGATACTTATTTTGGTTAGAACAAGTCCATTTGGGAGACTAGTTTGTTTATAATTGATAAAAAGATTATTTTTGCTTCCCATCTCTACAACTCACTATTACCTCGCCATGCCAAGTATGAAGAAAGTGTATCACGTTGATAGAGAATTCCCCAAAGTGCTCCACATCAACAAGTAGCAGGAATGCTATATATTCACAGGTTCCTGGAAACCCACAGATTGAAGAAGTGAGGAGGAGGTGACTAGAAAACGGGAGAGGAGGAAAAATGTGAGAAGGGCATTAAAAGTGGAGCCCCTGGAACATGCCAAGGGGTTGATTCCTATAATGGAACTTTGACCAACAATATAGTACCTAGATATTAGGTTGAACCATATAAGATTGCAGGTATTAGCCTATTTTTGAACCTACAAAACAGACAAGTTCATTTGGTTCAACCTAGTATGTTGTTGTTTCATATTAGATTTGCTGTTAAGTCATACCATGTTTTTAGTAAATTAAGGGATCTATATCCTTGTGCATCTTAATGATTTTTTTAAGGAACTAAAAAGAGGTAGGAGCTTCCAAACAATTTGGGTAGATGCTTGATGCATACACACACACACACACGCACAAATACACATACACACACACACACACACACACACACAGCATGCACAGTTAATATGTAATAGATAATACACAAATATAAATCTTATACGTTCAGTTTAAAAATAATAAAATAAACATACTTTTATCATCTTGCAGGTTAAGAAACAGAAAATATCTTATTTAAATATTAATTAAAGGTTGACTCTAGATAGCTTTACAATGATCCCTGGGTGGCACAAATGGTTCAGCACTCAGCTACTAACTGAAAGTCTGGTAGTTTGAATCCACACAGAGGCTCCTTGAAAGAAAGACCTGGCAATCTACTTCTGAAAGGTCACAGCCATTGAAAATCCACACTTCTACTCTGACACACAGGGGGTCGCCATGAGTCAGAATTGACTGGATGACAACTAGTTATTTGTTTGTTTCTTCCTAGTTGGTTTTAGGGATTAGGAACATCTGATCTAAAATAACAAGGCAAAATTCAGTCTGTGGCTTGAGGTGAAGACTTATTTTAAAAATCCTCTGTGGAATTTCTTTTCCTTGGCAGTTTGACAGGTGGGAAGAAGAGATTTGGAAGAATATCCTTTTGTGTTTATACTCATATGTGATGCTATATATGTTCTTTTTAAAGGAGTGCAACCTTAGAAATAAACTTCAGTCTAACCCCAGCTGAAGGAAGGCATCAAGGGAATACGCGAAGGGAGAGGCTTTGCCCTCAGGGGATCCGAGGGATGCACTGTTGCTTTTGCCAAGTCAGATAAGTAAACAGGCAAAATTTGAGATACGTAGCTACTGCACATAGCAAAATCCAGCCAAAAATTCATCAGGCACACATTACTGAAAACAGAAAAGAGATAATTCCAGAGGCAGAAATGTGAGTTAATAAAATATTATTTTTATCTTATTTTGTACTTCTCATTCTCCACTGAATTTTCGTAGTAGATAAAGCTCTGAAATTTCAAAATAGACCTGGTTTGAATTGTTCAGCAGTAGTGAAAGAGTCAGTGTTTTGATATCATTGTTGGGATGACGAAGTAACAACTATGTTAATAGGAATAGAAATAACCAGTTTTATTGAGCAATTCATTTATACTTGAGGCTTTCTAGCTGCACAAGTGAGTTAGTTAATTTTCACAACTGTGTGAGAAACGTACCATGATTGATCATCCTGAGTATACAGGTGAGGCAACTGAAGCGCAGAAAAACTTAGACAAAGTCACATAGATGATAAGTGATGAAGATGGGATTCTATTATCAGTAATTGGACTCCTGATCTTGGGCTTATTCCACTACTTTACAACACCCCTCTTTTAATTAACATTATCATGTGCCTGCATAATGCATCATATTTTTCTCACAAATATAGGTCAAACTCAGATAGCAAGACCACAATTGAACCCTTCTTTTGGAAATTTTTCTATAGTTTTTGAGCAGGTTACATTGTTATTTTCCATTCCAAATAATAGAACAACAACAAAAAAAAAAAAAACTGATGCTGGATATATTTAGTATGAATTGTCTCCATTTTCACCAAGTTACATTCTTCTGGCTTCTCAAGGTACACATCACTGATGGCTCATAAGGGAGGAATACTCTCAAACCATTCCTCCATCCTCGGTAAAGTCCTCGTTCCTTACATCTGCTCCCAGAATACCAGCAAGAACTGCTATACCCTCCCTATCTCTAACCTTACTCATTCAGCTCTTTTGACCCATAGAAGCTTGACATCTGGCCTGACTTTTCCATTCCTAGAGCTAGAAAGCAATCATCTATAATTTCCCTAGAAACATACTTTTCTCAAAGGGGGTATATATGTATGTGCACACACACAAACACACACATATCTTTACATACCTATGTATATGTATAAAAGGAAAACCACTAATTTTAATAATCTCAAAGATTTTTAACAAGCAATGAAAGTCTTTTTTTAGATAATGTTTATTTTGTTATTGTTGAGAATATACACAGCAAAATACACACCAATTCAACAGTTTCTACATGAACCATTTAGTGGCACTGATTATATTCTTCAAGATGTGCAACCCTTCTCACCATCTTTTCTGACGTGTTCCTCCCTCATTAACATAAGTTCACTGCTCCCTAAGGTTCCTATCTAATCTTTCGAGTTGCTGTTGTCAATTTGATTCAATATAGTTCTTAAGAGATCATAACGCTCAAGACAGACATATGAAATGTATACTTAATTGCCTTCATGAACAACTGCCTCCTTTGCCATGAGACCAGGAGAAATGGATGATGCCTGGCTACCGTTACTGACCAATTTCTTGTTTTTTTTGTTCTGACATTTCTTTTTTTTTTTTCTTGTACCTTAGATGAAGGTTTGCAGAACTAATAGTTTCTCATCAAACAGTTAGTACACATATTGCCCTATGACAATGGTTGACAACCCCATGACATGTCAACACTGTCCCTTCTGACCTTGGGTTCCCCATTACCAGCTTTCCTGTCCCCTCCTGCCTTCTAGTCCTTGTCCCTGGACTGCTGTGCCTCATTAGTCCTGTTTTTTTTATGAGGCTGTCCAATCCCCGGCTGAACAGTGAACTTTGGGAGGGGCTTCACCACTGAGCTAAAAGGGTGTCCAGGGGCCATACTCACCAGGTTTCTCAAGTCTGTCAGTTCAGTAAATCTGGTCTTTTTATTTTGTGAGTTAGAATTCTGTTCTACATCCTTTTCCAGCTCTGTCCAGGATCCTCTATTGTTATCCCAGTCAGAGCAGTCAGTGGCGGTAGCCAGGCACCATCTAGCTGTACTGGACTCAGTCTGGTGGAGGCCTTGGTAGCTGTGGTGCATTAGTCCTTTGCATTAATCTTTTCCTTGTATCTTGTTCTCTTCGTTCTCTCTTGCTCTTGAAGAGGTGAGACCAGTGGAGTATCTTAGATGGCTGCTCACAGGCTTTTAAGACCCCAGACGCTACTCACCAAGGTAGAATATAGAACACTGTCTTT
>NW_004443943.1:9440268-9457422 GCF_000243295.1 Trichechus manatus latirostris | reverse complement strand
AAAAAGCCCCAGGGGTCCCACCAGCGTGGCGGCACAGGCCGGGAAGCAGTTTCATAGTCAAGCGGTGTTTCCCAGCCTTTCAGGAAGAAGCAAAGATGGCGCATGGAACCAGTTATTTGAAAGAAAGGAGGGGGAGGTGGTGAGAGGTAAGGAAGAAATCTAAAGAAGCGGAAAAAAGCAACACCAGCAGCCAACAAATGGTACTCAGGGAGCTGGCCAGTGCATGTGGGTGGAATCCAAACAGCACTGCGGGGAAGCTTATGCTTCCCGGCCAATAGACTGTGGCTGCAGGAAGCAGAGGAGGCTAAGTGGGGGTGGAGAAGGGTGGGGGGTGGGAAAGGCTATATTGTGGGTTACTGGTTGTTCTGTCTCCTGCTGGAAGCTCCGGGAAGCTGCTTTCTCGTGCCTCCTGTTTGCTATCTCCAATAGGAATCCAAGATGGCGTTTCTGTGCTGTGGTAGCTGATAGAGGACGTCTGCATGTATCTCTCCTCGTGCTCTGTTCTCAGTCAGTTTCTTATTCCATTCAGTGCTTGGCTGAGTTCTTTATCTCTTCATTTGATGGTTAGGGTTGCAGGATTTACATGTGACTCTGTTTGACTTAGTTTTTCTGATCTTTGCTGTGGAGGGACGGCGTCATGCTTCTGACTATAGTGCCATGTTGCCCAGAAGTCCTACTGAACATTTTGATGAAAGATTCTATAGAAATAATCTGATCAAAAATGGGAAAATACAGAATTTCAAATGCTCATGAAATCCAGACTTCCCTGAGCCATGAATTGGAAGAACCCCTGAAATTATTGCCCTATCATAATCTTTAAACCTTAAACAAATGTCCCCTAAAGTATTTAAAATCAAACAATAGTTTAGCTTAACTAGTAATCTCAAGTTTTTACCAACTTTTCAGAAATGGAAAAAAATGCTTTAAAATCTCATATCCTCCAAGACATATGTCTGCCTTGTTAAGATAATGAAGATGTATATTTCATGAACATCGAGTAACTTACCTACTGATTTTCAATAGCCTACCTGACAACAAGGCAGACTGAATTATAGAAAAGTCACATTAATCCATTGGATTTATGATGGATCAAGCATTGGAGCTTGGCAAAGGCAGGTTGCATAAGCTTTTGCAATGTTTTATAAGTAGCCTAAACACTAAATAAATTTTGTGAAATGCATATAATGTCAATTGAATAATAAAATACCCATTGACTGATCAAATAATATCTACTGTTTTCAGGGCCTTTATGTTTATAAATATGGTCAGAGAGAATTTTGAGACATTCTGCTTTATAGCACTATTAAAAGAAGAAAAGAAAAGAAATATTTGCTCACAGTTGTTTATACTATTTTATGCATTGGGGGAAAGTTCCATACAATATGGTACAACTGCCCTAAAATCGAATTCCAAATGATATTTAGCAGTGCACAGCTACATATATTTTTCAAAGCATATAGTCTGTCTTAGTAAATTTGTCTAAGAGTCATTTGCATTTATTTTAGATTTATTATGTTTCTTTGGAGAAAAAATTTTACATCCATGCGAATTCAACAGTAAATACAATTTAAACATTTTATATATATATATATATATTTCACACTTGATGGAATTGTTGAAATATAAACTATATACCCACGGTTCTAAATGTTTACCTTTAAGATGATTTTTAAAAATTAAATGCCGACCCCAAGCCTTATAATGATAAAAAATAAAAATCAACTGCCATGGTAACTAAAGTAATAAGGAATGAGTAAAGGGCAAAAGCTAAATTCTACTCCGTCTACCTTTTTGAGGCACTTCTAGAAACTTTAAACATATGAGCAATGGCAAACTATTGATCGGGTACAGTAAAACAACAAGTATTTGTAGAAAGAGATCCATATGTATGCCTACTCCCAAGAAAGGTGATCCAACCAAATGTGGAAATTATCAAACAATATCATTAATATCATGTGCTAGTAAAATTTTGCTGAATATCATTCAAAAGTGGCTGAAGCAGTACAGCGACTGAGAACTGCTAGAAATTCAAGGTGGATTCAGAAGAGAACTTGGAACAAGAGCTATCATTGCTGATGTCGGATGAATCCTGGCTGAAAGAAGAGAATACCAGAAAGATATTTACCTGTGTTTTATTGACTATGCAAAAGGATTCGACTGTGTGGATCATAACAAATTATGGATAACATTGCAAAGAAAAGGAATTCCAGAACACCTAATTGTGCTCATGAGGAATCCGTACATACATCAAGAGGCAGTCGTTCAAACAGAATAAGGGGATACTGTGTCATTTAAAGTCAGGAAAGGTGTGCATCAGGGTTGTGTCCTTTCACCATGCTTATTCAATCTGTATGCTGAGAAAATAACCCAAGAAGTTGGACTATATGAAGAAGAATGGGGCATTAGGATTAGAGGAAGACTCATTAACAACCTGCATTATGCAGATGACACAACCTTGCTTGCTGAAAGTGAAGAGGATTTGAAGCACTTATTGATGAAGATCAAAGATTACAGTATGGATTACACCTCAACATAAAGAAAACAAAAATCCTCACAACTGGACCAATAAGCAACATCATGATAAATGGAGAAAAGATTGAAGTTGTCCATGATTTCATTTTACTTGGATCCACAATCAACACTATGGAAGCAACAGTCAAGAAATCAAAAGAGGCATTGCATTGGACAAATCTGCTGCAAAAGACCTCTTTAAAGTGTCAAAAAGCAAAGATGTCATCTTGAAGACTAAGGTGCACCTGACCCAAGACATGGTGTTTTCAGTCACCTCATATGTATGCAAAAGCTGGACGACGACTAAGGAAGACTGAAGAACTGATGCCTTTGAATTGTCGTGTTGGCAAAGAATACTGAATATACCATGGATGGCCAAAAGAACTAACAAATCTGTCTTAGAAGAAGTACAACCAGAATGCCCCTTAGAAGCAAGGATGGCAAGACTACGTCTCACATAATGGGCTCAAGTATAACAACCATTGTGAGGATGGCACAGGACCGGGCAATGTTTCATTGTGTTGTACATTGGGTCGCTATGAGTCAGAACCAACCGGACAGCACCTAACAACAACAACAGCTTTTGTAGAACACTTAAGTACCAATAAGTATGTTTCAGCTTTGTTATTCTTTTGATTCTCAAAAAAAAAAAAAAAAAAAAACACCAGGAAGCATCTTTGATATTCCCCAATTAGAACAGAAATTAAGGATTAAGTAACTTGCCATGCATGCAACAAGTAAGACTTATAGAGACTTAGTAACACAGTTGTGAAAAGGACACAGAGAAAAGTGGTATGTCTTGACTTCTACCTAACCTCATTATCAGTTAAATGTGGTTTGGAATGCATCTTGGCACAGTCTCTATAGTCTTTAGTGTTTTATCACTGTTTTCATGGAACCAAAATATTCTTTAAATTTTCACTATCCAATTACTCAACAACCTTGGAATTACCACGTATATTTTAGTGAAAGTAATTACATTTATATCCCTTTGCCAATTCTGTGCTTGGATCGACCACTATCTTCCTTGTGTTTCTGAGCTCTAAAAAAAAGTTATTTGAGAATAGAAACCACATCTTCTCCGATTTTATGAATTTGGGGTAACTAGAAAACTCAATTTAAAAATCTGGACACCACCACCCACCTAGTAAAGATATACTCAGGTCAGGTCTACGCAATAAATGTGTAATCCAAGCTATTTCTGAAATCACTTTTTTCCCCCTTTGTTTAAGAGAATTGGAGTGGAGATAACAAAGAAGTTGAAACCTTGTACAAAATCATGACTTATTCCAGTTGTTTCTTCCTCCTGGAGACTTCCTCATCCAATACAATTGGCTAAAGTCTAATTATCATTTAAGACTTGTCCCTAGTGTTATCTTCTATATGAAGAATTTCTTTTCACCCTGATTACCTCTTTTCTCCATGCCCATACACAAAGACAGAATTGACCACTCTCTTCTTTGAGGGAGCTCATTGCTCTGCAATATGAATAGAAGAAGAAACAATCTACCATATGTATTTATTCATGTGTTTGATTTCTTCTACTAAAAATCCTCTTATTCACTTTTATGCCCCATTTTACTGCACTTGGACAGAGTATATACTTAATTAATGTTCAATGAATGGATGGATGGATCAATGAATAAAAATATAAGCACTCACATATTTCCATCATTGTTGTAGTAACAGTAGCTATTCACATTGCCAAAAAAAATGTGTTAATCACCTTAAAGTGATTTAACTTGTTTATTTTTCAGTTAGGGTGACCAATTGTCCCAGTTTGCCCGGGATGTCTTCAGCTAAAACATGCCCTTGTTAAAAAGCTCCAAAAACCCTACGTTCCAGAGAACCTTCTCAGTAGGTCTTACTGGAACAGTTAATTGCTACTGTTTTTCTCATTTTATAATTGAATAAAAGATATGTAGAGAGATTAATAATTTGCTCAAGGTCACACAACTAAGGAGTGACAGAGTTAAGTTTAAATTTAACTGAAGTTTACGAACTCTTAGTTCTAAAGCTTTAAACCAGTATATTATATTGCTTCGTATCTTAAAAAAAATTCCTCTTATACATTTATTTTCATGTTATGATAGCAAGGACCTAAGTACAATATTTAAAGGAAGCAATATCTGTGTGTATATTTGTTTTAGAAGTATTTTTTATGACATTAGTATAGTTGAAGCAGATTTTAGTGTTGGCATAAAATATAATTGCCCATTTTCTTGTTTACAATTTGTGCCCTCAGGTTTACGGAATTCTTTTGCAAACATCATATAGCGTGCATTTATGATTATCGATAAACTTGTGAATTTAGTTCATTAGCCTTTTTTTTAATGTCATTTAGTCTGCTTTTTAAACTTCTCTTTTTTTCTGCCTTCCTTCAATTTTTTTTTTCCTAAAATAGTCTAGTTGGCCCTCATTCTCACTTGATATTTAGTTGTGCGTAAAATTTTGTTATTATTTTAATTAATATTTTCCCATTTCTTACCACTGCCATTTGAAATCTTCTTAGAATACTGGGAGATCTGCCATTTAGCTTACTATTAAATAGTAGGAAAAAACATATATACTGTGTTTCTTTGAGAACTTCTATGTGTTCTGTTAGTTTGCTAAGACGTGTCTGGGTAGGAATGTATTTCTACTAATTCTGCCTGGGATTTGTTGTGCTTCTTGAATTTGTGTTTTTATTTCTTTCATCAAATTTAGAAAATCTTCATCCATTTTTCTCTTCACATTTTATCTCTCTCCATTTCTGTCTCTTCTTTACTTCTAGAATCCCAAATGAACACTAGATGCCCTTAAAGGACATTTTCTTCTTTGTGTATTCACACACAGACCCCTGTGTGAGTATATTTTATCCAAATGTGAAGACTGTAGTTATTTAAAAAGCATCTATATATAAATTTATAGTGGATGCTAGCATCAAGATAGAATCAGTTTTGGGCCCATTTTTCTTTTAATAATATTTTATTGTGTTTTCGGTGAAGGCTTACACAGCAGTTTAGGTTCCCTTTCAACAATTTCTACACAAGTTGTTCAGTGACATTGGTTACATTCTTCACAATGAGTGATTATCATTATTTCTGTTCTAGTTGTTTTTTTTTCCATTAATCTAGTTTCCCTGCCCCCTTAGATTCTTATCTTTGTTTCAAAGTAATTATTGACCATTTGGTCTTATATAGGTGATTTTTAAAAGGAGCACAGTACTTACAGGTGATATTCATCATTTTTTGTCAATTTGTTATTTAGCTATAAGGTAACCTCGGGTTAGTTTCTGTTCAAGGTTTAAAGAGTATTTCAGGGCAATAGTCTCCGGGAGTCCCCAGTGTTTGCTCATCTTTTGCCCAGTTTTTGATTGTGTTATTTGTCTTTTTGTTGTTAGGTTGTAGAAGTTTTCTAGCTATTTTAAATATTATACCCTTATCAGTTATATTGTTCCCAAATATTTTTCCCTGTCTGTAGGTTGTCTCTTTACTCTTTTGATAAAGTCTTTTGATGAACATAAGTATTTAACTTTTATGAGGTCCCAGTTATCTATTTTGTTTTCTGTTACGTGTGCATTTGTTGTTGTGTTTGATAATCTGTTACTGAAAAAAATTAGATTCCAAAGCTTTGCTCCTATATTTTTTCCAAGAAGTTTATTGTTTTAGGTTTAATGTTTAGATCTTTGATCCATTGTGAATTAGTTTTTGTGTATGGTGTGAGATATGGATCTTGTTTTTTTATATGCATGTGGAAATCCAGTTTTGCCAGCACCATTTATTGAAGAGACTTTTCTTCCCCATTGAATGCATTTGGCATCCTTGTCAAAATTCAGTTGATCATAGATGTTTGGATATTAGGACAGATTTTGATGAAAGTAGTAAAAAATGGATCAGGTAGAAGAAACATCTATTTTCCATGGTGAAGGCTGGTAACTTAAATCGATAGGTGTCAGGAAGTCCTTTGGGAAATGCAGTTATTCCCAGGAAAGGGAATAATAAAAATCTGTGATTGGTAATGTAAAAACACATACTTGTGAAGAAGAGAAGTGAGTGTGTCATTAATGGATAGATGTGGCAGAGACATCCTCAATGGAATAAAAAGCCAAGGCTACATATTAAGAGTAATTTAATATGTGCCAAGTCCTGTTCTACTCACATCGCACAGATTATTTATTTGAATATTCACTGAAATTTCAAGAGAGATGTTTCTATTGTACCTGTTTTACAAACAAAGAAACTGAGTCAAAGAGATTAACTAAGCTTCCAACAACATATAGCAAAGAATAAGTGATTTGCATTTACTCTCTCAAAGATTTGTTGTGATCTGTTAACCTGACTATACTAGTGCCAAGATGAAGTCACTTTATGCTAAATTCCACATCAGCAAACCAAAACCTAACTAAGTCTATTTCCTGTAAATGCCTGACCTTTCCAGAAGCCAAAACCTAAACTAACCAATTACGATTTGCTTAGTGAACTTAAAGCTAGTTCAAATTTCCCCGTAATTCCAAATAAGGAAAGAAAGTGCCCGCAGCCAATCCGAAATTTCCCAGTATAGCTTCCTTGTTCCTGTGCTTATAAAACCCTTCTGCTATATATGGCTCTTTGGAGCTCTTGTGTGACGTCCAGACTAGATACTCCCCAATTCATGAATTGACAATAAAGCTTATGAGTTCATACACAAACTTAATCTTGTGGAAGTTTTATTTTTAACAGGTCATATAGGGCTCATAGTAGTCACTAAACTTGGAATAAAAGGTTTATAAAACATTTAATGTTTTTAAGTCAACTGTCCTGAACAAACTAAATACATCAAAGATCTATTTGAAAGCATTTGCAAGAAGTAAGTAACTGTTTAATTTGAAACAAAGGAAAGGCAAATATTTAAATTGTCCTCTTTGTGTGAGAAATTATTATGAAAATTAACTTATTAAAGGTTCTAACATATTCTGTAGCAAATATATCTGTACAGCCTTATTTATCCCAGTATTTCCTAAACCTGTTTGAGTAGGGAACATTTTTCTTTTTCTCTAATGGCATTTATCACAGTTTAATGGCACTTATCACAGTTCAAAGAACAGTGTTTAAGATAGTTTTAAATAGATTTCTTGATTTAGAGGACAAAAACTAATCATTTTACAGTTCAGCTAGGAAATGGTAAGAAGATTTGACATATAGAAATCAATTTATGAATTAATGTGTTTGTTTAACATTCTCAACTTTAAAAGCATAAAAGAAAAATAAGTAAATTCAATCGGCAATAAGTTCTGACACCAACTACCCAGAGTTAGGAAAAATTTAATAGGTTAAGGGCACAGTTCTTCATAACACTATCCTCACTGTAGACACCAGCCACAAGCTTGGGATTCCCCAGGTAACTCTCACTTCTGACTACCTCCTCAGTTTTGATAATTCACTAAAAACTACTCACAGAACTCAGGAAAGCACCTTACCATGATTACAGATTTATTATAGTAAAAGAATACAAGTCAGAACCAGCCAAAGAGAGAGGTGCACAGGGTCAAGTCTGGGAGGGTCCCAAATGTGAAACTTCTATTGTCCTCAGGGACATGTCACCCCCCCAGCACATCATTTTCTGATAAAGTACCATAAATATTGTCAACCAGGAGAGATCACCTGAGTTTCAGTGTTCAGAGTTTTATCCAGATTTCATTACATAGACATGATTGGTTGAAATATTGGTCATGTGATTGCACTTAATCTCCAGCCCCTCTCTCCTCCCTGGAGATCTGGATGATATCACATGGATCTATTTTATAACCTCATGATTGAGATTTTTGGCATGCCAAATCCCCATTCTGAGCCATCAAGTTGCTATTTAAAAATCCAAAAAACCAAACCCACTGCCATTGGGTCAATTCCAACTCATAGCAACCCTAGAGGACAGAGTAGAACTGCCCCAAAGGGTTTCCAAGGAGTGGCTGGTAGATTCGAACTACCAACCTTTTGGTTGGCAGCTGAGCTTTTAACCACTGCACCACCAGGGCTCCAAGTTAGTATCTAAGGACACAAAAAGAGTCACCTCATTAGCATAAACTCTCAGGTGTGGTCTGAGGGGCCCATCATCAATAACAAGGACACTCAGGAAATCCTAAGGGTTTAGTGTCTACCTCCCTGAAATCAGAGAAAGAGGTTAGCTGATTCTTTATTACACACAATCAATATTAGTTACTGATTTTCCAACTTCCTTTTCAACTTCTACACAGTGTTTATGCAAAGATGTTTTAAAAAGTTAGGCAAAATAAGTAGATGTTTACAGAAACTATCACTGATAATTAAAAATTGTGAGATGATCAACAAGATGTTTATGTTCCATTCTGTTACCACTTTAGTTAGTTGTTCAAGGTTCCTGGCAAAATTCAAATTTCTCTTTGTCCTTTTTATGTTACAATGAATAAATCTCCAGTCAGGTGAATGACAAATGATTAAATTTGAATGTTAAATAGAAAGGGAAAAAATTATCTTGGGATAATAGTATTGTTTTAGTTCTCTTATGGTAATTTAAGATAGTTATAGTTTCCTGCTCCAAACCATTATGGCTATTCAAAACTTCCTGAATAAAATTTCAGAAGGAAAAAAAATCCAATTCCCAGCAATAATCATTTGTAAAATAACAAAGACTCACAGTATTCTTTGTAAATTCCTATTTCTTGCTTTGAATTCTCAATTTATTTTCATTTATCTTGCATTTTAAATGCTACTGAAAATTATTTGAAAAGACACTTTGTACTGAATGCATGCTCAGCCTGGATGATTATTTGTGAACGTGTTGTTTAATCAATAGTATTAGCCATTTTCTTTCTAAAAGTACGAATCCACTGCATACATGCACACAAAACATTACTATCAACAAAGGAGTGTAATTTGTCTTTAACAACATTAATTGAATGTAACAGTGATAACTGGATTCATATAAATGTACTATTTCCCTCATTGAGTAGATAGATGTATTTATTTGAGGAAAAGTTCTTTTCTCAGCATTAGAATCAGAGGTCATTAAAAACAATATATATATATATATCTCCAGGCATATTGGCTACTATATACATAACCAAATGTTCTGAGTTTAATATTTCCCATAAAAAAGTAAACTTAGAGGGCAGGGCCAAGATGGCGGAGTAGTCAGATGCTTCCTGAGGTCCCCTCTACAACAAAGACCTGAAAAAACAAGTGAATCGATTATACATGACAATCTAGGAGCCCTAAACATCAAAGACAAAGTTGAGGAATCGGTCTGAGTGGCAGGGGAAGGGAGAGATGGTTCAGAAGCAGTGAGGAGTTGCCAGACCTGACCTGGCCAGCACCTGCACTGTGCAGGCTGGATTGGCTGGCACACGCAGTGAAGCCAGCAGTGGTGCTCAGGGCACGTTTTCCACATCAGGAGAGACTGAGCGGTGGAGAGTCTGCTCAACCCTCCAGAACTGGCAAGAAGCGGCACTCAATTGGTGAAAGATAAGTTCATGCCTCTAACTTACTGTGTGGAAACCTCTACTTTTGGGAAGGACCTCTCTCACATTTATCTGCCCTCTTCCCACTCTGCTTTGGGTCCCAGTTAGGCTTCAGTGATTGCTGCCCCACCTGGGCTGGAAGTAGGACACACTGTGCGCCCTGTGCCATTCTTCTGGCTTTGGAGAGGGAAGAAATTAACAATCAAGAAAAAATAATCTGCCAGCTCTCCTAAGCCAGGAACTCAGGACAGGTACAGCTCCTTTGCCTAGGCACAAGCATAAGGGGTAAATGGTCTTTGAATTCCTTTCACCCCTTGCACAGACCTGTGTGGGCTCATTTCAATAGCATAGGCCCTCATTAGCAGAGTATAGCAGGGTACATACTGAAGCCTACTCTCACCTGTATCAGTTCTAAAGGGGGGGTAGCAGATTCGTGACATTTGACACCACCCTGCCCATTAAGCAGGGTCCTCACCTATCAATCTCTAGGTCCCTGAGGACTGGTGGCTCCACCCACACCACCTAGCCACCCACAGCAGGGGTCCAATAATAAGTGGTGACTCCCAGTCCCCATAACCAACAGCTTTGGGTGTTCATAGTCTGGCTGCAAAACCCACCTACCTACATGCTCCAGGGAACAAGGACATGCCTTCCATACAGAAACTCAGGGGCCGCAGTCAGCCCCCTGCCTTGATCAGTGCATGACACCCTACTGCAGCCAGATATCTGTGCCTACTCCAATCATCCCTGCCCATCTAGGACTGTAGATGACAGCCTGCACCACACACTCGGTGACTGATGACCTGGACATCAGAGCTGAATCCACATGAGAAAAGTAAATGGATTCCGGGGCTCACGTACCTGGTAACAGCTCTAGCCACCTGGAGACAGGACGTGAGAGCTTCAAAGATGCCAATAATCAAACTAGCTCGCATGACCAGCCTATTTGGGCATATCAAAACAAAACAAAACAAGAAGCTAGGACACACTAAGCAAACATAAATAAATATAATAACTTATTGATGGCTCGGAGACAACAGTCAATACCAAATCACATAAACAGGCAGATCATGATGGCTTCAACAAGCCACCAAAACAAAGACTCAAGAGACCTTCTGGAAGAAGAGAACTTCTTGGAAATACTAAGGTAGAATTGAAAAGATTAATATAGAGAACTCTTCAAGATATCTGGAAGGAGATCATGCAAAACTCAAAACAAGCCAACGAACATAAAGACAAAGCAATAGAGGAACTTAAGAAGATTCTGCAAGAGCATAATGACAAGTTCAACAGGCTGCAAGAATGCATAGAGAGACAGCAAACAGAAATCCAAAAGATTAACAATAAAATTTCAGAACTGGATAGACAACTCAATAGAAAGTCATAGGAGCAGAATTGAGGCTACGGAAGTCAGAAATAGTGAGATTGAAGATAAAGCACTTGAACCAACTTATTTGAGGAAAAATCAGATAAAGAATTTTAAAAAATGAAGAAACTCTAAGAATTATATGGGAGTTTATCAAGAGGAATAATCTATGAGTGATCGGAGTACCAGAATGGGGGGGATAAGAGAAAATACAGAGAGAATTGTTTGAAGATTTGTTGGCAGAAAGATTTCCTGATATTGTGAAAGATGCCAAGATGTCTATCCAAGATGCTTATCGAATCCCACACAAAATCACCAAGATATATTATAATCAAACTTGCCAAAATCAAAGATAAAGAGAGAATTTTAAGAGTGGCTAGAGATAAACAAAAAGTCATCTACAAAGGAGACTCAATAAGACTAAGCTCTGGCTACTCAGCAGAAACCATGCAGGGGCAAGAAGGCAATGGGATGACATATATAAAGTCTTGAAGGAAAAAAATTGCCAACCAAGAATTACATATCCAACAAAACTGTCTCTCAAATAGGATGGCAAAATTAGGGCATTTCCAGATTAAAAAAAAACAAATTCAGTAATTAGAGGTAAAAATAAACCATCTACTACCATTCCTCTTTAGTAGAAACTGAGGGAAATTTCTTCCTATAAAAGAATGCCATCTAGTAAAGGCAGAAGAAAGCTTCTAATGATATATTTGATTCAGGCAAGAATCATCAGTGGATATTAAATCCAATTGCAAAAGATAGGAAGAAAACAAAATATCAGCAAAGGGCCTACTATCCATGCATTGTTTGCTAAATGCAAAAGGGAGGCACCTTTACATGGAGTAATCTTGCTGCTAGCACCTTACTCAGATTCTCAAAAATAACTCATTTTATAATAGGAAAACTTTACTTCCTGAGGTAATGCAATATGAAGTACCCATTGAACTGATAAACCAATCTTGTCAAAATGTTAAAAACGAACTTAATAGTAAAAATGGGGATCAGCAATGTTTTTATCTAAAGGGTAAAAAAAAAAGAAAAACTCTTGCCGTTGAGTCAATTTCCAACTCATAGCAACCCTATAGGACAGAGTAGAACTGCCCCATAGGGTTTTCAAGGAGCAGCTGGTGGATTTGAACTGTCGATATTTTGGTTAGCAACTCTACTTCTTAAGATAGTACATATATCAGGACCTGTGGCCACAGTCTGTTTTTTGTTTTTTTATTTATTTGTTTTAATAACCTGTAAAAATTATTTTTAGCTCGCATACTACACAAAAATAGGCCACAAGTTAGATTTAGCCTGCAGATCATAGTTTACTGATGCCTGGTCTAAAGGAACAAGCTGAAGAATATAAGAAAGTAAGTATACAAATCCAAAATAAGGGATGTCCTAAAAGGCAATTGGGCTTATGTCTTCAAAAAGTAAATGATATAAAATATAAATAAAGGAAGAAGAGGCTTTTCAAAAATAAATGGGACTAAAGAGATAAAACTAAATGTAACACATGAGACTTGATTGGATCCTGTTTAAAAACAATTAGAAAACTATGAAAGACCTTTAGTACAATTTTACTAATACCTAAACATGTATCACATTAACCTAAGCATTTAAAGTAATGATGACATTCCAAAATTCCTTCATATTAGCAAGTTACCACATCACTTGAAGGAATATTTTCCATAGATTTAAAAGTCAAAAAGCCTTCTGGTTTATAATTGTCAACTTCAAAAAGACTAAGTTTGCAAATCTGGACTCCTCAGGCTAATGTTCTACTGGAGGTAAGAGGTAATTTAGACAGGGACATTCTATTGATAGATTCTAAATCACATTGTATATATCTCTTAGAAACAACATTCACAGTTTTCCCTTAGGTTTAATTCTATGGCCACAATTCACAAATAGGCTTAGTGCTCCATACTACCGCAGAGATATGATTTGTAGGGAGGTTCTTTAGCTCATTTGGATTATTTCCCAGGGAGAATCATAAGGATTTATTGGTTCTCACTTCTCTTCAACTTGCATCTTAGTGACTTGATACTGTTTTGGATAAGTTGTATATTTGCCCCAGTGCTCTGAACGCCTGTCTTCTCCCACTGTAGGCTAAAGAAAAGTGAACATTAGTCTTCTCAAGACAACATGATTTAATTATTGAGGTTCTGCCCTGCTAACTTCAGAAACCCCAGTGTGACAGAATAACAATCCAAACACAAGACACTGTACAATGTTGTCTCATATCTCAATAATTAGCAGCATAACATCCTCCAATATCAAGCCAGCCAGTGGAGACAAGCACAGATATGCCTCCATGTAACTCTCCCCAACTACTACAACGAAGGATCCACCTTTCATCTCACCGTTGTGCCTGTTATTAGCCAAGAAATTTATAAAAGAGTGTACATAGTTATTTGGCTTAATGAATATCAAAATCACTGAATAGCATCAGTTACAATATTTACTGATACCTCTTCTTGCATCATGGTAAAAATTCTCTCATGGGTCATACTAATATAAGAAACAGCATTTCTAAAGAATATCAATCTTAGCTCCTTCACACAAGTCTCTCCCTATAGAACAAAAACAAAAAAAGTGTCTCAACCGCAACAGAACTCTAGACAACTTAAACCAAAAAAAAAATTCTCAAACCCGCTGCCTTCAAGTCGACTATGACTCATAGCGACCCTGTTGCTGTTGTTAGGTGTTATCGAGTCAGTTCCTACTCATAGTGACCCTATGTACAACAGAACAAAACAGTGCCCCTTCCTGCACCATCCTCACAATCATTGTTCTGCTTTAGCCCATTGTTGCAGGTGCTGTGTTAAATCATCTCGTTAAGGATCTTCCTCTTTTTCACTGACTGTGTACCTTAACAAGCATGATGTCCTCCAGGCACTGATCCCTCCTGATAATATGTCCAAAGTGAAATGTAGTCTCACCATCCTTGCTTCTACAATGCTATATAAATCCATATATGCCCATATACTTTCACACACAAACAACACACTCACACAGGGCCACCCATACAAATCTCTTCTTCAATGTAAGACAGAATTTTTCAAAACTGCAGCTTATTCCTTTAACATTCTCAAATATAGAATGGAATTTTTTAAATTATGTCACATATTGTGAACTCAAATATTGTTTCTTCAAATTTTGTTTTAATTTTACCCACAAATATGTGTTTGTGCGTGTGTATACCTGCACAGGTGCTGAGTGGTGAAGGAAATTTTATTATTATATTAGGTTATAGTCAAAAACTTTGAAGACTAATTTTTGGTGGAACAGCAGAGGGTTAACAAAACTAGATCCATTTCTTTTCTACTGTAAGAAGAAGAGCTTTAATAGAAGACATATACCCATAAAAGTTGAGAGATTTATGAGCTTTCCTTTTACTCTCAACAATTTTGAAGCTAGACAAAACTCACAAATGCCACATTCTCTTTCATTCATTGGGACAATAAAGAAAAATAATATTTATTATTATCAAAGATGATTATTTGTGACGTATCAGTTTGCCCTATACTTTATATTCTTTACAATAATACTTCTTATCTATGTATCACATGTTCCAAGACTAAAAGAAACATCTATATTATTACTAAACAGGGAAAAAAACTGAGTTTAATTTTGTAATATAACATTAAAGAGTGAAAGAAAATTCTTGGTTAACAACCAAAACGTCTCATTTTGTTTACAGCAAAATGATTCATTTTCTCCTAATGGGTAAATCAGTACTTTGCTTGATTGTATCTGTTTCTCAGAATTACATACTTCTAGTTCATTAACTCTCTTAAACAACATCTTGCTTTGGAAAACTACACAAAACTTGTTGATGTTTCTTTTAAAGTCTTGATAATTTCTTTTTTATTCTCTTTTGTCTTAATCTTTTACTGACTCTCTATTAACAAGAATAATAGTAGAGAGTTTAGTGTTCCAATATATTGTATGTAAATACTATGAGAAAGAATTGAGAACAACTTCACCTCGGTCAAGACCTTAAAACAGCATTAACTCTAAGAATGGACCATTGAGTACTACGGAAATCCATTATGAACTATAGAGTCTAAAAAGATGGTATAATCTGACATAAAAATCATAGGGAGTGAGATAATAAATGAATATCGTCATGGAGTTTGCCAATACTGCAAATATATTAAGAGACTTGTATTCATTCATTTAACAAATATTTATGGAGCCCTAACTATGTGATTTGCTTACATAAGTAGGAAAAATAGGCAAAGTGCCTGTGTTCACTGGAATTATTTTCTAGTGGGTGATATGAAAAACAAAGAAGTGTATCAGTAAATTAACAAGACAATTTTATTTAGAATAAGTGCTATAAAGATAACAAATAGGGTGATAGGTTAAAGAGTGACGCTGGGAAGCATAACATAAATTTGGCTTCAGTGAAGGTATCATTGTAGAAATGGCACGCTGAGACAGACGTGAATAACAGAGTCAGTCATGTCTTTCAGACTAAGGGATCAGCAAGTATAAAGGCCTAACTCAGAAATTATCTTAGTGCAAATAGCAACAAAAGGGTAGCATTGCTGTTTCATAACAAATAGAGGAAGAGGACTCACAATTAGCTTGTCAATATTATATTATCAACCCATGTATTACTTCCTTTAAAAATATTGTAAGTGTAGTAGTAGATCATCATTTTTCTTCATTAATCCAATAAAGTTAAGTATGACTCCATGTTCTCCATTACACTGGGATGATAGAAAATTCAATCTGTCATTATCAGGGCATAAAACACATTCAGCGAGGTTCCTACAGCTGTGCTTCTCAGCAGTTTCCACTGGGCTTCCCACTGTCCAAGTTGTACATGGCCCTTTGGGATTTACCCACTTGGTTGATTCTTTGTCATACACAGGGCGAGGAAGTCTCTGTCAAGCCTGGAAACTCAGTTGCTAGTTTATAAGCTCTCTGGACATTTTGCAGTCTCCTGTAATCTATGTAGGGCTCAGTAATAGAGTGTGGGCTATATTGCCATCCATCTCAAAATATCAGATCTTCAGCTTCTCTCTAGGTTTTAAAACTCTTCTTCATTCTCAGTTTGTTCTCAGAAGTGCTTGCTTTGTTCTTCTCTTTCATATGAAAGCATGTAGAAAATACTCAGCTCAAGGAAACAAAAGCCAGGAATATAAGGTCAAGGCCTTCAAACCTAAAGGATATTCCTCCTTTGAAGCTACAGAGTGCAAAAAGCCTACACAATTTTTGAAAGAGGAGGAATTAGGGAGAAGAGATGAGAAACACAGTAGGGGCAAAGACAAATAGCTCAATAAATTTTCTTCCTACACGGACAAATACATATGCACACATGTTTGAGAACCAAGATATGATTCATTTTGGAAACAGAAAACAATGCAAGACTAGACATACTGAAAAATTGTTAAATTTATTAGAAGTGTAAAAAGTGAAGATAATATTAACAGAAAATATGTAATTAAGATATCAGACATGAAGAGCAAGTATACAAGTGATCAATATATGTATTTCTGTACTTGAGACAGGATGGAATCTTATAACAAAACTTGTTAAGAAATTATGTAGTTATTCTAATGACAATTAAACATGAGATAGAAGTAGAGAGATCAAATATTTTTCTTGAAAAATAGAAATCCAAGGACCTTCCTAATTGTAATGATTGAAGTACTTTCAGTCTCTGAAACAAACATTTATATAGAGGCAATTCAAGTTCCTATTCTTAGTATTCTAAATACATAAAATTGAAACTAAAAAATTCTTAAAGGCATAAGTATTAATTACAGAGTATTCTTCCATTTTCTTTGATTTTTTTTTTTTTTTTTTTTTT
>NW_004443943.1:9433306-9439352 GCF_000243295.1 Trichechus manatus latirostris | reverse complement strand
AGCTAGATGTTCCCCGAGACCATGGTCCCCAGAGCCCTCCGTCCAGCAACTCAGTCCCTCGGGGAGTTTGGATCTGTCCATGGGGCCTCCATGACCTTTTGATTTTTTAATTAAAACAAACAAATGAAATATTTGGAAAGTTTTCCAAATCATAATGAGTATGAATTAGAGTTATATTGGCCGAGACTGATCATGACCTGGAATGGGGAGCACAGGAAGAAGGAAGAGGATACAATCTGAAAGAAAATGAAAAATGATAGGGATCAAAAAATGATGATGTTTATACTCAGCGTGGAATTGAAAAACATATTACAGATTAACTTAAATGAGTGGCATGATGAGGGCCTGAGCAAGTGCATATGAAAAATACATTAAAGCAGATGTGCACCTCAAAATTAAGGTGAGAAATCAATGTTGGACATCTCCAGGCCATGCAAACAATACTAAGGCTTTTGGTCCAATACCGACAACAGGAAAATTCAATGACAAATTGCCTCTTGAAAAACCATTTCTCCCTCAGTACAAAGTATATTTCTAAAACTGGTATTGAAACACCTCCATCTTCCCTGTAGGTCTTAGTGTTTGTGAAAGTTACTTTGTGATTTGTACTGGCTTCTCTTTAAAAAAAATTTGACATTTGTTAACTACTCTATTATTTATATGTTTGCATTATTATTCTAGCTATAACAATTATTGGTGCTTACGGTTGAAAAAGCTGTGAGTGAGGTCAAGAAAATATTGTAGGGCCACTTAAGAATTCAGTCATGCATATTTTGGGAATATAATATTGCTTTATTTGCAATATATAATGTGCAAATATATATATTTATATATATATTCTACTTGTACATAATTAAGGAAATTGGTTATAACTGAATTTTTCAAATTCCATAAATCCTCTTTTTTTTTAAATGAGAATCAATTTTATGTCATATATTGTTGTCAAAATGTAATTTAGTTATTTAAGTATTTGTTGCTATATTTTTCTCCTTGTTAGAACAAAATATTTCAAACATTGTTTCCACTTAGAAGTCAGTAGCCTACTCCACCCAGTGAAAATACATCTTTGCCAAGGTCACCAATGAACTCTCTAACTCTGAATTCAATGGTGTTTTAAAATATTATCACCTTGAATTTCATTCAGCATTTTTCAGAGCCAAGGAGTTATTCCTGTTTGAAACACTTTGTTTCTACGAAATCATGTATTTTTATTTATTCCTCCCTTATTTCTGGCCCCTTTGAAAATTCATTCACCTCTATCAGCAATTGAACGCTGACATTTCTTAAGACGCAGTGCAAAACTCTTTTGTTCTTCCTCTTCAGACTTCCTTCACAGATGATTTCATTCACAACTACAATGTTACATGAATGACTTTTCAATATATGGCTCTAGTCCAGATTTTTATTTTAAATTAAGCATCTCTTTATATGTCTCAAAATCAAATTCAATTAAGTCCTAAATTAAACACATAATTCATTCCCTTCCAATAATATAATCATCTCCAGTATTCCCTAACATAGTGTATGTAGACACTATGCTTTTATTTCCCCAAGCTAAAAACAGAAATTGCATTTGATGCCTTCCTTTTCTTGATCCAATTAATCACTAAGTTCCTTTGATTTTACATCTAAACTATACCTCACAAATCTATTCATAAATTCTCTGTCTACATTTCCTTTTGGGTGAAGCTTCTCACATAGATGACTAAATTACACCCTAACAGGCAAATGTGCATCCTCGATTGGCCCCTCCAAACAGTTCTGCACACAATATTTAGAGAAATCTTGAAAGTACACATTTGGATACGCCTTGCCAATTTTTCTTAAGATAAAAGAACAAAACTATTAACATAATCCTAAGTTTCTGAAAGAATTGGCATTTGGTTATCACAAGGTGTTTGAACCTCTTTTTCTGTCGTTCTCTGCGCTCCCACAACCTCGGAACCATGGTTCTTCTCACATCAGGATGTTTGCATAAGTCTTCCCCTTAACTCAAAATATTTCTGCACCCTTGCCCCACTTCCTTTCTTTAATCAACATCTACTTGTCCAACAGACCTCAGGCAATGATTCTATAGACAATTTAAACTCTCCTTATAACATGCTTTCTTATATAAACATACCTTATGTTTAATATTTGATGAAATAGGTGTATGATTATCTGATTAACAAAAGTTTCCTCATTGTATTGCAAGGTCCGTGAGCTCAGGTTAATGATGTTTGCTCAATTCTCTGTCCATGGTAAGTAGCATAGTGCCTGGCTCAAGGTAGGTGCGTAAACATTTTTTAATCCATAAAAACGTAATTAAATGACAGGCTGAATGAATCAACATCAAATTTTAACCCAAGGACAGTTAGATATATTCATTAAGTTCCTAAAATTGTCATCACTTCAATCTCCTTGAATCTTCTATCCTCTGTGAAGTTAATCTCACTACATAATTTTATTTCAGATTCTAGTATTCATTTAGATATTATGATATGGAAATAAACCCAATAGTTTATAATGTAAAATTGCTTTAAGCAAAGTACAATAGTGAAAAGGAATTGAATACCACCCTTTAAAAAACTGGATAATACTAACCTTCCCAAAAAGGGGGAAAGAGCTTAAAGTAACATTTGTTCTCATGATGATATGTAACTGTAATAGAAACAACTTATGCTACAACTTGTAAAGAAACATAAACACTTGTCTATAATAGGGAAAAAAATAAGTAAATTACAACACAATCTTACTCCATCAGCTTTGACAATTGTGTCCCCACCTTTAAAATATTTATAGTTGTTGTTTATGGGCCTCTCACCTCACCAATCTGGAGGAAAATATGGATCATATTGCAAATCACAAGTTCTACTTCTATTTGCAAAACATATAAAGAAATTTACTTGTAAACCAAACAAGAGATTTGGGGGCTGTCTATCTTTAACAAATTACTCTAGTAGTGAGCAACACTTTTCTGCAGTGACAAAAATTAAAATGTCAGGGAAAGAATGAATTTCGTAGAAATACTATTTTATACTCTCTTTGACACAAACTATAGTATAAAATTTGTAGTCCTGTCCTTTGTAATTCTTCCAGTAACAAAGGAATCCTCATGTTGACTGTAATGGGAAAAAAAAAAAAAAATTCTTCCAAACACTCTGATCAGATGCCTTACCAAAGAGAGACATATGGTGCTTTACTACATTTAACAACTACACAACTTTAGAAACACTTTTATAATTGAAATTAGACCTCCAAGGAACACACTATATGAAAGTTTCCTATCATAAAAAGACTTATAACTATTACGTCTCCATGTCCTCAGTTATAAGTGTCAGAGCTGAATTTTCTCCAGTTAATATTGTGTATCTGTTCTTTCATGGCCAGTGGGCTCCACAGAGATTGCATTTGTTGTCTTTCTCCAACCACAGGTATTTACTCTACCTCAATGCTCCACTAAACACATTTACATTATTTACTCATTATAGAGACACAAATTTTGGCAAATGCAGACACACTTTAATGAAATATAAGCAACACAATTCTCCCAGTAGTATATTTAGGAGGTGGGTTTGAGAACCGAATGTTATTCGATCTACTTGGGAAATCCAGTCAAAGGTGAGGAAATATAGAGCCACTACTGGATATTTGGCAACTTTATGTCTTACAGCCAACCATTACTGACAAAGGGAGAATCTTTCAGGGTCCTGGCAGAAAAAAGACAGTACACTCAAACTGAGCAATTTGAGAAGAGTGTAATAATAATTATAATAATAAAGCTATTTAAAAGATGTGGAGAATAAGGAAACCATAGGGGAGCGTGCTGTGCCTAAAGCTAGTAACAGTGGCCCAGTCATTATCATTCTGCAGCAGCTGCGTCTGGTTCTTCAGCACAACTAAGTTGGACAGTTCTCCTTTTGTGTTTCAGGAAATTCTCTGAAGTCACAGAAACTGCATGGAAGTTCAGGGGAGTTAACACTCCAGGAGCAAACCTCTGCCAATCTGGGCAGCATGAGAATTTACGGATAAGTGTCCAAGCTTTCCAAAGTTCAGAGAGAAAATCCTGAGGAACATTCTATATAGTTCCTTAGGGGATACCAAGCAGGCTTGAATTCCAGTTGCTCAAAGTTTTAACAAGTTCAATAACACACGTCTTACTGACTTTTTCTCACTTCACCCTGATGCTTCTGGGATAACTCTTGACTGTAACCAAGTCCTTGTCTTAGGCTCTTTGTGAAAGAAACCAAATTAAGACACACCCCAAGGCCCTACAGGATAAGGGAGAAGAGTAGTTACAAGAACCTGAAAAGAAAAAAGAAAAAAAAAAAAAAAAAAACTGAATGGAAAAGCTATCAGATAGAAGCACTAACATTTAATCAAAGGATGCATATGTCTGTGTCTACTACCAAGAGGAAAGAGGGAAATAAACTCCTCAACTTCATTTTCCTCCTCCAAAGACTGCTGGTATTCCCCATTAGCTGAACTAATCAGATTCCAAAAGGCAAGAAGACCCATTGATGTAGTTCCTACAGGTCAGCCAGAGAGCAAAGGGGTGTATGGAAGACATTAACATAAACAAGACAACCATATTTCAGACAAGAATCAAATATGTCTCATTCTAGTCTCTTCCATCTACCATCCGTCAGTTCATGGTACTTTGGTGGCTTGTGTGTTGCTATGATGATGGAAGATATGCCACTGGAATTTCAAATACCAGCAGGGTAACCCATGGTGAACAGGTTTTAGCAGAGCTTGCAGATTAAGACAAACTAGAAATAAGGCCTAGAGATCTACTTTCAAAAATTAGTCAATGAAAACCTTATGGATCATAACAGTATATTGTCCAACTCACTTGCTTTGGATACATCATCAGAAGGGATCAATTGCTAGAGAAGGACATCATGTTTGGTAAAGTAGAGGGTTTACAAGGGCACAGGAGACGACTGTTGAGGTGGATTGGCACAGCAGCCACAACAATAGACTTGAACATGTCAGCAATCGTAAGGCTGATGCAGATCTGGTAATGTTTGGTTCTGTTGTACATAGGGTCACCAGAAGTCAGAGTTGACTCGACAGCAGCTATCTATCTATGTAGCCAGTTTCTTCCAAAACTGAATTTTCCCTCTTGCTCCCCTAAAGATAGTTTAACTTATATGTTGACACTAATTGGAGTATACCAAACCCCTTGCTGTCAAGTTGATTTCGACTCATAGCCACCCTATAGGACAGAGTAGAACTGCCCCATAGAGTTTCCAAGGAGTGGCTGGTGGATTTGAACCACTCACCTTTTGGTTAGTAGCCGAACACTTAACCACTATGATACCAGGGCTCAGTATGTGTTTAAAATGCAGTTTGGAAAAATAACACCAACATCCTCTCACCTATGTGTGTGTTGAGCATATTTTTCTTAAGCTTTATAGATTGACTAAACTTCAATATTCTTTGGAAAGTGAAGAAAAGTGATGATTAACATAATAACCAGAAACTTATCTGCTTATAAAAATACACTTCAAAGTTTGATAATATAAGATGTAGGTATTTATATGTGTTTCTTAAAATCATGGGCATTATTGAATAAGCATGTTCAACAGAAGAACATTCTCTATTATGGTCAGCAGAAGACATCTAAAAATATGTCTCTGGAGAATTTACTAATCAACAAATAATTATTTAGTAGCCAAGGAGGTATAAAAAATAACATACAGTAACCTTTAAAAGCAAAGTTGTAGTAGAACAGTTTGTTGCAAAGGCCAAATAAAAACTCAGTGGTTAATAGCTCAGTGGTTTGATAGAGGAAGAGGAAAATGTCATAGCAATTACCAAACTTTAATTGTGTATTAGTGGTCAGCTGACACTTTTCACTGTGAATTAGTTTACATTTATTGTTTTTCAGTAGTATAACTCTTAATAGAAAAAGTAATGCCTACAAAATAAGAACAAACAAGCCCCAAAGCAAACTTCAATATAACATATATGCTGAGACCCCAAAACAGCAGTAGACAGTGGAAACTTGAAAACTTGTAACTTATTTAGAAACAAACCCAAGGTAAAAAAAAAAAAAAAA
>NW_004443943.1:9415479-9431768 GCF_000243295.1 Trichechus manatus latirostris | reverse complement strand
GACTCTTATTTCTCTAGGATATATTCCTAGGAGTGGGATTGCTGGATCGAATGGTATGTCTATTTCTAGCTTTCTGAGGAAACGCCATATCATTAATCCATTAAGCTATGGAAGTTTTGGGGACAGTAGTATTTTAAGATTATTTGGTAGTGTAGTTTAAGATGAACAACTGACTAGAAAAAGCTGATCTATGATGAACATTTAGAAAACTTTTGCAATAGTCTATGGATAAGAAAATAAATGCAACTGAGCTAGGATGAGGAAGGGGACACTAACAAAATGAAACTATTGTTGACTAAAGATTTTAGACTTGGGTATTAAACATATTTTTTTAATGGCAATGAGAATAAAATGATTAATAGCATTTGTTTTTCAAGAATACTCAGAATAATTTGTTGACAGTGATGTGTGACTTTGTGGAATTTTCAAATTATTTTATCTCAGTGGTAAATTAATATATCTCATTTTTGGCAGACTACTATGGATTTCTCTAAGAGTATTTTAGAAAAAAACAGATGATATAATTTAATATAGTTTCCTTTGCTCAGCAGAAAACATCAGTTACCACATATCATAATAAAAACAATGTTATCAATTCACAAGATCCCATAAGTAATTTTATTCTCCTAATTCAAAGTTACTTATAAGTCTTTATAATCTTTAATGAAATGCTCCAAATCTTCCACTTTTTAAAATAAGACTATTTTATCAGACAGTAACACAGAATCATAAAATTTTAAAGTTATATATAAACTAAGGGCCAATTTCTTCTTATTACAAATTAATAACTTAATTTCTCCTTAAGTTAAATTACAAAAAGAAGTTAATACAATAAATCTAACCAAAAAATTCAAATTGTTCACTCAGAATTTACCTTTGGATATTTAACTTTCACTTCAAACATAACACAAAAATCTGAGTTCATATTTCAGCCAAAAATTATCTTCATCTTTGGGAGACAATTTCCCATTGCGCTCTTACATTTTGACTTTTTTTTTTTTTTTGCACTCTCTTTTCAAAATTGTTTGCATAGCAAAACAGCTTGGAAGAGAAAGATAAAGTTTCACTCTGGAGCAAAGGGCAGTCATGCTTTCTTTCCAGTAAAATAAAGCAAACGTCTCTTTCTGAAACAAAGGACAGACATGCCAAATGCCCATTATAAAATATTTGGCATCCCTTAGCTCAGGGTTCCTCTCCTGTAACACAACTCACTGTGCACAAGTGTCATCTGACTCTCTTCATGTCACCCTTTGTAAGTTTTTGCTTGGAAAACCCAAACAAAACTGCTGATACTCTGCCTACTGCTATAGGGAGTAAGAAACTTTCATTTATCTCACATGCAGAAGTCATGAGTCTTTTACCAGTATCCATGAAACTGTGGCAGGCTAACTTGCTAGCATGAAAGTAGGGTGGAATCTCAGACTCTTTACAGTCCTTGGTATAACTCCCCACTTTACAAAAGTAATCTAGTCATATAATCTTAAAATTAAAATTTTATTAATGGCATGTTAAAGTGGAATTATTCCTGCCCCAATATTCAGTACAATATAGGTATATTAGATGTAAAGAACAAAAAATAGCTACAAGACAGTGAATATGCAATTAAAAGAGAAGTCATAGACCCCCTAGATACTTATTTTTATTTGATAAACTAACTAAAATGTGAATGTTTGATATTTTTTCATATTTCAGAAAAAGAAAGACACATTTTTAACAGTAGATTTTTATGGTTTAAAGTACAACTGATTTTGTATAATGGGTATAGTATTAACCAATTAATCAAAGATAACTGAGGTGCATAGCATTAGTTTTGTGAAGGGGATTGATATTCAAATCAAGCAAAAACATTACGGATAAAATTTCAGTGGTGATGTGAGACATTTTCAATACAAAAATACATTCAAATATTTCTATTTAATATAAAATAATTGTGATTTACTGCATTTTTACATTTAAAGGATAGATAAATTTCAAAATTATGACAAAATAAGAATATATTTTTGAAAGATGTTGTAACCCAAACAACTAGGATACAAATTCTAGATATAATTTCTCAGAAATACATTTAGAATATCAAAAGAGATTACCCCTATCCCCATACTACAACCAAATTAAGTGTTTAAGATGAAAGATAATACTGCTACTATTTAGATCTCGTTATTTTAAATGGAAGACCTATTTGCTTCCTGATTTCTAGAAAGCAAATTATTTAATTATTGTTATAAGGAATACAATCTTCTTATTTTCTCTGGGGTTAATTGCATCTATGTGTACGGTCTCAAATATACTGTAGATCTAATGGCTTGTATATTGTGTGGATGTATAATCTTTTTCTGTGATTCAGGTCTAAATTACAGACTCACATATCCAAATTTGTACTGAATATTATCACTCATAAATATCATAGGCACATCAAGTTCAACAGCTTTAGAACTGAATCCTATTGCTCTTTCTTCCTCTATGTATCTCTCTCAAGAAATGGCATTACCATCCTTTTGATTTTGATGCCAAAATCTTGGAATTATTCCTATTTACTCTCATTCCTTAAACATCACATCTAATTGACACCCAATCCCATCAGATCTTCCTTTATAAACTCATGAACATGAGTCCCTTCTTTTATCCTCACTGCTCCTGCCTCTGCTTTATCCTAGGTCTTCATTACTTCTAGTCTATGTTGCAGGGACAGCTTCTTAACTTGGTTGCCTGACAACAGTCACTGATATTCTTCAATTACTTCTGTAGGCTGAGGTAAACTTATTTATTTATTTATTTTGAAAATCAAACTAAGATTTTGAAATGCCTCCTTGACAGCAGAATAATATCATATAACTCCCAGTGTCCAAGGAATAAGATCTAAACTTTAGACAACATACAAGCTTCTCTCCCTACATCTCCAGCTTCATTTCTTGATATTCCTCTTTCCCTTCCATATGCTATAGCCGTACCTAAATTCTAATAGTTCTCTGTGTGTGTGTGTATGCATGCATGGGTGTCTATGTTTACACCTGTATTGAGAGAAAGTGACAGCAAAAGAGAAAGGCAAGGAGATGCAGAGAAAGACTGAGAGAGAGAGAGAGAGAAAAAAAAGACAGAGAAACCAAAGTGTCACTAGAGTTTCATCTGGCTCATGGGATTTCTGGTGACATTTATTTTCTTCATGTTTTATCCTATTTTTCAAAATAGCTACAATGATCATGTTTGTTTTTCAGTCAGAATATATGTAAGTATATACATACACAGTTTAAGTAAATATGTTAAAACTACATTAGTTTTCTTTTTTTTAATGTGAAGCTTAACTAATCTATCTAGAGCACCTCTTTAAAACCATAAGATAAATCAATTTTTGTCGTTCTTCAAATTATTATAGGTAGTTATTTGTAGAACTTCCAAGTTCTTATTTTATAATCAAATATAATTCATCAGTAAACAAATACGGACTTTGGAACAAAATGTGTAGATTAATCATAGCTTAGTATGACTTATTTATAATTTATACATTTTTAGAAGAGTTACAAAGTATATGTTTTATCAAATATTATATTATTATAATCAATTAGTGGATTATTTTTACTTATTGATACTTTTATGGTTACATGAATGTAGGTTGTACAATACAATTTGGTTAGAATTTAAAATTTTATTATTTTCACATAATAGAGGCATACATCAAATGTAATGGGAATTCAGTCAGTAGAGATTATATGTAGTTTGTACATTAGTATTATTTTTGTATAGAGAAGGCATTTCAACAGAACTTTGATAGACTGGTAGCATTTATAGATAAAAGGAATATCTGACAAAACATTTGAAAATGAGAAACCATAACACAAATTAGAGAAAAATCACTAATTCAGTTTGGATGAAGTACTGAGATTAAAGAATACAATGAGAGATAAATTTGTAATTGGTTAAGATCAAATGGAGATGAAATTTCAGGCTAATAACTGCCTACATCATATTATTGCCCAGTAGGAGACATTTCAGTATTTCCAGCAAGGGGAGGACAAAATTTGCACTGTATCTCAGGAAGATGAAGCTAGTTGAATTATATGTAAAACAGATTGCTGAATTGTGAGGATGAATGATAATATTTATTCTATGACAATAACATCAGATAATACCATTTACTGAATGGGTAAATGTATTCTAGGCAGTATACCAAAAGATAGATAGCTTGATATGCATATATATATAATTTAATACTAAAAATTTATATTCTTTAATATAAAATCTTAAGAATTACTGTTTAATAAATGTTGTTGTGGAGAGACTGGAATACTTATGCACTGCTGGTGGGAATGTAAAATGGTACAATCACTTTGGAAATTGATTTGGAACTTCCTTAGAAAGCTAGAAATTGAAGTACCATACGATCCAGCAATCCTACTACTTAGAATATATCCTAGAGAAATAAGAGCCATCACTTGAATAGACATATGCACACCCATGTTCATTGCAGCACTGTTCACAATAGCAAAAAGATGGAAACAACCTAGATGCTCATCAACAGACGAATGTATAAATAAATTATGGTACATACACACAATGGAATACTATGCAACAATAAAGAACAATGATGAATCCATGAAACATCTCACAACATGGATGAATCTGGAGGACATTACGCTGAGTGAAATTGGTCAGTCACAACAGGACAAATATTGTATGAGACCACTACTATAAGAACTTAAGAAAAGGTTTCAACACAGAAGAAAGCATTATTTGATGGTTACAATGGTGGGGAGGGAGGGGAGAGTAATTCACTAACTAGACAGTAGATAAGGATCATCTTCGGTGACGTGAAGGACAACACACAATACAGGGGAAGTCAACACAACTGGACCAAAGCAAAAGCTGTAAAGTTTCCTGAACACATCCAAACACTTTGAGGGATAGAGTAGCTGGGGTTAGGTCCTGGGGGCCATAGTTTCAGGGATGCCTAGGTCAATTGGCATAACAAAGTTTATTAAAAAAAGTTCTGCATCCCACTTTGGTGAGTGGTGTCTAAGGTCTTAAAAGCTTGCAAGTGGCCATTAAGATGCATCAATTTGTCCCAACCCACTTGGAGCAAAGGAGAATGAAGAACATAAGAGGAGCTAGATGGTGCCCAGCTACCACCAATAACCTCCCTGACAGGGAACACAGCAGAGAGTCCCCAATGGAGCAGGGGAAAAGCACAGAGCGTAACTCAAATTTACTTAAAAAGACCAGACTTAATGGTCTGACAGAGAACGGAGGAACCTTGAAACTATGGCCCCCAGATGCTCTGTTAATCCAGAACTAAACCACTCCCGAAGCCCACTCTTCAGACAAAGATTAGACAGGAGCTTAAAACAGAAAATAGTGCACTTGAGGAGTGTATTTTCTAGTACAATCAGATACATGACACCAAATGGGCGGCTCCTGTCCAGAGGTAGGATGAGAAGGCAGGAAGCGACAGGAACAGGTTGAATGGACACGGCGAACTTGGGGTGGAAAGGCAGAGTGTGCTATCATGTTGTGGGGATAGCAACTAATGTCACAAAACAATATGTGTATACATTTTTGTATGAGAAATTAACTTGAGCTGTAAACTTTCACCTAAAGCACAATTAAAAAAAATTAATGGTTTATCACTGGTTTTCAGATAAGAACATTGACTTAAGTTGGTTAAATTTAAGTTCACAAAACTAGTACTTTGAAACTTGTGTTTGTGACTCAAGTACAAATAGCTGGATATAGAAATAAAGTGGCATATAAGGTAAAGTAATAGCCCAAGCAATGTGGACTTGTGCAGTAAAACTGCTTTGGGAAAGGCTGGGAAAGAATACATGATTGCTAGAAGTGATAAGACTTGGCAATCATAATCGGTGGATTTAAAGAGAAAAAGGAAGGGCAATGAAAATGCTAGAAGCCTGAAGGAAAAGGGGTCAATACCTGGAGAATCATTTTGTGGGAAGACATATGTCATAAATAGTGTTAAATTTCAGATGCCAAAAGAATATCCAGATACAAATTTTGAAAATATGAAACTTGAACTTAAGGGCATGGAAGAAGATAGGAGTGACAGGGGAAGGAATGACATCTTACAAATGCACATTTTAATTTAGAAAGTATAGACATTCTGATGATACTTAAAGCCATTATAATCTATGAGAGGGACATATCAATGAAAAGGTATGGGAGAAAGACAAATTGTCTTTACCCTCTCTTTATTGGGTAGCTTGTATTATAGGAACTTTTAAAGGAGATCACACGTGCTAATGTGGTTCTAGAGATATACGACACTTCCACAGCAACTTCACATATCTTATATGGCTAGACTATGGCATGTGAATCCAAGCTTTCTTTTGACTGTTTTGTTCTTTTTCATGTATCATAGTGAAACATAGTGCTTAAAAGTTTTTAATTTTTATTCAAACACCTTTTTAAAAAATATTCATAACAACTTGGGAAACAATAAAAACGGAAGTATTAATATTGCATTGAACTAATAAGAAAAACTGAAACATAGTGTTTGAGTGATTTTTTCAAAGCCACTTTTTATTTTTTTTAATTGAGAGCTGCAATTAATGCATTTTTGTACATCAGCATTTTTACTCTCTAGCTGTGCTCCCCAAATAGTTTTCCAACCAGATTTCCTATTCCTGTTCCTATAATAAAGATCCATAGGGATAAAAACCTTTTTCTGGCTGTGTTCTAAGTGATTAGAATAGATAGACTAATGCTCTAGATAATATCATATCATGTAATATATATAATATTTGATGACACAGGATATATATTCAGTATATGCATATAGATGGAGACCTGGTGGTACAGTGGTTAAGAGCTTGGCTGCTAACCAAAAAGTCAGCAGCTCAAATCCACCAGTTGCTCCTTGGAAGCCCTATGAGGCAGTTCTAGTCTGTCCTATAGGGTTGCTATGAGACAGAAATCGACCAGATGACAACAGGTTTGGGTTTTCAGTGTGTATATATATATATATATATATATATAAAATACTGAATTGGAAAGATATAGACTGGATATATATACATATATGATACTGAATTGGAAAGATATAGACTGGGTTGGGATTCAAGTTTTAATAAATGACGCCAATTATTCTAAAGGCATACATATTTGTATAACCTTTCTGAACATACACTGGACTCAAATAATAATCCTTCTCTGCTTAAGCCTGAAGTACAGTGAATAGATATAAAACAATAGAGGAAAAATGGGAATGATGGGGCAAACTTTGTTAAAGAATATTATGGAAAAATTTAAACTAATAACCAAAAAAATAAAATAGCCCACCTTAATAAAACATCATTCAATCATAAATGCTCATTGCTTTTTACTCTTATTTCCGTTACACATTCTTTTTATGTATTTGTAATTCAAGTAAGTGTTGCAGCATCTTTTCCCTCTCTTAAATGTACCCCTCTTGGGGGACAATGGTGGTTCAACAAAGGTAATTGAGGAAAGAAGAGGAATTGGACAAACAGCAACAACAATTGAAGCAGGGATTATCCTGGGTGTCCAAAATAACTTGGCTCTGGAAAAAAAAAATACAGCCAGTAATAATCAACAACTTAAATAAAACAGAACTTTTTAAATCCCAGAACATAAGAGTGATGACCTGGCTACTCCCAAGACTTTAAATATGTAAGTAAAAATTCACATCCAAGAATAATGTTATTCTTTTTTGTTCAATTATTCTGTAAAAAAAATCAGACTATGAGTTAAAATATTTTGTCTTAAAGAAGTTAGGCTGACAACCTGGTTAAAATTTCATGTTTTGGCCACATAGGAATTAGGCCTCCTTCCAAAAAATACAAACATGCATATGCAGGCAGCTGGTGCAAATTGGCAGACTGGTGCCAGTGCGTGCCTCTCATTATTTTGCAATGTTGTACTCAAAGCAAAGGAGAAACCCAGAGCAGCCACTGCCACCATGTACAAGTTGGCAAACGGTATCAGAGGCCTGAGGACTAATGCAGGAGCAGGTCTTTTGAGTTCCTCTAATCACCTGTCTGTTAGACTTTCTCTTTGAGAGGTTTCTAGAGTGGTGAAGTTGAGGGATATACTGTGGAATAAACTCAGAATTCAAAACATTTGTGAGATTAAAATGAGCCACAGAGGACACCTGAAGAATAGAGGGTTAGCAAATTGAGTCATGACTTAAGGGAAGCAACTTGGCCTCTGAGCTCAGATAGAAACCAGGAAACCAAGGGAAATTTTTCATTTGAGTACAACCAAATGCTTAACGAAGAAAATCAGATCAATCAACTAAGAAAGAAACACATCATAGCTCTCAAATGTATATTTTTAAATAAACCATCATATTAAAAACAGTTCTTTTTTTTAAATGTTTATAATAAATCACAAATTGTTACAGGCAGCAATAGAGAAAAGTTCTGCTAATTTTTTCACAGGAGTAGAATAACTCCATTAGAATTAATGGGAGTAAATCTAATGGATGCATCAAATTATAATGTTTACAGAAGTTAGGAGAAGGCAGAATTATTATATGCTTGTGTAAGGACCTTAAATGATAGAACAAGAAGTGAATTGTAAATTTAGACTTCCAATACAATCCAAATAAAATTTAGGATAAGGTCACTAAGAATCAGAGAAAACTTATACCACACCTTTAAAGGAAATACAGATTTTTTTTTTTTTTAATCACAGAAAATGACTCAAAATAGGCACACAAGGCCTTGCCGGGTATACGTCTTATATCCTAAAAATTTGACGAAGTGATAGGAATTATTTACAATTACCATCTGTAGTTTGGTGGTTAAAGGCAGAGAGATCTGAGTTTCAAGCTCATGCCCACCTCTCTTTTTAACCTAACTCTTAATGTCTTCACTTGAAAATGTTTGTGTGAATTACATGAAGTAATTCTTATAAAGTACATATAGAAAAGCTGATCAATAAATATTACCTCTGACTCTTCTTTCACCTCCTATACTTTTTTCTCTCACTCTTATCCCTTTGGTGCCCAGTGGTACATATGGCAGCCCTGAACTTTTGCAGCCTCTAGGGTTTATTGGGTAGCTGCTGTACCACTGACAGTTCATACTGCCACAAGGCAGAGGCTTTTATGACTGTTTGAAAGCAAAGAAACAGGCATATGCTGCAAGTTACTGTTTTTACGGGCTATTGTATGAGTTGTCTGAATTTTTGGTAGGAAAAATAGAAATTTTGGAAATTTTTATTTGTTATATACATATGTATCAAAGACCCCAGTGGGGAATCTGGGGTATCACTAGTGGTGCTTTATATGTACCACTAAACACTTAAGGTAGGCTTGTGGGAACGGGCAAGAAGAAAAAATCCATAGCACCTACCAAAAACTCAGACGCACTCAGATTCAGCATGCTTCCATTAATGAAAATACATGGTATCAACAGAAAATTCAAACAAGAAAATAATTGAGTCACCAAAGGGTTATTCCTCCTTCTCTTCCACTACTTGCTCTTATTTCCCCTTCTCTTTGTCTTCCACTTTTTCTCCTTACGTGTAAATTTTAGCTCCTGAATACCGTGGTTGCACGCGTGTATGTAAACATTTATCTGCAAATACTGTATCTTTTCTCAAAAAATCAAAAGACAAATCAATGAACTAAGGACTCATTTCTAGCTTATATACTGTTTTGTGCAAATGAGTAAAAGCAGGCTGCTCTGGGCACACACAGCCCTGTGACGGGACATTTGGTGTTGGAACAGAGTGAAGTGTGAATTCTATACAACCTCCCCACAGCTCGCCTCCTAAGCCAGGAGACTATGCCGTGTGCAACATGCACAAGTGAACTGCAGTTCTGACATCACTTTCAAAGCCCTTTATCTAGATTTCTATGGTAAATTTTCATACAGACTTTGTATGTGTCATCTACACATTGAATAAGGGGTGTCTGAATCAGTGCAGGCTCTGTTCAAAGAGTTCACTTGCTCGGTAAAGCTGCAATATCAAGATTATGGATCTTAAAAAATAAGAAAGTGCCTATTCTTGCTAACTTGGATTCACAAAGCAATTTGTCTGGACGTCCAATTTAAATTCCATGAGGGAATATTCTTATTAATATTAGAATCTCAATCAGGTTTCTACTACATGAATAAGTAGAGGTAACATATGTATTAAAATATCTACAAAAATGTAAACTAAGGGGCACTCTAAAATATTCCCTTAGAAACTTTAGGCTCTCTTCTTATATAAAACGATTGTTTTAATTCCTGTGGATTACTTAAGCGTACACCATTAGCAAGAGCATGTTAGGTATATTGTGAAGATCTAATTTCTTTGTAATCTAAGTAGAAAATGTGTTATAATTTCAAATATACTTATTACATTAATTCTTAAAATGGATCTTAAATGAAGTATTGATATTTAAACTTGAAATGACCACTTAGCTGAAAATCAAACTCATATTTACATATTAAAATACCTCCCCTTAATTATTAAAACCTATGACAATTTACACAATGGAACACTACTCAGGCATGAAGAGAAATAAGTCCTAATGCATGCCACAACGTGAATAAAGCTTATGCTGAGACAGACACAGAAGGACAAATACTGTATGATATCACTTACATGAAATTAGCAAATACATAGAAACCGAAAGGAATTAGTGGTTACCAGGAGTTGGAGGGAGGGGGACAGAGGGGTTTCTTGTGTAGATTGAATTTTGAAGGTATGTTAATGGTGGTGGGATAGTTTGGAAAAAGACACCAGAAATGGTTGCAAAAGTTGAAGAATGTAATCAATATCACTGAAGTGTACACGTACAAACTGATGAAATGGTATGTATATATTATAATAATAATAAAACCTATGGCAATTCATAGGTTATTTGGTGGCACAAACAATTTGCACTTCTCTTCTACTAACCTAAAGGTTGGCAGCTCAAACCCACCCAGCAGTGCAACAGAAGAAAGGCCTGGCATCTGCTTCCACAAAGATTATATGCAAGGAAACCCTATGGAGCAGTTCTACTCTGTAAAACATGGGGTTTATTTCAGATGTGGGAAAACCTGAGGCTTTCATAAAATTAAACAGTAATTCAAACAGCCTCCAAGTTGATAATTTTCCAGTGAGGTCCATTATTTATACCTTTTATTCAGCATTGTTATTAATCTGTGATATATCAACCTGGGTTCTATTCAATTTGAGCCCTTTGTCTAACTGCCATTTTTGAATGATAACTTCAAAACACATAAATTATTCAAAACACCTAACATTAATCAAAGTGAAAAATTATAGATAGTATATTACTTAAACATTGAATTCTGAGTAGGCATATTTATCATAATCTCTCTCATTAGAAAATAATATTTAGAGATTTCTTCAGAAATAACCTGGGATACATTTTTATAACTATTAAGCTTAAGGCTTAAATGCAGGCTTGCTTAATAGGCACAGTATTAGCTAGAATACTCCTGACTGCAAGGAAGAGAACCACTGGCAAAACTGGTTCAAGGTAGGGAGAACTATTGTTTCATATACAGGCATAACTCAGAGATGATGCAGGTTTGCTTCCAGACCACTGCAATGAAGTGAATATTGAAATAAAGCAAGTCACATGCATTTTTTGGTTTCCCAGTGCATAAAAAGTTATGTACTATACTGTAGTCTATTAAGTGTGCAATAGCATTATATCTAAAAAAATGTACATACCTTAATTATAGAATACTTTATTGCTAAAAAATGTTAACCATCATCTGAGCCTTCAGCAAGTCATAGTTTTTTTGCTGCTGTAGGGTCTTGCCTTGATGTTGATGGCTTGTGATGGATCAGGGTGGTGGTTGCTGAAGGTTAAGGTGGCTGTGGCAATTTCTTAAACTAAGACAACAAAGTTTGCTGCATCGACAGACTCTTCCTTCCACAAAAGAGTTCTCTGTAGCATGCAATGCTGTTTGATAGCATTTTACTCACAGTAGAATGTCTTTCAAAATCCTCTCAAACCCCACCTCTGCTTTACCAACTAAGTTTATTCTAAATCTTTTGCTATTATTTCAACAATGTTCACAGCATCTTCACCAGGAGTAGTTTCCATCTCAAGAAACCACTTTCTTTGCTTATCCATAAGAAGCAACCCCTCGTGTGTTAAAGTTTCACCATGTAATTTATCAGTAATTCAGTCACATCTTCAGGCTGCTCTTCTAATTCTAGTTTTCTTGCTATTTCTACCACATCTGCAGTTACTTCCTCCACTGAAGTCTTGAACCTCTCAAAGTCACTCATGAGGGTTGGAATCAACTTCTTCCAAACTCCTGTTAATGTTGATTATTCTGACCTCCTCCCATGAATCACAAATGTTCTTAATGGCATCTAGAATGGTGAATACTTTCCAAAAGGTTTTCAATTTACTTTGTCCAGATCCATCAGAGGAGTCACTATCTATGGCAGCTAGAACCTTACAAAATGTATTTCTTAAATAATAAGACTTGAAAGTCAAAATTACTCCTTGATCCAAGGGCTGCAGAATGGATATTGTGTTAGCAGGCATGAAAACAATATTAGTCTTTAACATCTCCATCAGAGCTCTTGGGTGACCAGGTGCATTGTCAATGAGCAGTAACACTTTGAAAGGAATCTTTTCTTCTGAGCAGTAGGCCTCAACAGCGGGCTTGAAAATTCAGTTAACCATGTTGTAAACAGATGTGTTGTCATCCAGGCTTTACTGTTCCATTTATAGAGCACAGGCAAAGTAGATTTGGCATAATTCTTAAGGACCCTAGGATTCTTGGGGTGGTAAATAAGCATTGGCTTCAATTTAAAGTCACCAGCTGTATTAGCCCCTAACAAGAGAGTCATCCTGTTCTCTGAAGCTTTAAAGCCAGGCATTGACTTCTCTCTAGCTATGAAAGTTCTAGACGGTATCTTCTTTCAACAGAAGACTGTTTCATCTACATTGAAAATTTGTTGTTTAGTGTAGCCACCTTCATCAATTATCTTAGCTAGATCTTCTGGATAACTTGCTGTAGCTTCTACATCAGCACTTGCTGCTTCACCTTGCACTTTCATGTTATGGAGATGGCATCTTTCCTTAAACCTCACGAGCCAATTTCTGCTAGCTTCAAACTTTTCTTCTGCAGCTTCCTCACCTCTCTCAGCCTTCACAGAATTGAAGAGAGTTAGGGCTTTGGTCTAGATTAGGCTTTGGCTTAAGGGAATGTGGCTGGTTTGATCTTCTATCCAGACCACTGAAACTTTCTCCACATTAGCAACAAGACTGTTTTGCTTTCTTATCATTCATGTGTTTACTGGAGTAGCCTTTTAATTTCCTTCAAGAACTTTTCCTTTGTATTCACACCTTGCCTGTTTGGCACAAGAGGCCTAAGTTTCAGCCTGTCTTGGCTTTTAACATGCCTTCCTCACTGAGTTAACCATTTCTAGCTTTTTATTCAAAGTGAGGGACATGCGACTCTTATTTTCACTTGAACGCTTGGAGGCCATTGTAGGGTTATTAACCGGCCTAATTTCAATATTGTCGTGTCTTGGGGAATAGGGAGGCACAAGGAGAAGGAGAGACACGGAGAACGGCTGGGTGGTGGAGCAATTAGAACACACACATTTATCAATTAAGTTTGCCATCTTATATGAGTGTAGTTCATGCCACCCCAAAACAATTACAATAGTAACATCAAAGATCACCAATCATAGGTCACTATAATAGACAAAATAATAATGAAAAAGTTTGAAATATTGGTAGAATTACCAAAATGTGACACAGAGACACAAAATGAGTACATGCTGTTGGAAAAATTGCATCAATAGACTTGCTTGATGAAAGGTTGCCACAAACCTTCAATTTGTAAAAAATGCAGTATCTGTGAAGCACAATAAAGTAAAGCAAAATAAAATGAGGTATGTCTGTAACTGGAAGCAGGGTGGGCTTTAGAATTGGCTAATCAAAAACTGGTTGTTTCAAAAACCTCTTCAAGAGTCAAAGTCTTTGAACTCTGTAGACAAGAGTCTCAGATTGGCAGTCAAAGGGCTACTGCAGTACTTGTCAAATTCTGGAAAGGCAGTGTTCAGGGAAGCAAGATACTCACTCAGAGACCTAACAGGGAAGGGTTATAATGTATAAGAAATGATCTTCCTTGTTCTATGTCATTTATTTTTGCTGAATGAGAAAGCATTTCTAACAGCGAGAGTTGAAGATAGCCTGGGTTGTCTCACGAAGTAGTGAGTCCTAATCATTGATGGTGCTGGATTAAGGATGATCAATTACATATAGTATACAGTAGATTACAAAACTTGAGAAATCTCTTTCCATCCTTAGATTCCTTAGATTATATCATTATTTAATATGTATTTCATACTTAGATTACTTTGCCATTTTTTACCAACAATATATCCTTTTACCCTTGAAAACCCAGCTCATATTATCCCTTAGTAAAAATTTTCCTTGGGACCAAAATAAAAATTACTGCTCCTCCAATATGTTCATAATGATACTATACCATACATCACAGTATAGAGTTTACTTTTTGTGGTCTGTTTTCTCTTCTACATGGTGAGTTTCTTAATGCAAAATTCAGGAGTAAGATTGCATTTATCTTTGCAGTCTTCTTATCTTAAGAATACTTGGAAAATAGTGGGTGCTCAGCAAATGAGGCATGAGCAATTATGCAACAGTCACAGCCGTACTTAAATGTCTGCTGAACAGAAAGAAACCACAGGCAAATTTTTAATATAGTATAGGCCACGTGTGTCAATGTAACCAAAATGGAAGAGAAAAAAATCTCTAAGTAAAGGGCATTGGTGGTAGCTAGTGTTTTAATGTTCGTTGTATTTTTTGTTTGTGAGTCAGATGTCTGATTGTCAGAAACATGTGGAAAATAGAAAATTCACCTGTCATCCCTGGAGAGAAATAATTGGTTAGATTTTTCTCCCTTCACAGAATAAGAGGACATAATGTTATTCCCCACAGAGTTGGAAGGAGAAATTCAAGCTGATTGAAAATAACTGTCTTCTCTAAGAAGGAGAAAAATCGCACAAGAGATCTGTTCTCACTTCTATGTATGTAGGTCAATTGTTAATAACATTTTACTTAATTCATTTAACAATTTTATCATGAATGTCTTTGAAAACCACAGAAGAATGTCTTTACAAAACTGTATTTGAGGCCATGGATCTGGAATTAAAGACAAATTGCTGAAGGATTAACTCAGAAAGGATTGTTCTGTTTTCGAAGGTTGTAAAATGTCTGGGGAACTTGAGGAGGTTTCACCCTTTATTCCCGACTCTTGGGAATAATGGTGTTTGTCTTAACCATCTGTGTTACAGTTACACTGTTTTTAGTCCAATATCTGGTAATTATTTAGCATCAAGCTAATTAACCGTTATCTTAAACTTAAGATCATTATTCTTATTACATTTAGTGGTCATCTTAGAGTAAAATATATGATATTTATTTACTGAAACATCTAACGAATGTGACTTTCAGAATTTCATACTATTATTTGATCCTATTATTTAAAAAATGCAGAGAAAACACATAAAATGAATATTAAGTACAACACAAAAATGATCTAAAACAAGTATATTGAACATTACCTAAGGTTTACTCTGCAGTTAGCGTCTGATTACCTATGACCCCTTGTGCTGATTATTTATACACACATACACATACGCACACACATATCTACTTTTCCAAAACAGAAAAAAAGCTACACATATATACCTGTGTATGTGTATGTGTTCTTGTTTTTATTCTTATCAATAATTTCAAAGTTAAAAAGATTCCTTTTTTTAACTAAGCTGAAATTTTTGTGTAAATCTTTTGTGAAATAATTCACATTAGATCTGTTTGAAATGTATCATTATGATAAGAGAAGTAAAATCATACTGTTTTGATTTAGAGTGTAATATTTTGAATATATATGGGTCACGGAACACTTTGTGCTGGCCAATGAGGTCTAAACTTACTAACTTGTTTACACTAATGAAATAATTTTATGGGCCACACTCCGTAAGTGAGACTGGGTGAGAAATGCTCAATAAGCATCAATTTTCCCCTTCGGATATAAGAGCCTGCAGATGGGTTATCAAGAAATAGATAACAGATAAGTGGTATCTTGGGTGAAGGGTGAGACAGTACACAATACAGGAGAAACTGGCACAACTTGTACTAGGAAAGGTCATGGAAACCCCACAGACACATCCAAACTCCCTGAGGGACTGAATTGCTGGGCGGAGGGCTCTGGGGACCATGGTCTCGGGGCACATCTAGCTCAATTGGCATGACACAGCTTATAAAGACAATGCTCTACATTCTACCTTGGTGAGTAGTGTCTGGGGTCTTAAAA
>NW_004443943.1:9382389-9415123 GCF_000243295.1 Trichechus manatus latirostris | reverse complement strand
TCATAGGGCAACATTTGTAGTAACTGTTAAATGAGAAACTATTTTGTTCTGTAAGCCTTCATCTTAAGTGAGAATAACAGCACGATTTGAAGAGCGTAGTCAATGTCACTGAACTGTGCAAGTAGTAATTTTTGAAATGGTGTATCTTTGGCTATGTGTATTTTCACCAAAAAAAAAAAAAAGAGGTTGAGAAGTTAGAGGGTTCATATGTTGTGGGGTTGTTAACCAATGTTATAAAACAACATGTGTACTTCTGTTTCATGAGAAACTATTTGGTTTGTATGGCTTCACCTGAAGTACAATTAAAAAAAAAAAGAAATTCCTGTTCTGATGGACAGTTGTGTGTGTGGCAGCGGGGGAGGCGATTTATAGTAATAATGAATCCAACTTCTGGGTGGCACATCCATCTTGTTTGGGTGATTAACTCTTCTACAACTGTTCGAGGTAGAAGTTTTGGAAGGGAGTCAACATAATCATCAAATTCCAAGGTTTAGAGAGGGGGTTATTGAAATCTCATTTGCATAAAACCATATCTGCCTCAAGAAAGTGTGAAAATTATCTGATCTTAAATCAAGAATAGAAAGAAATGGAGGAAGAAAAGTAGTTTGTTACTTGTCCGTCTTTGACTACCTTAAACACTACATGGGCTTATTTATTTATTTATTTATTATTTCTATTTTAATTCTTTTTTTGTCATAGACTCAGAGCTAAATTTGATCAGTTCATGTGGCTGTCCTTTTCCATTTGCTCTATATAATTGAGAATTATTCCACATCCAAAAATCCCTTCTCTACCATTCAATCCAGCCTTCTTTCTCTGTCTCTCTCTCTCACATCATCATCATTATTAAGATATCAGGTCAACTATCATTTTCTAAGGGAAGCCTTCTTTGACCATATGTAAACTAATCTCTACCGCAGCAACTACTTCCTATCTAACACTCTACTTTATTTCAAACATGATAGCATTAATCAGTTTATTGTCTGTCCTCTTCAGTTAAAATATAAATTAAGTACCTTACAGTACTGGTCACCTTGTAGAAATATGTGTAGTCCATAGAAGAAGCTCAAAAAATATATATTAATAGATTTTTAAAAAATAATTCACCAACACTTGTTAATCTCCTGTTTAATAGGATAAAAGTTAAGTAATTATTTTACAGTAAGTATAAAAATTAAAGTTTGACATTAAAATGATACTAATTTATAATAATAATACTTTGTTTTCCAGTTTTTTTTCATACTTGTGATGATTATTTTATACTTTCAGAGGGTAACCTTTCTTTCTAGGAATAAAATATTTTATTTGAAAATGATTAGCTCGGGGTTTGGTCATTTTCTTTCATCAAATAAAATTGATCCCATATTTAATTTCTTTAAAATTAGATTCAGTAAAAATAACTGGCTGTGACTTTCAGCTAAGATAACAAAATGAGGAGACAAATATTCTCAGAGGCCCATTAACATCAGCAAATGCATATAAGGAAATAGAGGAATGTCTGAAATTGAGAAAAGAACACCATTTACACACCAAATATTATAAAGACATCATGTGAAACATCATATAGATAGGATGGGGTTGAAAGAAGGCAAAGTACTGTGTGTAAAGATACATTCTGCAATAGAGGAAGCATTGCAGTATCCCAGGATTAATATATGTTCTCCTGAAATGCCACCAGCTAACATTCCATGACTGATATGGAACTAGGGCTTTTAGAAAGAACAAGCCATGGGACCTTCTTGGAGCACATCATTTAACCCTTTTATGGATTTTTTAAAAAATTTTTTGGTGATGCCATGTTATTTTCACTCATGGAATGGATACTGAATCATTGTTGGTAGTTTTTTTTATTTGAAAAAAGTGAGGTGCCAACTGCAAGCAGGACGTATCAGTCCCATGTTTCATGAGGCTCATCACACGTGGGACATAGAGAGCCCAGAGTGCATCACACTTCCTGGTTACACTTGAGCCATAAAATATCTTACTCAAGTTTCAAAAAAATACACAAAAATACACATGATATACTAAGTAAACACAGTACTTGCTGCACATAATTGTTATCAGTTTGACTTAGAGTGGGCCATATCAGTACCATGTTCCATAAAGCACACCATACACAGGACGTATTGGTCCCCTTGGCTCAGGAAATGTATGACAAACTGTTTTCACCCGAAAAATAAATCATTTACTTGACTACTATCAAATGCCGGTAATCGTACTTTCCCAGTGGCACAAAGGAAATAGCAAACATACTTGTAAGCCTTATCTCGCTGTACAGAAGCAAAAAGACACAAAAGTTTCACACAATTACTCTTCTGGGAAGCATTCCCTCATAAGAATGTCTCTCAACACTCAAATGTGGCACAAACCAGCTTTCTTGTTTTTTAGGCAGTTGCACCAGTATCTGCCACAATGCCAGAACATACTAAAGTGGCTCGAATGTCTGCCAATAAACTTCCAGGGTCAGAAAATACAATATAGGCATATATATCCCATGGTCCATGAAAGAGTTAAATGTCTTCCCCTATTTTGGAGCCCTGGTGGTACAGTAGTTAAGAACTTGGCTGCTAACCAAAAGGTAGGCAGTTTGAATCCACCAGCTGCTCCTTGAAAACCCTGTGGAGCAGTTCTACTCTGTCCTATAGGGTTGGAATCGAGGGCAACTTTTTTTTTTTAATAGCCATCATTGAAAGCAACTCAAAATGGAAATTTGAAATTCATCACTATTCCAAACCCTGCAAGAGAGCAGGACTTTCCCTAAGCATAACAGAGTTCCTTCTTTATGAAGCAGATTGAGTCGCCAGAATGAAGTCCAGAACAATCCTATTCTTGACTCAGTTTAAATGAATCAGTGTTTGCAAATTCGTATCCTTTTTTCCCATCTCCTCTGTGCCTTTCTTCCTCTACCTGTCAACAGTGACGGCAACTACTGGTTCTTACGTTGGCAGCCAGGAGGTTGTTCTCATGAGGTTGAATTAGAACTGCATGCCCAACTACTGTCTTCCTTTTATTTTTAAAAAAGTAAAGTAAGTGAAGAAGTAAAATTTCTCAATGCAGTGACTTGAGACGGAGTTGGCTAATAAAAATGAAGAAAATTATGAGGAAAGAAAGAATGTTAAGAGGCATTATAAACATGCTATATCTTCCCCTTCTCCCACTCTCCATAGGAAAGATGTCAGACCATACTACGAAGATTTCAAAAATATACATATGCACTCCCATATACATACACATAACTTTAAAGAACAATATTGTTCTTCTTTTAGATAATATCTTGAGACAAGAAAGTCTGTAAAGCACAATATATAGTTTTATTTTAATTTAAAGTTCTAAAAATTAAAGTAAAATTAAATTTAATTCACTATAGCCCCTTATTTATATAATTTTTTTTTCTCTCTGTCTATTTCTACTCTATTTGTGGCTTCATACAGAGAGGAGTGGATCAACATTGTGAAGTAATGGCCATGTTCTTTATATCATGTATTTGAAATAAATGAAAAATAATAAAGAACAAAGGGCAGCAAATTCTCTGATAATTTTAGTTAATTAGTCACTGATTACTGAATAAATATTATTTCTATATTAAGTTTTTACTAAATATTATTAGTGTTTAATTTTAAAAATGTATGTTTAAAGAATGTCTTGTTATACTAACGTTAAAACCTAACACGATGGGTCTATTATCCTATAGAAGCCAGTCTGACTAAAGACACTGCTATTTAACATACTAATTATTTAAAGCATAACATTTTGTACTCTTACCACATTAAACCGGACAGAGAGGCAGTAGTGTAAGAAGTCCTTTCAATCTATATTGAAAATCTTACTAAATACTTATCAAGAACAGTGTTAAATTCTTTAGTGACTGTGATGGTCTTATATATCAGCTTGGCTATGCTATTGTTGTTAGGTGCTGTCAAGTCAGTTTCGACTCATAGCGACCCTGTGTACAACAGAACGAAACACTGCCAGGTCCTGGGCCATCCTCACAATCTTTGTTATGCTTAAGCCTATTGTTGCAGCCACTGTCAATCCATCTCATTGAGGATCTTCCTCTTTTTTGCTGACCCTCTACTTTACCAAGGATGACGTACTTCTGCAGGGACTGATCCCTCCTGATAACACATACAAAGTATGTGAGACGTAGTCTCGCCATCCTTGCTTCTATGGAGCATTCTGGTTGTAGTTCTTCCGAGACAGATTTGTTCATTCTTTTGGCTGTCCATGGTATATTCAATATTGTTCTCCAACACCACAATTCAAAGGCGTCAATTCTTCTTCAGTCTTCCTTACTCATCGTCTAGCTTTCACATGCATATGCGGCGACTGAAAACACCATAGCTTGAGCAAGGCACACATTAGTCTTCAAGTTGACATCTTTGCTTTCCAACATTTTAAAGAGACCTTCTGCAGCAGATTTGCCCAATGCAATGTGTCTTTTGATTTCTTGACCACTGCTTCCATGGGTGTTGACTGTGGATCCTAGTGAAACAAAATCCTTGACAACTTCAATCTTTTCTCCATTTATCACCATGTTGCTTATTGGTATAGTTGTGAGGATTTTTGTTTTCTTTATGTTGGGGGGTAATCCATACTGAAGGCTGTGGTCTTTGACCTTCATCAGTAAGTGTTTCAAGTCCTTTTCACTTTCAGCAAGCAAGTTTGTGTCGTCTGCATAATGCAAGTCGCTAATGAGTCTCCCTCCAATCCTGATGCCCCATTCTTCTTCATGTAGGCCAGCTTCTCAGATTATGGCTATGCTATAGTACCCAGTTATTTAATCAAACACTAATCTAGGTGTTGCTGTGAAGGTATTTTGCAGATATGGTTAGCATCTGCAATCAACAGACTTCAAGTAAAGGAGATTACCCTCGGTGATGTAGGTCTCAAAATGTAGACCTCATCTATTCAGTTGAAGGTCTCAAGAGAAAAAAAAAATGAGGTTTCACAGAGAAGAAGAAATCCTGCCCCTGTTTCCAACCAGCTGGCCTGACCTATGGATTTCAAACTCAAGATTGCAACATCTATTCCTGCCTGAGTCTGCAGCCTTCACAACTTCACAATGGCATGAACCATTTCTGATATACATGGGAGATATCAAACCAAAAAGACCAAACCTGTTGCTGCTGAGTTGATTCGACTCATAGTGACCTTACAGGACAGCATAGAACTGCCCCACAGGGTTTCCAAGGAGGAGCTGGTGAATTCGAACTGCCTACCTTTTAGTTAGCAGCCTAATCTTAACCACTGCACCACCAGGGCTCAGTATAGATGAGATATATACATATATATAAATATGTATGTATGTATATTTATGTATATATGTATGTATATGTCTGTAATTATACACATACACACACACATATTAAGAGCTACGCCTGCTAACCAAAAAGTCGGCAGTGGGATCCACCAGCCGCTCCTTGGAAACCCTATATATTCTATTCTAGTGTGTCCTGTAGGGTTGCTATCAGTCCCAATTGATCATACGGTGATGGCTTTTTTAAATACATAGATTAAAAACAAAACAAACAACTAGGACAGAGTAGAATTGCCCCATAAGGTTTCCAGTGAGCAGCTGGTGGATTCAAACTGCCAACATTTTGGTTTGAAGTCGTTGTTAACCACCACACCACCAGGGCTCTATATACACATATATACACATGAAATTGCTGTAGATATATGTTTAACTGGAGCCTTGGTGGTGCAGTGGTTAAGAGCTTGGCTGCTAACCAAAAAAAAAGAAAAAGGTCAGCACTTCAAATCCACCAGCAACTCCTTGGAAACCTTATGGAGCAGTTCTACTCTGTCCTACAGGGTCACTATGAGTCGGGATCCACTTGAAGGCAACAGGTTTTAGATGTGTTCACTTGACTACTTCCAAAATTGATAGAAATCTACAGATACTGTTTGATATGAATCCCATTACAATTTTGTGAGATGTCCTGCAAGTTTTTTCTTGGAGTGTTCCCAAAGCATAAATGTTTGAGAACAGCAGTAGTTAAATCTATTCTGAACAGGATAATAATATTGATTTTGGTGACTTTATCTGATACTGCTGTTCTCATTAAACTCAAAAAATCTAAACTCTTACCATCTTTCGTCTCAGTATAGAAATAAATTGGTATTAATTTTGTGTTTCCCCAACTTAATTTTGCTTAGATTGGAATGTAGAAGAAGAGAACTCTTTCTGAGAGCCACTTGTTAAACTTTTTTTTCCTCTTTTAACCTATAGATAAGTTCTGCACAGGAGTTGAGCAGATAGTGAACACTCGTTGCTCAGGTCCTGAATAGAACACAGATATATAAATCCCAGTCATTAAGACTGCCACATCTAATTGAACAAGCTAAACTAACATACCCAAAATAACAGCCCACAGTGTATGGCTATTCATTATCTAGTTTGACCTTGGCTCTCCATAAGACTTATTCAGATAGAAGAGAGGAATAGATATTGTAGTCAGATTGGTGAGCAAAGACTCTCTTGAGTATCTGAGATGAGATTTGAGGTAGGTTTTAGAGGACAATGAAGATACATAGCCATGAAGGTGAGAATCCAGCGAATTCCAACCAAGGAATTTTGTTTATAAATGCCTTAGGATGATGGCTACATTGGCTTCACAAAGCAGACGGTGATTATAGTGCAAAAGTAGAGAGTGGTCTGCTTGGGGAGGGCCTTGAAAACAGAATTAATGGCAGTATTAAATAGAAACTGTTGAATAAAAAATTTTGGAGAGACATGGGAACTGTAAGTGGAGCTTAAGAAAATTTGTAATGTGGTTGTTTCAGAAAATTTGTAGTGTAGTAGAAGAGAGACTAGAAGTATGGGGCACAGAATAATATTGTTGCCGTTAAATCTGAGGTATTGTGAAACAGAAAAAAAAGTTACTACACACATTTTATTTCAAGGGATGTCTTTTGTAGATGCAGATTAAAAGCAAGACACTTTATTTATGCATGAATCCAGGCATGTTTTTAGCCATTTGACACTAGGGCCCTCTGTCACATAATAATTCAAAACATATTACTGTTAATGGTAGTTATTTTGACCCAAACAAGTCAAAGAGTTAATTTTATTAAATTAAAAGTCATTCAAAGCCACTTCTCACAGTGAATTCATGAATAAGCACTAGCTGAATGAGAAAATAAAGTGCTAGCCAAGGCAGTAACAGAGCAGAGGCCAAGTATGTTTTGACGTAACTGTACAAACACTAGGTGTAGTGTCCCTCCCAATGTTTCAAGATAAATTTACTGAATGTAATTTGATCCCTGAAGACCATCAGAAGCCACATTTAATTTACATGAAAATTCAGTTTGTGATTGGTCTATATATGTAAGCTAAATATAATAAGACCTTCCCCCCTCCCCCTTGCATGTCAAGTTCTGGCCTTCTGTTTGTCTTGTCTATTTTCTTCTTTGAGAGCTCAATCATTTCTCATGATTTTGCTCATCACCTCTTTGCTGGTGACTCTGAAATATTCTTTGTGTTGCTCTAACATAGTGGTTTTCAGAATGTATTTAGAAGCAGAGATTTTTTTTCTAAATAAAATTTTGCATAGAACCCACTGGATTTTCCTCACTGAATCAGATTTCCCCCCAAATTCCTGGTCTTTCTTCAATAATATCTCATTTTTAAATTCCTGTTAAGTTTATATCTTGCAGTCGCCCATGCTTTTTATAGATGAGGTGCAGGATTGTATCTGGAAATATTAATCTATTTGTTTTCTGACAATCTCGCTTCTCCTCTGCTCTCTCACTGATCCCGAGGGTATCCTCTGCCTACACGAATGCAAATAAATAAATAAACTCAAAGGAACTTTTTCCCTGAGTGCAGGTCAAAAAATAACTGGATACTTGCATGCACAGCCAATTGCTCTGCTTCCAAAGAATCAGTAACATTGCGAAGGGAGGCAGAGAGAGGAGATTACAAAAAGAGGGTATTGGGATGAGTTAAAAAATATATATGGAGAAAAAATGTCAAGGAAAGGAAATTTAAGAAGGAGAATCTAATGTGAATATCAAAAAGTAGAGTGAAAGAGACTCAGAATATATACCCTCCAATAGCAAATCGTTTATGAACAACCCACTATCCATCAGCTATAGGGTGTTGTTGAAAAATGTATACATTCTTTCTGTCCAGGTTCATATAGTCTATAATCTTAGATCAAACAACTCCTCTTATGTCCCAAGTCCTGCACTAAAACCGTAACAATACAGGGACAGGGAGAAGCCTTTAATTCTTTCAGGAGAAATCAATCAGATACATAATCTTTTTGCAAGCAGGCAATTATGGCATATCTTTTTGTTTTATATCCCACGTTGCATATTTGACTCATGGCCACATGTAATGTGCTCAAATAATGTTTATTAATTGACTGAAGAGAACTGGTTGTCACCTATTTTAAAGTTGGCCAATACAGTTTGACAAATACTAGCTACCTCATTAAATCCTTGGGAAGACAAAACTGTGCCAACCTTGGCACATATGAATGAATTAATGAAAAAAATTAAGACAATTTTATAAAGAACAGCTGATGACACAGTAGAACCCTTTCAGATCTTAGAAAATGTGCACCAAAGTAACTTCAATTGGAGGTGAAGAGAGATTCTGGGAGACACTGGGTACAATTCCCCTCTATCAGTCTGAAGCACCCTGACCGTCCATAATTTTTGTCTTTTTTCTTGAAAAAAAAGATAGAAATGCCTAAGATGGTGTTAAATACAGTGTTCTATGTTATAGTTGCATCAAATTGTACATTGGATATTTGTAAAGTACCTGTGTGAAATCTTTGTGCACATAGTCTACCAACCTCTGCTTAATATTACTAAGCACAGAGAAGGATTTGCTCAATGCATTTGTCTCAAATTAAACAACTGAGTTTTTAGTGTTCACCCCTGGTGGCACAGTGGTTAAAAGCTATGGCTGCTAACCAAAAGGTCGGCAGTTTGAATCCACCAGCCACTACCTGGAAACCCTATGGGGCAGTTTTACTCTGTCCTGTAGGGTCACTATGAGTCGGAATCGACTTGATGGCAATGAGTACAGTATAGGTAATCATTTTTATTTTTGCCTTCAGAGGGCTTAAAGGGTGCAGGCCGACCTCCTTTGAAAAAGACATCTGCTTGTGAGCAAAGCCTCTAAACCCTGGAGCTTCACATCTGCTCACACATTGGAAAAACAGAAGACATTTCACAGAAAGCCAAACCCCATGGTACTACTTAAATGGTGTGTACTTTTGGTTTAAATAGAGAAGAAGGGTAATAGAAAATCTCTTTTAACTAGCTTCTAAGACTTTGCATAATAAAGACTTCCACCTCATTTTATATATTGTAAGAACCAGCATTAAGCCTAATCTGAAGAAGGGAGTCAACCTCAATTCTGGCAAACACTTAATAAAAAATAAGGTTATGAAAAGGAAGAAAATAATTTACGTTAAATGGTCCATATCAGAAAATTTCCAGACTGCTGACTGAGTTGGAGTTGCAGGCTCAGCAACATATTTTAATAAGTAGCTCGCATCGCACACAAACAGGATCACTCTACAAAAGGCAGATGAGGAATTTGAAGGCACTTCAGATTCGACATTTTTGTTGAAATTTAATTGAAAAAATTCCAGAAGTGCGGATAATGTGGCGAAGCAGTGCATAAAGTCATCTCTCTTAGAGTTTGTATCACACAGCCTCATCACCTTCCTAAAACACCACGTCACTGTGATTTTCTGAAGACTTACATGACTACGGTAATATAGATCACATTTCACTACATTGTTAATTTAAAGTAATGAAGTTGAAAGCAAAGAGAAATAGCTCTTTTAAAATCACACATTCGTTTATATTCAATGTTGCTCTTGTTAGTAAAAACATGACAGCTTGCAGTATTGTTTTTCCGCCTTTACCTTCTAAACAGAGTCTCATGCTTCACTTGAATATTTAAGATTAATTAGAAATGGTTTAGTAAACTACGTGGAGGAACAAAGTGTTATATAATACATATTCATTATAAGCATCAAGCCCCATTGTCTTTAAACTTTGATAGGCTAATGCCTTGTTAAAAAACTTTGCCATCGAGTTAATTCGTACTCATAGCAATCCTATAGGACAGAGAACTGCCCTGTAGGGTTTCCAAGGAGCGGCTGGTGGATCCAAACTGCCAACCTTTTGGTTAGCATCTTTAGCTCTTAACTACTGTGCTACCAGGGCTCCAGTGCCTTGTTAGTATAGTTGAAATGCTTTAAAAAAAAAAAAAATACTCTTTTTCTTCCTGTACACATCAAAGATTCACTCATATATAGTAAAAATAAATAAATAAACCTAAGTTCAAATAAACATGATTATTCAGAATTCTTTAACTTACCAATAAGAGTCAAATATCACAAATAAGTAAAAAAAAAAGTCATTTCATTAATTTGTAGTAATAGACTTTTGTGAACATTTTATAAATGTTGCCTGTTAATACTTCAAACAACCAAAATTAACTACGTTATATCTTAGACTTACATGGTATGTACTGTGTTTCAGACTTTTTTTAAGTGAATGAGAACCATTCCTACATGTGAAGATCTCATAGTTAGTTGAGGGAGAAGGACAAGTAAATAACTAATCATAATTCAGTCAGAAAATGTAATCTTGGTTGCATATACAATGTCCCTTGTAAATCAAGGGGAAAAATTATTTGCATTAAGGTTTGGAGAGATGCAAGGACAATTTAAGAGAGTTAGGGTAGTATTCATGGACAATGGGGAAAGTGAACTTTAGGTCACAATTTTTATGATGTAAGGTCCAGCCAAAAATAAAGTTATTATATGCAACTTTGACACTTCGTGACTGTTTGTTATTGCATCACAAACTTAGCCTAAGTTGACTTATGCTTGATATTTCAGAGTTCTATTAGGTAAAGAAAAGACAAACAAACAAACAAGACTTCCATTCTTAAGAAGGAAGCATGTTACAGTGTTTACTTTATAGGGTCTATTGTTACTTAATTCTAATAAAGCAAAACTACTCTTTTCACAGAGAAAACTACAAGAGAAAATGAAGATCTGCTCTTAGAGTGGAGAAAGTACACACACACCACAACATATATAACATCTTTATTTTAAATAAGTGAACATTGGAAAAGTCTCGAATTGTCTAAAGTAGCATTACATAAAGTAGGGTCTTCAGACCGATGGATTAGCATCACCTGGGAGAGATGCTCCTTGGAAATCCTATGGGGCAGTTCTACTCTGTCTTACAGAGTCACTATAAGTCGGAATCGTCTCCATGGCAATGGGTTTGGTTGTTTATTAGTGGGGGGAGCATGTGAGAAATACAAATTATCACCTATCCCTATCCCCTCAAGCCTACTGAACTGGAATCGCTGGGAATACAGCCAAGAATCTGTGTTTTAACAAACTCTCCAAGTAATTCTTATTCAAGCTAAGGTTTGAGAAACATTCGTCTAAAACTTACAGTTTTCAAAGTACTCAGCTAAATAAGATGTGTACACCAAGCCGGTTCTAGGTGTCCTCCTTTTTACTCTTCAACATATCACTGTTTATTAGTATAATTTCTAACATTTTATTGATTTAGACTATTCTGTTATGATTTTTCATATAAAAGTTTTAATCCTTATAACTGAGGTATTTGTTTTACCTTCTACCACTTTTATAAATTCAATATTGACATGGTGTAGTTTTTAAACAGTTCAGCAGTGGAATGTTCTTTTGTAGATAAAGTAAAACACAGTATCTTGGAAGATAATAAATGGTAATAATTTTTATTCTTCTGTTTTCTCTTTGGTTTTTTCAACAACAAAAAAACAATGTTGAACACATAGTACATATCCAGACATGCTGCCATAAGTGGCGAGAAAAGAGAAAAAATCCTGTCCTTCAATTCCCAAATCATTTCCTCGTTCTTACTCTGAGAGTTACTTTTTAGGGCAAGTACAGATGATTACAATGCATTTTCAAATGAAAGTCTTAGTCCTGTGGTCCCAAAGTTTTATATTTTTGATTCTGTTTATATCTTCAAAAGACCCTGGCTGTTTTTTATGCTTGTCGCTGAGTCAGAATTGACTCGATGACTATGGGTTTGGTTTGGGTTTTTGTTTGTGAGTTACAAAATAAATTCTAACAGAGCACCAAGAATCATAGCTTTCATATTCAAGATGCGCACTGGTGTACTGAACTCTTTTGTATATTTCATTTCCCTGCTAATATATAAAAAAGTACACTTCACTCACATAGATTGTATCTCCAGTCAGTATGAAAGCTTAACTATTTGTATTTCAGCGATACAGTGAGAAAAACTATTGTTGACCTACATTTCTATTTCAGGGGAAAAAAGAAAATCAGTTACTTTTTGATTATGAAAATTGTGTTCTTGACAAAAATTAATGCAGACTTTGGTTATTCCTCAGACGATTTAAAAATCTCACAGAGAAAAAAAATATTGGGAAAGAACATGAATATAGAATTCCTTTATTCACGTAATCATTTGTTGAACACATAACTATTAATCACTAGTTATGTGACAGGTACATGGCTAGGTAATGAGATAATATCCTGAGCCACAGAGACACACCTGATGCTTATACTCCCAAAGTTTACAGTCTAGTCAACCTGTGAAAAAATGTTCTCATAATTAAAAAATGCACTTGCAATAAAATAAAAAAAAATAAAGATTACTTCCAAGAATATTGAATAAAGAGAATGTTAGCAACATTTTTGAAACTTTCTTGTTGTTAGCTGCCATCAGCTCTGACTCATGGAGACCTTATGTGTAACAGAATTAAATTTGCCTGGTCCTGCTCCATCTTCATGATCATCGGTATGTTTGAGTTCATTGTTGTGGATATTTTGCCAATCCATCTTATTGAAGATGTTATGTATGCTTTCTGCATGCTCTCAAATCGCATCTGATTCTGTAGTGTTCTTAAAACACATTTATGTGTAAGTCACTATTATAGATGCTTCTATAATGTTTTTACATTGTTATGATGTTTTTATAATGCTTTTAAACACCTATGTATGTCACTTGTAATGTAAAGTTAGAAAATTTCTGAACTTAGAAATAGAAACATATGTTTATATAATGCTCTTTAACCATTAACTATAAGTCATTAGAAAATTGTTCTAACCTTGAAAATAAGATAATAGATTATGGGAAGTAGGTCGTAAATAACTTCTTTAAATTGGGCTGTGCAACTGCCCTCTGTGATGATGGAATGCAACATTAATCAAATCTCTATAAATTAAAAAAAATATGTCACTAAACAATTCCCATAATTTCTAATTAATTAACCTGGACTTGAAACATGTATTGTTGTTGTTAGGTGCCCTCAAGTCAGTTCCGACTCATAGTGATCCTGTATACAACAGGACGAAACACTGCCTGGTCCTGCGTCATCCTCACAATCGTTGCTATGTTTAAGCCCATTGTTGCAGCCACTGTGTCAGTCTATCTCATTGAAGGTCTTTCTCTTTTTTGCTGACCGTCTACTTTACACCTAGCATGTGAAACATGTAGTAAATAAGAATATAAATACGCCATACAACAATCCTATAATTGGCAATAAAACAATACAAATTAACAAAATATAAATATGTCATATAATGATTCTTTTTTTAAAAAATTTATTGTACTTTAGGTGAAAGTTTACAGCTCAAGTTAATTTATCATTCAAAATTTTATACACATATTGTTTTGTGACATTGGTTGCAATCTCCACAATGTGACAAGCATGCTCCCCCTTTCCACTCCAGGTTCCCCATGTTCATTCATCCAGTTCCTGTCCCTTCCTGCCTTGTTGTCTTGCTTTTGGACAAGAGTTGTCCATTTGGTCCCACACATTTGATTGAACTAAGAAGCACATTTCTCACGTGTGTTTTTTTTTTTGTTTTATAGACCTTCTAATCTTTGTCTGAAAAGTAGGCTTCGAGAGTGGTTTCAGTTTTGGGTTAGCAGAGGGTCCATGGGCCATAGTCTCGGGGATTCCTCCAGTCTTTTTCAGACCAGTAAGTCTGGTCTTTTTTCATGAATTTGAATTCTATTCTACATTTTTCTCCCATAGTATCCAGGACTCTCTGTTGTAATGTCTACGTCAGAGTGGTCGTTAGTGTTAGCCAGGCACCATCTAGTTCTTCCGGTCTTAGGCCGGTGGAGGCTCTGATTCATATGGTCCTTTAGTCCTCTGGGCTAATATTTTCCTTGTCTCTTCGGTTTTCTTCATTCTCCTTTGCTCCAGATGGGATGGGACCAGTAGATGTACCTTAGATGGCCACTGGCAAGCTTTCAATACCCTAGATGCTACCCACCAAAGTGGACATAGAATATTTTCTTTATGAACTATGTTATGACAATTGACCTAGATGTTCCCCGAGACTATTGTCCTCAGCCCTCAGCCCCAGTTACTCGGTCCCTCAAAGTGTTTGAATGTGTCTAGGAAACTTCTATGCTTTTGCTTTGGTCCAGTTGTGCTGACTTCCCCTATATTGTGACAACAATGCTTTAACTAGCAATTAAGCATACCAATTATAGTTGAACATAACAGCACGCAGCGTATATAAACCCATGAATTTCTGCTCATTTTCAGAGAAGACAACAGAAGCAAAAGGTCTCTCTGACTCTGTATGAAGACTGAGAAGCCTGCTGAGATACTGCTCACCACAACCAACCTTGGACCCTAGCTACGGGGGACCTCCTCTGAGTTACAGTGTTGGTCAAGTCTCCTCCCCAAGACCACTGCTAAAGGTAAAAGCCTGAAGTCTAAAGATTTGGCCTCTACCACTTAAAGTAACATTGTAATCATTAATTCTGATTCTCCAGTGCTACATGAATGTCTTGAGGTCTTGTTTGCATAACTTGCCATGACTACCTTGCAATAAACTAAACGAGTTTATGCATGATACACTTCAACATCTCTTTATTCTTAAGATAAAATCTTCCAGGACATCTCCTTTTAGTTTGCCCTCTACTTTACCAAAGACGATATCCTTTTCTAGCCATTAGTCTTTGCTGATGGCATGTCCAAATTAAGCAAGTGGAAATATTGCCATCCTTGCTTCTAATGAAACACTCTAGTTGTATTTCCTCTAAGACTGATTTGTATAAAATATGAATTCTGCAATTGTTTTCCATTGGCCAAAAAATAAGTAGACATGCCCATACCCTGGCATTCTGTACAATGCAAGTGATTTTATTTTGCTTTGAGACATTTATAAGAGTCTCTCTATCTCCCCTTTCAATTTTAAATAGGAACTTTCAATGACTTTCGAATATGTATCTTACAGTTGTTGACCTTACTTCCTAAGAAGTTTTCAGATATGGCTATTAACCTGGAGGTTGGGAAACACAAGCTTTGAGTAGATATCATTTGGCCTACTGAGTTGGGCACAGTTGCAAGAAACGTTTTATGTCCATTCAAAGATATTTCTCAAAATCATTCCACAATCCAGAGGGATATACACTTTAAAACAGATAGAGACAATATTACATTGAAGTAATCAGTGAGATCTCAAAGTCAGATGTCCTGGGTTTGATTCTCAGCTTAGTCACTTACAAAATGTGAGACTTTTGTCAAACTTTCTTAAATTTTCTGGGTTTTAATTACCTTAACCTCTCTGGCTTTTTCTGGAGTGCTGTTTGATTGTTTCTTATACCTGTGCTTGATGATTTTGTTAGCAATAAAGGGACTTATGAATATAAATGCATCTATTAAGATGATTTAATATGCTAATGTAAAGTACATTACAGAGTACTTTGCATATTAAATGCTCAATACATTTTGGTAATTATTAACATTCCTTATGATAACTATATGTAAAAAACAAAAACTCATTGCTATCGACTCCCAGAGACCCTGTGAGGACAGAGTAGAACTGCCCTGTAAGATTTCCAAGGCTGTAATTCCTTATGGAAGCAGACTGCCACATCTTTCTCCCAAGGAGCGGCTGATGAATTCAAACCACCGACCTTTCTGTTAGCAGCTGAGTGCTTTAACCACTGTGCCACCAGTATGTAAAAATGCATCAAAATAAAGCCAAACATTGTCCTAGGAGCTTTATTTCCCTGTATTCCTCCCAAAGTGCATTGTTAAATCCTCTCCATTTAGTCTGCGTTCTGCTTTATTCATTTCTCTTTCAAATTCCTAAGTATTAATTCTTTAAATATCACCTAAAGGAATTACTGATAAACCTTATGTAGACAGCCTGAAAGTCTTATAAATTCGAAAGTAAATCTGAGTTTTCAAGAATTTTTCAAATTGCAAATTCATGATGGATGAGGGATTATTCAATTTACTTGGGTGTCCATTAATACTTGTCTTTTTGCAACATATAAAACATTTATTATCAACACTGTTTCCAATGACAATATAAAGTATTTTGTTCAGTATTTTTATTCAACAATTTTTAATCTAAGAAGGGCATCAGCCCTAGAATTTCATGCTGAGTAAACCCTTAATGTTATTTATATACAATATCCCATATATTTATGCTAACCCTACATCCTAGTTTGCTTGAGAGCCTCTTAGTTTGTACCTTTTGTTACTGATACAACCTCATTTCCCTGTCAACAATGTTGTGACTTAGACAGTAAATTTATGGACACCTTAGACATATTAAATAATGTAATATTTATAATAATAGATTAAATAATGTAAAGAAAACATTTTAAGAAGTAATTATTTTTCTTAAAGCCAGTTTCATTTACATAAAATCTGAGGCAAGTTATTCTAAGTGAAAAATAGTAGCAAATACTATTTTAAAGAAAGCAATAAAACAGATATACTCTTTAAGGAAGAAGCATTTAGACAGGTCAGGAAATAAGATTCATGAAAAGTTTGTTGTGGCAGCATTACAACTATTGGAATCACCAGAAGAACTATATGGTGCCTGGGTGCCACTAACGACCTCTCTGACTGGGATCACAAGAGAGGGTCCCGGACAGAGCAGGAGAAAAATGTAGAATAAAAAAATCAAATTCATGAAAAAAGACCAGACTTACTGGTCTGACAGAGACTAGAGGAACCCCTGAGACTATGGCCCTAAGTCGCCCTTTTAACCTGGAACTGAAGCCATTCTCAGAGACCACCTTTCAGCCAAACCACAGACAGGGCCATAATATAAACACGAACACCCGAGAGGAACGTGCTCCTTAGAACAATCGATTATACAAGAGCAAAAGAGCAACATTTGCCCAAAAGCAAAGATGAGAAGACAGGATGGAGTAGAAAATCAGGACGAAAAGAAACAGGGAACCCAGGGAGGAAACGGGGAGAGTGCTGACACTCTTGTGGGGAATGTAACTGATGTCATGGAATGCTTAATGTACAAACTATCAAAATGGGAAACTAATTTGCTCTGTAAACTTTCACCTAATGCAAAATAAAAAATGAAAAAAACATCATTGGAATTGATTTAACAGCAACTAACAACAACAAACAATGGTAATACCATTCTCTTCTTCTATCAATTTGTTTTCAAGCCTTTATTATTTATATAATTTAACTCATTTATTGGTATAAGGTATAGAGTGATATACTGCAATCAGAAAATTAAAAGTGATTCTCTCCTATTCCTTAATCCCAGTCTCAGAGTTTCCCTCTCCAGATGTTACCAATTTTATCACTTTCTATGTCTTTCATTTTCAAAAGTTTATGGTTGTTGCCTGACTTTCAGTTTAACTGGAAATGAAATCAGAGAATTTTAGAGCATACAGAAACCCTAGCAATCACAGACCCCAGGCCCCTCTACTAACAGAGGAGTATGTGTCATAGAAATGTTAAATGATTTCCCCAAAGTCAGCTGATGACAGAGCTCAGGCTTTTCCTGGAGAGCCATTTGGCTGTTTCTTACTCTTTGGCTTCAGGAATCTGTTAATAAGACGAATTTAAGCATATGAACACACAGAATACTGTGGTGCAGTAGTTAGGAGCTACGGCTACTAACCCAAAGGTTGGTGGTTCAAATTCACCAGCCGCTCCTTGGAAACCCTATGGGGCAGTTCTACACTGTCCTTTAGGGTCACTGTGAGTCAGAATTGACTCAACAGCAACAAGTTTTTTGTTTTGTTTTGTTTCTGGTTAGTACTCATTTGGTCTCTTATTATCTTTCTAGCCTTAGAGAAATAACCTATTGCCTCACTCAGGCTTCTTTAGAGATATTTAAAAAATAGGGAGGATCAAATAGAAAATTAAATGTGAGATAGTGTGTGGAGTATAAAAGAAAAAAAAATCCTCTCTAACAATGAACAGTGACTTTATCAAAATAATCATTTGGGTTTTAGAAATATATTGGAAACAAACATTAAATGACATGTCCAAAGATAACAGTCCTTAGTGATTCACTGTAAAAGACATTAAGCCTATTTAATTACAGTAATTTCACAAATCCCAGGAAATAACACAGCTCTTTTAATATTGTCAAAACCATGGGACACAATGGGAGCATTCACGTAAATAGAAAGAACACAATGTTTTCAGACTGTAGTAAGGTCTCACGAAAATAAATTTTGATAGATAGTACCAAAGATTTAAGTTCAGTATTTTAGGGAGGGGACTGTATACAAATTTTGACATTGTTTAAATGTAAGATACAAAGTTAGTGACAGAAACAAGAGCCTCAGCTATAATGGTACATGATGAGATCCTAGCATTCAAACAAGGCTCACCGAAAGGTTTATAATCCTATTATAAAGGGCTCACAAACTCAAAATCTTTCTGAGCCATATAACCTACCAGGGGAAAAAATCTTTCAACATGATTTTTTATTCAAGAACTCACACCTGACAGTCAGCCTAATTAGATACTATTATAGAAGTTCATCTGATAGGCATCTTAGTACAAAGCAGTGTTCTGAAGGTCTAGAAGGTGTGCAAGTCTGAATTTCATAGCATTTCATTTCCAATTCCTCTTGTATAAAAGCATGCTAACCCCACACTGACAGAAGTAGAGCTACATAAAGACAGTACATGAGTAGGATTCAAATAAATGCTCTGACAGGAGACATCACTGTCTGGTTCCAAGTTTTGTGCGAGGTACTTGATGTTAACATTAACAGGAGGTGAGGGATAAAACTTTTTGTTAAGAGAAATGCTGCAATTAATGCAGGTCAATTAACAGAAGCTGCATTATGTATATTAAAAGTGCTAAGTTCTAACATGATGAGGCAAAAGACTTGATCCATTGGCTTACATTGTTTAGATTTTAGTTTTGGTTTTGATTTTTATTAGCTATCAGAACACTTAACAAGTTTAAAATCACCCTGAGCCTCAGTTTCTTTATGTACAAAGTACAGGTGATAACAGGTAGGCACCTCACAGAGCTGATGAGGACTAAGTAAGGAAACACCAGCAAAATGCTTAACAGAGTGAATGGAAATCACATCATATTATTGCCCTACATAAAACCCTTTAATGGCTTCTGAGGATTGCAATCAGAATGTATATATACATATATGTGTGTGTATATATATGTATATACATATATATGTGTGTGTATATATATATACATATACATATATATACTCATTAATTTTGAGACCCTATTTGGAATCAATTCTTTCCTATTCCTCCATTGTCATCACATACCAGGAGCTCTGGTGGCGCAGTGGTTAAGAACTTGGCTGCTAATCAAAAGGCTGGCATTTTGAATCCACCAGCCACTCCTTGGAAGCCCTGTGGGGAAGTGCTACTCTGTCCTATAGAGTCCCTATGAGTTGGAATAAACTCGATGGCAATGGGTATTTTTTTTTTAATCACATATCAATCTTCTCTTAGCTCATTATAATGCATTATATTCATTATAATCCAGCCACACAGACCTTTCTATTTTTAAATCAGCTTCTAGATCTTCGCAGTTTTTCTGTCCTCTTCCAATGAAATTCTCCCTCAAATTTTTCCATGAATGATTCATCATCACTTAGAAGTTTAAACGGGTATTCCTCATAGAAACTTTTCCTAATTTCACAATGTAATTTTTTCTCGCCTTCTCACTAAAAGATTCTGTTTTACATTCTTTGTTGTCTTTATCACTATGATAAACAATCACATTTTTATAGGAGTACTTGTTCAACATCTGCTTTCTTTGCATCATTCACCACAATATCCCCAACTTCTACTTGATCGCAATTGCTGAGTAAAGCTCAATTAATATTTGTTCAATGACTGATTGACCAAACGAGTCTGAAGAAAGTACACAAAAGATAAATCAATTTATATTGTTCTCCGCTCTGTGTTATAATCAGACAAGGGCCTACATTGTAGAGAGCTCTGGTTACAACAAAGGTCCAAGATCTTTTTTTTTTTTCTATTGCTCTTGTAGTTGATATTTAATCTTTCAGCTATTTATTTTATTTAGTAATTGCAATTCCTTTTCCATAATTTCAGTATTCTGTTATTCCATGAAATTATTAAGTACCTAAAAGACTTATGTTTTTGTTGTTGTAATTCTACCATTTGGGCATGTTTAAAAATAGGAATTTTGAACCATTATGCCTATGTAAACTGTGTTAAAATTTCAAATTAAGCAAAGGCAAATTTGTTGAGTGTTTTCACCATATCCTTTCCAGTTAAAATATCTATACTATTTTGTTATTGTTTTCATTTCCATTTTTCAAGTTATTAATGAAGTTAGAAAGTTTTCTTAGGTTTATCCGGCATTTGTTTTTACCCAGCAGATAGTTTAAGCCCTGATTTTCTTCCACAGTTCCCTGACGGCATAACTTAAAAGCAGTTGTCGGAAGCTTGACAACAAAAATAGAGTCTGGTAGCACGGTTCTCAGGCCTCATTACCAGCCCTTTCTCTTCCTAATCTCCCAATTTTCTTCCCGTCTTCCTTTTCCTCAGGATAAGAGCCATTTACTTATGTCGTTATCTGACCTCTCCAGCTTAATTTACTTTAATCATCCTTTTCTTTCCCAATTCTCCTTAAAAGTCTCAAACTGGAAAAACTAAAATTATAATCACAGGATTCAATTTATCCTCACTCACCTTAGTTTTACTCTTTTAAGATGATATTTTATTTTTTAAGATTTATACATTTTTATAAATTATTATTTATAAATTGTCTAACTTGATCTTTTTATAATTATATAATCAAGTTTTAAGTGTTCTGTTTTATTGACTTGTGCCTTAACTTTATCTTAACTATATTTTATTTTTACTTTTTTGCTCTATGAATTTATGATAACATTGCATTTATTCAGATGTGCTAGTATTTGAAAAAAGCACCTAGAATGATTCCAGATACAGAGTAAGAAATATATATATAATTTGGCACCTCTTACACATGTTTTTCAAAAGTGTGTGTGTATGTGTGTATGTGAGATTTTCCTTCTTTTAAAAATTCTTTTTCTTTTATCCCATTTCCAGTCATCACCTCCCTGTTTTTTCCAATGTATCTTACATGAGATGTTCTAACACACACAAACACACACACACACACAAATCAAATCAATACACACAGATGAATAATACATACTTGTTTCATCTTGTGTTATGAATGTTTTCACATTTCATACAAATTCTTACTTAAAATAGAGACTGGTGGCACGGTAGTTAAGGTGCTCGACTGCTAACCGAAAGGTTGTTGGTTCGAAACCACCAGTGGCTCCGTGGGAAAAAGACGTGGCAGTCTGCTTCCATAGAGATTTACAGCCTTGGAAACCCTATGGGGGGTTGTTATGAGTTGGAATCAACTTGATGGCAGTGGGTTAAAATAGAGACAATGCATCCTATATCATATAAGATCACACTGTATTATATCATATCATATTATTATATGTGCTCTAGAAGCATGGAGTCTATTCATTTTGGAGAGCATGAGATTGCCTTTACACCCCCCCCCATATTGGATGGAGTTAATCTCACGAAACTCTCAGTTCTATACGCTTTTATGATTCTCCATCTATTTAGATATAAGATTAATTTCATGATAAATGTATGAGTCCCTGAAAGGCCTGTCTATGAGAATATTTTAGTTGGGGGTAAGGGAAGGGCACTGAGTCCCATAACATCACAGAGCAGAGGTTTCCAGTGGGTTACTGACCTCACCCTCTGAAATCATTGTGCTAGAGCTGGAGTTAGTTATTGCTTCCTTTGCCTCTTGCTGCAAAACGGTCACTGGGGTACAGGAATAAAATCAATACTGAATTTACCCAAAGTTGAAATCTTCTGTTAGTCATTTCTACCTCTGTCTCAAGAGCAGTGTAGAGCGTTCTGAAGGGACTGACTGAACGCCATATGACCACATCAACAAAAGGGAGCCAGAGCACTCTGAAAGACTTCCCACTCAAAGAATTGCAAGGACACTTACTACTATAAATTGTTACTGTCATTTTTAATGTACATATTTTATTTCCATCTTAATATTCTAAGCGCTCAAAAATAGTATTTATACGTTTCATTTTTGTTTCTGCCACTAAATTTACTTAGTGCAGAGAGTGTAACAGGTGCTAAATTATTATCTGATGAATGAATGAATAATAATATTTGACTTTTAATCCAGTATATTTGCCTAATTAGCATGTTATTGTACTAAATGAGATATATTCGTTGGGGAAGGAAGAATGTCTCACACACACAACTGATGGACCAGTTAAAATTCTGGCTTCGAAGTTACATGTTGTTGTTGTCGTGTGCCATGGAGTCAATTCCTACTGACAGTGACCCTATAAGACAGAACAGAACTGCCTCATAAGGTTTCCAAGGCTGTAATCTTTACAGGAGCAGACTGCCAGGTCTTTTCTTCTGCAGAGCTGCCCTTTCTGTTAGCACCTGAGCACTTCACTGTTGCACCACCATGGCTCCTGCATACCAAAAACCAAACCAAACCCGTTGCCATTGATTGATTCTGACTCATTGCAACCCTGCAGAAGAAGGTTATGTCTACAGGATGCTTCTGACCAGCTGTGTGAGAGCCTTGGTAATGCTAGATAACCTGTTAAGGTCTCAGATTTTCTTGCTGATAATTCTAATAAAACTGATACAAATCTATATCTAAGAGGGATGTAAGGATGATTACAAAGATAATGCATGTAAAATGCTTAGCTGGACACACATTTGCACCAAATAAATGTTGCTGAACATGCAATAAGCGCTTAATAAATGGTATTTAATGTTTTTGTTGATACCATAATAATAAAAATATTCCATATGAATTTCAATTAACTTTCTATTTTAAATGACATCTATAATAAAAGGAGAGAATAAAGGCACAAACGGATAATATACATCATGAAACTGTTGTTCAAATGTCTTTGTATAAAGCAAATGTTTTTTTAATTTAATAGCATATAATAAAGTGAAAAAGAATTGCATAAATTGGAACAGTTTATCCCTTTATGCTTTCTTTCCAGTCTTCGGTTCTATTGCACACTGTATCACTAAGGAGTTTAATGCAATAATAAAAATAACAGAATACCCATAAAGGGAGGCATTAATAGTCTCATCTGATTAGTAGATATTAAACTTTTTGGAAATTTCCTTCTCAACTTTCTCAGCCATTACTGTATTAAATGATCTCAGTTACTTGATCTGTGCAAGGAGAGGTAAAATTAGAGCAGTGTATCTGAATCATTTTTCTATTCAAGGTGCAAGTATGTATTTATTGATATCATTGCTCAAACAGCATTTCTCTATAGTGATCTGGTTATGACATTAGGAAGGACTTGTTTTAGAATCTGATGTCCTGCAGTTACTATTACCCACTTAGTATCTGCCCAAACTAGACAAGGCCTTAGTTTTCACATCTGTAATACTAAGATGCTGAACAAAGCCTATAGTTTAGGTTTATAGTCAAAGTCAAATGAGCTAATGTGGTAAAAGGGCCAAGTGCTCTTTAAGGACTTTAATATATATTTTGGTTCTGAATATAGAAGATGCTCTTCTAGAAAATATAGGTAATTCATAAACCCGTTGCCACCCAGTTGATTTTGACTCATGGTGACCTCATCTGTGTCACACTAAATCTGTGCACCATAGGGTTTCTGAGGGCTGTTTTTTCAGAAGTAGATCACCAGGCCATTCTTTTGAGGCACTTGAGGGTGGAAACTAATTCCCAAACTTTTAGTTCGCAGTTAAGAGTGTTAACTGTTTGTAAACTCCAGATAATTCATACTTCCCTGGGTTCCATACATGTTTGCATATAAATACCATAAAAATGGGTTTAATAAATAAATTTGACAGGAGTAAAAGGAAACCATGAAGAGTAACATAAAATACTAATAAAATTAGGGGCCAAAATATATTTTCAGAAACAAGCTATTTTTAGCTTCCTCTTGAATAAAAACAATAGCCAGTATTTTGGGGCACTGTGAAAAGAGATTTATGTGCATCACCTCACTTAATCTCAAACAACCCTATGAAATATGTACTATCATAAGCCCCATAAGTATGAGTCCCATATAATGGGTTCAGGGTGTCTACTTAAATTTCTCAACAACACACTTGATAAATTGTCAACTCATACCCTGGCTGTCTGCCTCCAAAGTTCATGCTCTTAACCTGTATGATTTACTATGTCTATTTAGTTTTGTGGTTTTTTATTTTAATTAACTGAAAAGGTATATCATTAGTCTCTACTAATAATTTTTTGAATAATATTTTCTACAGCTCTAAAGATCTGGGTGTTTTTAATACAGTTTTTTCTCCTGGTCAGTGAACTTGTTATTCTAAGTGATGCCACAGTACCTCTGGACATCCTTAAGCTGTATGTTCTTTCTTCTTACATTTTAATTCTGAAACAATGTATCTGTCACTACTTACGTTGGTAGTAAGAATATAATTTCATATCGACATTGAGACCTTCTTCCTAATAGAATTTTATTGTGCCATTGTTTCCCTTGTATATTTACAAGGTATCAAAGAATGAGGATGGGGGGAATTACTTTTTTTTTTCCTGTACAAATGTGTGTGTGTATGTTTCTTTTGAAGATGTCATATTTCTTGTATTACTAAACTTAATTGGCAGGTTTACTGAAAAGCAGAACCAACAGATATTTGTATGCCTTTTTAATCGCATTAAAAGTGCTCAAATCAACCTGTTTATTTCATTGTATAACATTACAAGTCAAGCTCCTCATAAAGCTGTCCAAATTCTTTCTGCAAACACACATACTTCATAACCCAGCACTCAAATAGAAAGATGCATGCTTCTGAGACTTCAAAGATATTAGAAGGTAAAAACTGATTAAAATATGCTATTTTTTACAAAGCACTATTGGCCTGAATATTCCGTGTTTTGCTGGAGCCGAGTCAGGGTATTACATATTCTAAGTTTCATGCATTTTAGATGATGCAATCCTGAGTCAAGTGATGTGACATAATGTTCTTGCCACGTACAAGTAATAGTTTCTACTTTACGTAGTTTCTAAAGTTATTGTCAGGATCCTAGTAGAGGAGCACTTGATAAAGCACCGGGGAAAATGCTGTTGTTAGGTGCCTTCGAGTCAATTTCAGCTCATGGCAACCCTATTTCTGCAGAGTAGAACTGCTCAGTAGGGCTTTCAAGGCTGTGACCTTTTGGAAGTAGATTGTCATGCCTGTTTTCCAAGGCTCTTCTGAGCAGGTTAATCCTCATGGTAACAATTTAAGGAGATTAGGCACTTCAGTGGAATATATCTTTGGAGAGATATAAACAGCAATGGGTACAATTACTAGAAGAAATTTAACCTCATCTCAGATGACAGCTCAAAATGCTGAATTTTTTATTCCCTTAATACTATGAAATGTAACTATAATTTATAAGCAGTACTTATACTATTTATTCTATTTGATATGCAGACTGAATTACTCTTTCAGGGATTTGTCAATTACATTTACTATATGTTTCCTAGGGATACTAACCAACATGAAAGTATTCTCAGAATCTTCCATTACTTTCACATTTAATTACCTAATTTGGTTATTATTCCTCTAATTGCGATTCAAATCCTTACAAAGAACAATTGGCTGAGAAGTAATCAAAGAAATGCATAATGGAAAATCTATTCTACCACTAGGGGTCAGTGTCAGCGTATGTCAAATACAGCAGGCCAGAATCAAGATGTTAGTTTGCTATGTTGTAATCTGATATTAAAATATAAAATAATTTTATCTCAATCTACCTCACCCTATCTTTCATAACATTCTGCTTTCACATGACTCATCAGAGTATAGATAATCAGATATTTCCATTGTGTATTATCTCTTGAAAAACCCACATTTGTTGAATTTTAATGCGTATTACCAACATTGACTAATTCTGTGTTACTTTTCCTTGAGCAAATATTAACTCAAAGAAAGAATTATGGAGACCAAGAAGTAAGTAAATAAAAATAGCTTTACTTCCAGAAAAAATTCACCCTTATCTCATGACACCAATGCCCTAAACAATCAAAAAGAGTACAACTTCAGTAAGTAGGGCAAGCAAACCTACGTCTCTTCAGGATCTAGAAGAACCCATTACACTAACACTTCTTTTTCAGAAGAGGTTGTGAGAATTCATTTATCTTTCATAAAAGCTGGAAAATATACTATTCTTTGGAAATATATATATATAATAATATTAAGTGTATTTAAAAAAGCAAATCTGAATTCAAAACCAATATTTCATGCAAAATATCTGTGTCATATTTGGGTATGGAATTTATTATTATTATCATCATTATTATATGTAAGAAAAGTAGATTAAAATTTTGAATAAACTGTTTCATATGAAAGAAAATGGTTAAGCATGGGCTTAACTGACTTTGGAAAAAAAATTTAAAAAGCTAAACAAATCAGTGTTAAAACACAAATTAGGATATGCAAATAAAAGGCTAAAACAAAGATTTGTTTTCAGAAACACAATTGTTGAGCATATACCCACACTCTATTTAAACTGAGAAAATATATTTATGTAATAAAAATGAATAGATAAATGAAGAAGTGTATAAATAAATGATCCAGAGTTGAATAACAACATATTCAAAGAAATGAAAACCACATAAGCTAAGAACTACCAAAAAAAAACACTGTCTTCTCCACTGCAGATGTTACTTACTGTTTTATATATTTATATATATAATTAATACATACAATTAAAATAATAACACATAACAAAGCTTTCCTTGGATGAAAGAAGCTATTAGTAAATGTTGTATTATGATAACACAATGAGGATAAACTGTGATATCAGAGAAAATCTTGATGAATAAAACTTTATTTTATATATTATGACAACTATAAAACTTATGAACTGTTTTACAGTCTTGAAATACAAACGAGCTAGTGTATGGTAAAAGTTACAGTTAAGGTTGTCAGATTTTGCAAATAAAAATCAGGATGCCCAGTAGAATTTGAATTTCAAATAAGCAACAAATCCTTTTTTAGTACAAGCTTGTCCCATGCACTGTTTGGGAAATACTTATAATCAAAAATTATTGCTGTTTATCTGATATTATTTGCTGAAGGCCATATTAGATGTTAAGTGGCAGAGCCATTATTCAAACTCAGGAAATCTTGTTCTAGTGTCTGTGTTGTCGAGGGCTATGGCATGTTGCCTTTGCCTATACAGAAAATTTACCACAGATGGTTATTCATTAATTGCTAAGTAAATCTATTTATACTTTCTTTGTATCCCCAATTTATGGTGTTTAAAACACAAACAATTGAAAAATGTGTGATATGGAATACTGTAGGAATTTAGAGAAACACAGTCCATGCAGATTGGAGAAATTTGACTATCATGAGCAGTTACTACTAAAATATAATTATTAAAAAACTGAACTAAACAAGCAGGGTCATAGGAAAAAATGAATAATTATAATTGTATAATATGTCTCAGCCCTTGGTGAATTACTATAATGAAGTCATCTAATTTAATATTTTTAAATTAAAATAGGCATCAGCTTTGGAAGGCTATATTGGGATATTCTTTTCATTACATTATAATAGGTAAAAATTAGAATACTTCCTACTTAGATATTCTGCTAATACTAAATTCTCTGCTAATACTAATTCTGGATGACAGAACCACGCTAATAATATCCTTTAAATTTGTTTTATTATTGTGAAATGTTTTGTCCATACGAAAAGTTGCTTTTCAGCCAACAAAGTCAAGTGTGAAGTAAAAGAAGAACACAGCAAATAAATCTTATTGCTGAAAGAAATCATTGATTATTATTATTTCTCATTATCAACTCTATTCAGTTATTCATGGCAGCTGACACACAAACATCCCTTCATGGGCAAATTCTACATGAAATGTAAATTAAAGAGCAGAGATAATTAATCCTTTCCTCAAATATTCTGCAGTGACTTGCCAGGTAAAATTCACATTCCTCAATAGACAACTCTTTGAGCAACTACTTAAAAGGGGCAAAGAATACAGATTAAATTCAATATCCTAAAAATTCACTAGGTGTTTAATGAATATTTATTTAGTAAGAGTATTTATATAGAAAATACAATGGTGAGGAAGTCACTGTACCTGTTAATGAACTTTTAACTTAGTAGAAGATATAATATGCTTTGATTCAGTATATATTTTCAAAAGAATGTTTCATGCAAAAGAATTTAGGCCACTTCCCAGCCATGTGTTTTAGAGTTCCAGAACAAAATTTCTACATCTTTCAAAAAAGTTAATATATTTAAATTAGGGTTTTTCTCTTTGATGTTTTATACATATTTTAGGAATATTTAAATACTAAATGATACGTTTGTTCCAAGAAATGAATGCTATCTATTTTTTATTTATTTAATTGTTACCATACTCTTGGATTCACAACATAAAAGGATCTTCTTTCTATAATAGTAGTAGGAAGTCAAGATTTGGAATAAGGGAGGGAAGAGAAGGGAAGAGTAACTCATGATGACTCCTGGGGAAAAAAAAAAAAAATCTGCCTCTCTCGGTGTACTGTGTATTTTTTTTCCTAAGAATTGAAAGCCTCTTTTATCTGAGGGTTTTGAAACTTTTACTAATATCGCTTCTGTGTATTTTATCTTTTTAATTTCCCTTGCCAACTTATATTTATGACTCAAACTTTGGGATTAAAAATGTGGTTATAGTCCCTCCATTTATTTGATGAACATCACTTCTCCACAGATACACAGAAAAGTAAGAAACTGCAGCATATTCTCAGTCTAAGCTTCCAAAACGAATGTAGATCGTGAGATGGTGAACTGGTTTATTTACCACTACCTAAGATTTAATTCCTATTTCAGTAAGAAAGTTATCCAACTAGACTTTTTTTTTTTTTTACAAGTACTGGTATATTAATTTAAAAAAAAAACTGGAAATTACACTCTAGTTCTTATTTATAAAGGTCAGATTTGATTCCCAGAGTTTCTTTTGTTAAAAAAAAAATGCAGTGTACTATAACAGTAATGTATATGTTTCAAAGAAAAAAAAATCCTAATTTCAACACCCTCACGCATAGGGTCGTTCTGAGTCAGAATCAACTGGACAGCATTTTTTTTTTTAATTGCAACACCATAATACTGCTCTCGATATAGTAAATATCCTTCTTGTCCATGCTTCTATCAATACACATATTTTACATACCTGTAATATTTACTGATTTGTCTTCAGCTTTTTATTGTACATATTGTTATGTACATTACATTTTCTATTTTCTACACCAAAAAACAAACAAACTCATTGTCTTCGAGTTGATTCTGACTCATAGCCACCCTAAAGGACAGAGTAGAACTGCCCCATAGGGTTTCCAAGGAGCACCTGGTGGAATCGAACTGCTGACCTTTTGGTTAGCAGCAGTAGCTTTTAACAACTACAACACAAGGGTTTCCATTTTCTACAGTCTTCATAATTACCTATTTAATTAGAATATTAATATGTGAGCATTTTGTTATGAGCTTTGAACAATAAACATACACCTCTCCTGCTTAAGACTTTCAATTTTTCAAAATAGCCAGACAGACTGAGGAAGATTCATTTACATTGTGTACAGAAAACAGTAGGTCAAGAACGACCCTCCTCATGTAAGACTGAATAAACACAACAAACAAACAAAAAACAGGGCCTTTAAAATCATTCTGCGACAAAAGCAAATGTGAGCACTGCGCCTATAATGTGCAATATAATTTTTAAAAGTGTTTGCTATAGGAGAAAATAAATACATCATTGGTGATTTAAAAATTCAAGAAATAATGGACTCTCTAATGGAAAAGAGAAGCCCTGGTGGCGAGGTGGTTAAAGAGTTCGGCTGCTCATCAAAAGTTCGGGCAGTTGGAATCACCAGCCACTCCTTGGAAACCCTATGGGGCAGTTCTACTCTGTCCTGTAGGGTTGCTGTGAGTCAGAATCGACTCAGTGGCAATGGTTATAGGTACAGGTAACGGCAAAGAACAAAACTGAAATAAACAGTCAGTGGCTAAGATACCATAGTAGACACAAACGTAAAGTAAAGGGTATCCAACAAAATTTTTAAAAACATCAGTTTCAACGAGAAAAAAAAAAAAACTACATTGATGACAAGAGTTTAATTAATAATGCATACTTTCTGACAAGAAAAATCAGAGAACATATTTAGGTTGAAGTATGATTTTAAAATGTTTTATAGCGATAAAAATTTACAATGAACATGCACTTCCATAAATTTTATGCTCTATAAAATATTGAAAATATAAAGTAGAAAAAATAAAATTGAAAGAGAATAGAAAAGACATTGACTAAGAGACTCTTCCTCACAGTAAACCGAATATATGAAAATAAGTATGTAAATAAATATACACCATTTTATATTCTAGTATATATTAAAATATAAATATTGTTCAATATTGATAAATCTAGTAATATAAATTGTTAAATTGTTCTAAGAAAAAAAATATATGTACTACAAAGATGGTGAGAATACATTTAATAAAACGTAGCACCCAGTCAAAATAAATTAATCAGGTAAGCTTTAAAAGAAAGATAATATAGAGTGCTATCATATCACCTAACATAATAAAGAGTATTTCTCTTAAATCATGTCATTTATGTATTTACATATAGAGTACTAAAGGATATCTGACAATATAACAAGTATTCAACACTGTTCTTTACGTCCTAGTCAATAAAATAAGTGTGAAAAATAAATTAGTACAATTGAGCAAGTGAAAATATTTAGAAACATATGAAAATTGTATCATATATTGTTATATACAAATTACCAACACAAGTAGCTTTAATACCTACTGGGAATATGGGTGAATATACAATAGAGAAAATATGTACATGGGAACAATAACATAGAATATCTATGAATAGCCATGATAGGAAATTCAAGGAACCTTTATTAGGAGAAAAGCACAACGTTACTCAGAGGCATTCAGAGCATGAATAGAGATATAAAAGTATTCTACATACTAAAATAAGTCAAAGTCAAGCATAGTCCCTTTATTACTTAAATGGCTGTGTAGAATAAGAATTTCTTGTTCCTAAGGGCAACATCTGAAATTTTACACAATTCTCTATGTTATAAGAAATAGTACAAAAATACACAGCTATTTTGTAAGAAAATACCTGTGCAAATTAAATGTTTTATGTTATTTTAAAATTTGTGTATAAAAATACAAATAGCATAGCGTCAATGAAAATTGCACAGAAATTGCTTTTTCATGTCATTTATAATCATGCCATTTATGTATTTATGTGTAGAGTTCTAAAGGATATCTGACAATATAACAAGTATTCAACATTGTTCTTTATGTACTAGTTAATAAAGTATGAAAAATAAATAAGTAGTACAACTGAGCAAGTGAAAATATTTAGAAACATATGAAAATGTGGTATCAGTTTTAATTTTTTATTCTAATAGCTATTGTCTTCTATGGGGACCACAGGTTAAAATAAAAGTTAAGTTTTCATATTCAAGTAAGACAGAAAGCATTAAAATCACTCACTCTGATCTCAAGGAGAAAGTGCAAAAATAGCAGGTTAACACTCTTGAGTCCCTATTGTTAGAATGAGTATATTTTAAGTCCTTAAATGAGGATCTATTGGCAGCAAGTTTAAGGCTGAGAGCTATGTATACCAGTCCCTAGAGTCTATTTAAAATATTTTTACAGTTAAAACATTTCCTAAGTTTGCTTTTAGGATTGAACTAAATGTCCATCAATGATGAAGGGAATAAAATAATGAATAACGCAGATATGGGTTGTGCTTTCTTACAGCTTACAGTCTAATAGAAGTAAAAAACATTAAATAACAGTTGAACATATTATTACCTAAATTACAATTGTGAAATGTGTTACACCATTACAGAATGGTTGGAGATCATATAATAGGCAAATAAGCATTTTTGAGAGGAAAAGAAAATTATCCTGAGTCAGTGTCAAAAACCATGAGAAAAAACAATAAAGATGATCCATGCCACATGCTCTGAGTCCAATTTAATTGTCACTAGGATAAGAAAACTGGGTTTTGGAACTAATTCTGTACAATTGGTTTGTGTTTGTGCCAGGGAAATCTCAGCTTCCCTTCCCTGGTCAGTTCAGACCCCAGCTCTCAGTTCAGCCATTTCTTTCTTATCCCCATTCACCCAGAACTAGGTCAGAGAGTACTGGCTCCTTCTCTCTCTGTCTCTCTGTCTCTCTGTCTCTGTCTCTCTCTGTCTCTGTCTGTCTCTCTCTGTCTCTGTCTGTCTCTCTCTGTCTCTGTCTGTCTGTCTCTGTCTCTCTCTGTCTCTCTGTCTGTCTCTCTCTCTCTCTGTCTCTCTCTCTCTCTGTCTCTCTCTCTCTGTCTCTCTCTCTCTCTGTCTCTCTCTCTCTGTCTCTCTCTCTCTCTGTCTCT
>NW_004443943.1:9351934-9382289 GCF_000243295.1 Trichechus manatus latirostris | reverse complement strand
CTCTCTCTCTCTCTCTCTCTCTCTCTCTCTCATCCCTATTCCCCTGGGGCCAAATCAGCACCAGCTGGTCCCTTCTTTATTTCTTAGGTATGATAATCTGATGAAAGGACTCACAAACTATAGGAAAAGGACTATCTTTAATCTAGAAGGAAAAAAGATACAAATAAAAAGGGGAGGTCTCGAAGGAGTCTTGGTATAGAGCTTCCATGTCCCCAGGTGACATACTTTCCCTCCAGAGAGCACAATGTTCCCTCTCTCCAACCCAGAAGCTTTGGAGCTTCCATCTTCCAAGACCTTTATTGGTCTAATCACTTGGCTTCCTGAGTCTTAGCATAGACCTGCAATTGATCCCTCTTGCTTGCATTGACCCCCCATTCATTTGCCTCAGGTATGATTCTGCTCTCTGGAACCAATACAAAAGGCCAAATTGTTTACTGCAAGGGGATTCCACTCCTTGTAGGGCACCCCCAAGCCCATTGGTCATGGTTCTTTCACCTGCTTAACATTTGGCCATCAAGATTAATTATCACAATCCCAGTCCAAATTAGTCATCAACAACTAATTCAGTCTATAGCAAAAACTCCTTCCAGGGCGAGGCGACTCAGGTCCACTGCAGGCTGTCATCTGATTTCATCTTATGGCAATAACGACTCCGGGAGTGAGGCAACCTCAGATCTGCTGCAGACGTCCATCTGGTCTTGTCAGTCACGGTCTTGGCTTTGTCCTTTCAGGCCTATACAGCTACAGCTTTCACAACTACAGTTTCCACAACCACAGCCTTCACAATTACAGTTTTCCACAATTACAGCTTAATCTAATTGAATCATACAGTCACATTTGCTTTCTCCCCCAACCCTCTCTTCCACAGACCCATCAGGAAAAGAGGAATCTAGCCAGCGGGGACCCTCTCTTGTCCCCCTCATGCTGAGGGTGAACACACAAGTGAAAACATATAAGCCAGCCCTTCAGTCCTTCAGTGCTTATATTTATGTTTTATATCATCCCATCTACCAGCTTCAGGTGCTGGCCATCATTTAGAAGCAAGGTGCACAAGTAAATGAATAGGCTTGAGCTTACGTAGCTTATCTCATGTTCCCAACATTACACTTGTCATAAAGGTAATACCCCCAGCTACAAAGGGAAGTTGTATATAAACACAAAAAATGAAGATGTGTGCATATCATTTGGTTTATCTATTTTAACAGCTAAAGTTTACTTAGGTATTCAAAGATTCGTGTAGTTCCCTTTCTTTCTTTATTCTTTCCTTGCTCTCTTCCTTCCTTCCTTCCCTCCTTCTCCTGCAAATACAAGAATTAATTTCCTTTAACACAATTTATACAACATAGGATATTTTTACAGATATTACTTTGTACCTTTGTACAATGAGCCTTTGTGGGGAGAGGGGAGAGAAAACTTAAAGAGAGAGAGAAAGAATTCCAAGATTCTAGGAGGACGATAAGGTGGATTAATCATGCAGTTATCACAGTTCCCATTCTACTCTGTCACAATGCCCTAAAAAGTGCTTACCCTTCCCAGTGAATCCATGGAAGCAACTGATTGTGTTGTTTATTTATGAATATTTATAAGGTTTTTCCCCAATTTTACAAAGGAACATACTTATTGTAAAGAATGTGGAAATTTCAACCAAATGAAATAAGCAGGACAAAAATAAGCAAACATTTACAAGTCAATCATCAAGAGATAAGCACTGTAAACATTTAATGTAGCTAGTGTAGTTCTTTTATGAGTGTAATCTGTGCATTTGGACATATTTATATTTAATAGATGAATTATATGATACTTAGAATTAGTTTTCAATTAACATTATAACATAAGTCTAATGTTATCAAATATTTTAAATCACATTTTCAATGCCTGTTTATTATTGCATTGCTAAAAGTTTCCAAAAATTACTTGATTCTTTAAGAAGATAGTAGAGTGTAAGGGATCAGGGCTTTATGTTCTTTCTGTCTTGGATTCACCGCTTCAATATTGAGTTACCATGGACAAGCTATTTACAATTTCTAATAGTACAAAAACCACAATAATAATAATCACGGGACCACCTCATAGGGTTTTGGGAAGTTTTATTGAGACATTCCATGTATTTTGGTCATTTATTAAATGTTAAGCTATTATCATCAAGAACCTCGAGTCAGAATATAGCTGTCATATTACTGAAAGTGTGCTAGTACAAACAGCTGAGTTGCATTAGTGAAGTTTGCTAGGATAAAGTCCCACACTACCGTATTCTGAGATCGTCAAGATTCATTGATACTCCTATTAACTCCACGAGAATTAGAACTATCTCTGGTTCTAGACTTCCAATAACTAGTTTAATTGGTTTTCTCTGGGGTATAGAATATTTGCATCTATCAATAAACCTTCAATTACATAAGATAACTTAAGAGTGACTGTCTCTTAAAAAAAAAAAAAAGCCTAGCCAAAATATAATTCTTACCTAAAAAGAGATTAGTAAAGATTTGATGCCATTCATTCCAAGAAAAGGCATGCCTTTTTGGCTTCAGGAGCCAAGAAGGAATAAATTAGAAAAGGAAATAAACTGCATACAGAGGAATACAAAATATTGTCAGGAATTCAACTTCTTCAATTATGAGAATGTTTCAGCCACTGGCCTCTTTGTATCTATTACTTAGTTTAGCCACTCCAAGTCTTCTTTCACCCACACAATATAGTTTTCTTATGGCAATTAGAATATAAATTTAAATGGAATCTTTTTTTTAATCTTAAATGTAGTAATAAAGTCAAAGTCAAACATAGTCTCTTCATTACTAAAAAGGCTGTGTGGAATAAGAATTTCTTGTTCCTAAGGAGCAACAGTTGAAATTTCACATGATCCTCTATGGAACAAAAATATACAGCTATTTTATCAGAAAATAGTTGTGCACATTGGTAATTTTATTCCTCATAATTATGTGTCTTAAAGCTTATCTTATGAAAGTGGTGTAGATAAATTAATAAGTTATTTAGCAATTTCTCAGTCTTCTTAAAACAAAAACAATGATTAGGCAATTTACATGTAGTCTAATGGAGCAAGTGCACTTTAAATCTGACCATAAAATTTTAAATGAAGGTAGATTTGTTTGTGTGTGTGAACACAAATGAATAAAATAAATTCCTCTCTCAATTTAGCACAGGTAAACAAAATAAATTTATTTTAAGGTGAAATTTGGATTAATAACTAATTGATACTTCATCATTGTATGTAATCATCAAGTCATTCTTTCATGTGTTATTTTATAGTTAACTTGATTTGGATCCCAGAAATATTATCTAAAACCAGTTCTTTTCAAATTAATGTTCCACTGTTATTTGTGATTCACAGCATATGTATGTTCGGCATTTGCAGAGGTATGGAAATAACTGTTTAATACATTATAATAGCCTTTCATTTTTTTTATTAATAATTATTTTTTTAAATTTTAAAACAGCTTTAGATTTACAGAATTAATTCAAAGATAGTACAGAGAGTTTCTCTATACCATATACCTAGTCTTCCCTATTAGTAACACTTTACAGTAGTGTGGTGCATCTATCACAATTAATGAACTAATACTCACAATTACTATTAACATTCATTGTTTAGATTCCCTCAATTTTTGTCTCATGCCTCTTCTGTTCCAAGATCTCATCCAGGATACCACATTACACTTAGCAGTCATGATTCATTAGGTTCCTCTTGGTTTTGATGCAAAATTATTTTTAAGATTCTGGGTTTTACACCCAAGTTTCATCTTGAAAAAAAATGAAGTATTGTTTCTTCTGCACATTATGAAAGACATGGAAGAAGGTAGTCATCAAATCCCTAAGCTGATATACCAGTGCTTATGAAAAGTAAAGAAGAATGATTAGTGTGGCAGAGGTCACTAGCTGTTCCTCATTTTTCATTCTATCCTTCCATGTAGTAATAGAACACCCTGACTTTCAGGTGAGCACATAGAAACCTAGTGAAGGTCTCTATCTTCTAGCCTCCCTGAGCTAGGTAAGACAATTTGACTAAGTCAGGCTAATGCGACATGAAAGGAAGTATCTCTTTCAAATCCATGCCTGGGTGTCTTCTTTCTCCTCTCATGGGCTCAGGAGATCTCTACATTCAATATGGATAGGGACATAAACATGGAGCAGAGCTTATCCATCTGCCCTGGACTATTGAGCTCTGACCATTTTGAAATAAATAAACTTCTATATTATTTAAACCACTGTAACTGTGGGCCTCTGTTATAAAATTTAGAGTGTATCTTAACGTATAAGTCCATTACAAGGATGTTTATAAATTTAAATTTTAAATGGAAATATAAATTTTAAAATATTTATCAGTATATTTCCAAGAGCAAAAGAACTGATGTTAAATTATATCAATAACACTCATTTTAGAACACTCATTTGAAGAACTTTGAATCATAAATTTAGAAGGATTTAATTTTTATGTAGATCCACACAACATATCTGAATTTGTCTAAGTGGTAGATTTTAGAAACAGATTATTTTTTGTTTTTCTATTGTTAATATTAATAAATAAAACAAAGATTTATTTTAAAATGGATTCCAAAACTACTTTGTTCTTTTGAATGAATCCAAAAGCATCTGCTTCTAAACCAATGTTTGCCCTAAATAAAAGACACTCTTAGGGGGAAAAAAAAAAATCTTAAGGTAAGAGACACTCTTAGAAGAAAAATTCATCAACACTGGAAGCATCTGTGCCTCCTCCTGGAATAAGGGTTCCCCGTTACCTCATTAAATGTTTACTTTTCACAAAATGCAGCAATATTTGAAGCACTCATCTTTGAAACAACAAGCATAGGAACAGAAGGATATATTTTGTATTTAATTATTTGGTAGACTGTGTACTGCAGCTGAGTCACTTGAAAATTTCTTGTTGTTCTCATCTTGACATTATCGTTAAAGTCACTTAATTGTGTAGCATAGGTGCCAGCTAGGGAGTCCCTGCTCCTTGGAGAGCTAGTTAAACTGAGCTGGAAAACCAAATAGACTGTACACGATCTGCTTGTTTCTAGGACTTACGTTATTGAGTCTACTCTGCTTTTAAGGTTTTGTTTTCCATCTGCCATGTCACGTTAACAGGAATTTCAGCTGCTTTTCTAGTTTTCAAAAGAAATTCAATTATAGTAAACATTTTGTGAGTTGTATCATACTTTTTCGAGAGTTATGGGAATTAGGAGAAAATAACCTGTTGAAGGCTGAATGGCCTAAACCCAACAGCTCCATCTTCTCTTAACCCCAAGTATATGCAAAGTAACTTAGCTTTCACCAGTCCCTATAATCAATTTATATTCCTGAATGCATCAAGGTTCTCAGAAAAAAAAAAATAAAGTCCTCCAGGTAACAGTATCCATCCACCTTCGAAAGTAGCTGGAACCATAAAGAATACCCCAAATACCATCCTGTTTTGAAGTAATTAGGCGAAGCTGCAATCTAAAGGGCTTTATGTCAAGACCAGGGAATTCGACGAATGGTTAAACAAAAAGGAAATGACAGGTGAATGAAACAGCTGAAGGATTGTCAGTGAGCAAAAATATAACTAGGTTAATAAGATATCCGAGAAACAAACAATGGCTTATATATTATTCATATTATATTTGAAAAAAAAATCTCTCAGCTATCCTGGATACAATAACTAATGACTATTAAGATTCAAAATATAATAAGAAGGGTGTATTATTTATTTGTTTCTCTGTGTTTGCTTATTAGGCTCAACTATATGTAAATTTAATTTTTGTATTTCAAAAATGTTCAAATACCAAGAATTTCATATAGATCAATCTAATATTTAAACAAAATGTCCTTTCTTTTCTAATCTCTAAATTCATTCTTATACTTCTACTAACCTATAAGTATACTGAAAAGATTCTAAAACACAGGGAGAAGATAGAATGCATACATCAAGAGAAGGTGAAAGTGAAGAAAATGAAAAAGAATTGGCTGTGGACTAAGAGATGTTGAACAGGCAGAATACATACCATAGTAATTCTGCTGCTAGGACATCATATAGACTAAATGCTCTGACTAGTTTTCACAATATAATCATGAACAAGGGAAATGCAGACTATATTTAATAAAAAAATTATTATTATTACTTTGGTGAATCCTCAGAGAACATAGCCTTCTAGTACGTTCAAAAGAACCTACACCTAAATCCTACAAATCTTTGACAGTATAAGAAGTATTTTCTTCAACAAAGAGCTACCAGCCTTTATTTGTCAACAGGTAAGCCTAACAGAGGAAGACCCTCAGTGAGATACACTGACACAGTTGCTGCAACAATGGGCTCAAACATAGCAACGATTGTGAGGATGGCATAGGACTGAGCCGCGTTTAGTTCTGTTGTACATGAGGTCACTATAAGTCGGAAATGACTTGAAAATACATAACAACAACAAACTCGATGTCTATGCCCCATGTTATTGTTTTTAACGTGCTGTGGAGTAGGTTCCGACTCATAACGACCCTATGTACAACAGACCTAAACACTGCCCTGTTCTGCGCCATCCTCACAATCCTTGCTGTACTTCAGCCCATCATAGCAGCCACTGTGTCAATCCATCTCATTGAGGGTCTTCCTCTCTTTTACTGACCCTCTACTTTACCAAATATTATGTCCTTCTCCAGGGACTGGTTCCTCCTAATCACATGTCCAAAATACTTGAGACAAATTCTCACCATCCTCACTTCTAAGGAGCATTCTGGCTGAACTTCTTCCAAGACAGATTTGTGTGTTCTTTTGGCAGTCCATGGTATATCAATATTCTTCTTCAACACCATAATTCAAAGGCATCAATTCTCCTATGGTCTTCCTTATTCATTGTGCAGCTTTCACAGGCATATGAAGTGATCGAAAATACCATGACTTGGGTCAGGCCAAAGGAAAACACTGGAACTTGAAGACCTAGACCAGTTACTGGGGCTTGCAGCTATGGTTTCCCAGGCTCCAAAGAAAGTAACTAAAACCCCATTGCCATCGAGTGGATTAGCACTCATAGCAACCCTATAGGACAGACTAGAACTGTCCCATAGGATTTCCAAGGCTGTAATCTTTACGGAAGCCGACTTCCACATCTTTCTCCCAAGGAGCCACTGTTGGGCTCAAACGGCCCACATGGTTAGCAGCTGAGTGCTTAACCACTCACAGCGGGGTTCCTTAAAGAATGTAAAGTCCTCTCATTTCCTAGAAAGTATGAACAGTCTGTCCAGTCGCATTCTGGTAGTGTCCCTGTTTGAACCTTGACATCCTGAGGGAAACAAAACAGCCTTTCCCACCATGTAGACTCAAAAATCAGCCTGGAACAAGCATCAGTACCAGAAACCAGAAAGAGCTCCCAGGGAGATAAAGAAGCCAATTTTTAAAGGCTTCTTGTAATAGGACCTAACATACAAAGAAAAACAAACTAGAACAGATAGGTTATCAACAGATTAATAATTCAAAAAACAGTCATAAATGGGCTGCTATGCAGAGGTCAATTTTGACCTTTTCTCTCATTTAACAAATGAGTGTTCAGCTAAATCTAAATCTAAAAAGGAATAAAAATTCTGCCTTGCAGTAGATCACCCCAATGCTTCCCAATGCTGACAAACATGTCTTGAAGGATTTCCTTTAGTCATGCAAACACAGGAATGTGGAGTTCATTTCCTGAGACAAGGCTATAACAAAAAGTTCTGATTTTGAATGACTTTCTCTAAAATGAGACGGTTAATAGAAGAAGTGGAGGAGATTTTAACCTTCTTGGAAGGACGGAATTACCTTAGCTCCCATTTTTGGGGTTTGGAAATTGGAGAATACTGTTAGATCAATTTCTGGATTGTTTTAACCAAGACCCAGAGCACACTGAAACTAGAGCAAGATATTCCATCGGTCTTATTTTGGCATTAAATTATAATGAGGTGTCTTAGTTATCTGGAAACCCTGATGCTGTAGTGGTTAAGAGCTATGGCTGTTAACCAAAAGGTCAGCAGTTCGAATCCACCAGGCACTCATTGGAAACCCTATGCTGCATTTCTACTCTGTCCTATAGTGTTGCTATGAGTCAGAATTGACTCAGCGGTAACGGTGTAATGGGGGCTTAGTTATCTAGTGCTGCTATAACAGCAATATCACAAGCAGATGGTTTTAACAAAGAGAAATTTATTCTCTCACAGTCTAGCACGTTAGAAGTCTGAATTCAGGGCATCAGCTCCGGGGGAAGGCTTTCTGTCTCTGGTGGCTCTAGAGGAGGGTCCTTATCATCAATCTTCCCCTGGTCGAGGAGATTCTCTGCCAAGGAACCCCAGGTCCAAAGGATGCACTTACTCCCAGCACTGCTTTCTTGGTGGTATGAGGTGCCCATGTCTCTCTGCCTGCTTCTCTCTTTTATATCTCAAAAGAGATTGGCTTAAAACACATCCTAATCTTATAGATTGAGCCCTGCCTCATTTACATAACTGCCTCTAATTCTGCCTCATTAACATCATAGAGGTAGGATTTACAACACATAGGAAATTCACATCAGATGATAAAACGGTGGACAATGACACAATACTGGGAATCATGGCTAAGCCAAGTTGACAGATTTCTGGGAAACACAATTCAATCTGTGACATAGGGGAAAAGTCTAAATGAAAAATCTGGGCTCCTTAAGTGATGGATGTACTCCAGGTCTCTTTATCCTGGCGTATATCCTGCGAGGTGACTGACTGTAAATTGAAAAGCTGGTCTCTAGGTACGTAATGCTAGGAGCTTAGGTTTTTTGCTGCATCCCGAGACCTTGGTCTCCACTAAGAATAACAATGGGATTCAACTTCCCTTACAGTGGCTCTCAATCTTCTCCGTATACTAAAATAATTCGGGTAGACTTTTTAAAATGCCAACACCCAGAATGTATTGGGATCTGTGGATGTGGGACTCAGCAATCAGTACTTTCAAAAGATCTCCAAGAGATTTCTGCATAAGACAAGCTTAATAATCATCACCTTAGAGCAGTCCTTCTCAAAACTCAAAGCGCTTACTACTTACCAGGTGTCTTAGATATCTAGTGCTGCTATCACAGAAATACCACAAGTGGATGGCTTTAACAAACAGAAGTTTATTCTCTCACAGTCTAGTAGGATAGAAGTCTGAATTCAGGGTGCCGGCTCCAGGGGAAGGCTTTCTTTCTCTCTCAACTATGGAGGAAGGTCCTTGTCATTAATCTTCTCCTAGTCTAGGAGCTTCTCCGCATAGGAACCCTGGGTCCAAAGGACATGCTCTGCTCCCGGCACTGCTTTTCTGGTGGTATGAGATCCGCTTATCTCTGCTCACTTCTCTTTCCTTTTGTCTGTTGTAAGGTAAAAGGTGATGCAGGGCACACCCCAGGGACACTTCCTTTACATTGGATCAGGGATGTGACCTGAGTAAGGGTGTTACATCCCACCTTAATCCTCTTTAACATAATCCAATCTTGCCTCATTAACCACAGGCAGAGATTAAGATTTACAACACATAGGAAAATTACATCAATCACAAAATGGAGGACAACCACACAATACTGGGAATCATGGCCTAACCAAGTTGACGTATATTTTTGGGGGACACAAGTCAATCCATAACACCAGAGAATCTTATTAAAACAGTAGCTCTAGGGTGGGGCCTGAGATTTTGCATTTCTGACAAGCTCCCAGGTGATGCCTTAGTAGCAATTTCTTAAAGGGTCTACTTTGAAACTATGCCTCTTCAGCATCTATGAGAGGAGCTAGTGCAGGAGCCCCAGACTCTGATGCTGCATTCCCAATCCAGTCATCATGTCATAGCTTTTATAACTGACTTATCAAGAGGGATTTCAACTCTTTGGACATCAAACTATGACTATACTATAGTGAGATACACTTTTCCACCATACGGTGTGTACCTTATTGATGGTTTGGTTAGTTAAAAACCACTCTCCCTCCACCAGATGGACAGCTGGTTCTTTCTTTGGCCTTGCCACTGGCCTTTCTTGAGGCTTTACATCCAACCTTTGGTTAATCAGCTGCTTGAGAAATTCTAAATCTCTAATTCCTTTGATGATGTTCATATCTTTTACATGGAATTATGAAAACACTGGGGTCCTCTTCATTCTCCAAAGGCATTAAAAGACTGTAATTGAATAGGGATTTCCTCCTCCCATTCCTAGGTTTCCTAGATCACAGTCTCTTTAAGCCCTGCTGACTTGGACTATACTAGCAGGCCTCTCATCTTCGTGAATCTCTAGATTGGAAGATTTTACTATGTCTGTGTTTCAGTGTGCTCTTAAACTTGTGAGAATACACCCTAAACATCACTCATTTCCTGTAGTGGCGGGGAAGAGACTATATAGTTTGGGTATAAATCTCTGAAAAAGTAAGAAAAATTCCACCAAAAATTTGGTACATTTTTTTTTTTTTCCTCTTTAGCTCATGTTCTCCAGCAGACAGTCTCAACCACTGCTACATTCTTTAAGGATATTCTGGATCCATCTTGCCTTGCAAACATTTCTTAACCTCCATTTAATATTCCATAATTGAGATTCAACAGTTCCATACATGTCCCTAATCTTCAAAGCGTCAAAAGCATGATCTTCCATCACCTCTTGACCAAAAGATAATATTATATTAATAGAAAGTCATTGCAGAGATTTAAGCAACATTGTTTGACTTAATTTTTTGTTTTAAATCCGTTTGACTCTCTTCTGCAAGAGCCTGTGTGCTATGGCAAAAGTTTAATAGATCAGGTAAAAGAGGGGGGCTTAACTGGAGCTGGCACCAAAGGAAACAAGGAAAAGAAACACTAGCCTATTCTTGGAGCTACTGTCAACCACACTTGTTGATGGATACGATATGGACTACAGAAAGAGAATAAACTGTAATTTGCCTTCACTTTTGGGTGGATGATGGGCCATTTTCTGATATGGGGAAGAGTAAAGAAAGAGAAGACATGGGGTGGGGTCAGAGTAAATAAAGACTTTTGTTTTAGTTGAGATGCCCATTAAATATGTGGAAATATCAATTAGGCAGTGGGATTTATCCATCAGAAATTTCAAGCAGGTGAGAATATCTGAGATAAATTTAATGCCTTGATACTAGATAATATGACCTAAGGAGAGTATGCCAACATAGGAAAAATAAAGGGGGGGACTGAGGGCTGAGCCCTGAATCACTACTAACTTTGGAGAATGAACAGATGGGAACCAGGAAAGGTGATCAAAAAGCAGATAGCAACATATTAGAAAATATAAGAGGTATGGTAATACAGATATCAAAAGAATGTGTCTTTAGGGAGGGAGGAAATATTTGTGTCAAATACGATGAGATCAAATAAAATAAGAGAGAAGTGACCACTACACATTTGGCAATGCACAGGTCATTGGAAACCTTGACAAACAGCCTCAAGAAGAGGTGGCTATTGGAGTGTACGGAGGACATGTCAGGTGAGGAAATAAATATTGTAGAAGGGAGCAGAAAAGAAAGGCAGGATTTGGGACAGGGATGTGAAATCAGTTCAAATTGTTTTATTAGAAAGAAATTACTAGAGGAAATATGAATACTGATGAAAACAATCCACCCAGCAGGGAAAAGAGTAACTGATGACTCAAGAGGATGTGGGAGAGATGTGTGTTGAAAAAGTAATGGAGATTCATATTTAGAGAACAAACAAAAGCATTGTCCTTTATAATACCAGGGTCAATTTATTGATTTGTTTATAAGTACAGATACTTAAAGGTCATTAATTTTGTTGGCTGAAAATGAGGTAGTCTGCTGATTTTCATTCTCTCAATGAGGAATAGAAGAAAGAGAAAGTTATGGAGAATTAGGGGAAAGCATAAGACTTGAAATTTGGAGAATGCTAAAGCATATTATAAATATGTAGTACAGTGCTAGGTCCTATTGAATGACCATTTTTTATTTGTGACCTTAAATTTATGTGTGACTAGTCAGTGTAATCTGGTTTTTTTTTTTTCCCAGGTATGCCAATACTCAAGTGCAAGTGTATTGTAGGAAGATAAAAGTGAGAAAATTCAGATGTTTACAAAACCGAATAAGGAGAGAAATGAGAACATGATGGGGATTATCCATAGTAAAAATATAATTGGGTAAATTAATTGGATGTCTTCATGAGGTCAAAGACTTGTTAGGTTCCAACATTAAAAAAGGCACAGACTTAAGCATTTGAAGGATACTAGATAGGATTGGTGACCCTGTGGCGCAGTGGTTAAGAATATGGCTGCCAATATGTAGGTCGAATCCACCAGCGCTCCTTGGAAACCCTATAGGGCAGTTCTACCCTGTCTTCTAGGGTTCCTATGAGTTGGAATCAACTCGATGGCAACTGGTTTGATTTTATTTTTTGTTGTTGTTGTTGTTGTTCTCTTTAGAGAAGACTTAGTAGGTAAGGTAGGAATGAGAAAAATGATTCTGAATGGATAAGATCAGGATATGGATGGTGAAATCATAAAAGTCAATGGTAGAAAAAAGGGTAAAATAACATAAGGATGTCATGTGCTAAAATAATTCATGAATAAGTGAAATCACGGAAGTTTGGTCAATAATAACAGCAAGGGTATTGGTGGGCGAATATTTCTTATGGTATACAAACGGAAACCAGGAATTTTGAAGGAGAAGAGGTGAGGAACGCACATACATACGCAGACGTTCAGTCACTGACAGAGTAATTAATCTCCCAGAAAATTACCATAAGGAAATATCCAAAAAGGTTAAAAAAAAAAAAAGGTTACGTACATTGATATTCATTGAACAATTTTTTATGATAAAAATTGGAAACTTAAATGTTCTTCAAAAGTGAAATAAATAGTGAAGCAAACTTTGATATAACTATGATTAAATGATATGTTACCCTTAAAAATTACATTTTCCTAGAGTATTCCATAAAAGAAGGAAATAAATGTTCATAGTATGGCATGTGCAAAAAAACAGGGTATCTATCTGCACTAACAAACATGATTCTATTTTGTAAGATATATTTAATTTTAAATATAAAAATAAAAGTATCTTTAGTTGGTGAAATTATAGATAATTTTTCTTGCCTTGTATTCTATATTATCCAAAATATCTAAAAGTATGTATTATATTTACAATAATTAGAACAGTAAAGTTTTAAAACAATGAGGTCCAATTAAAATAATACAGTTTTAGATATTTTCAACATATATTCATTATCTTCAACATTTCATTTTTTTCTTTCAGGAACAATATCAACTTTTCTGGATTTGAACTTATGGATCTGATAGTTTACTCATTAAGAAAGTCCTTTTAGTTAAGATTCAAAATCGTTTTTATGAAAAAATGTTTTTCTATCATCTGAACAAAGTGTTATAAATATGTGTCTGACTCCAACTTGTATCAGTATGATATAATGAAAAGGAGGGACACTATCCATGCATGACTTTAAGAACTCTAGTCTTAAAAACTGACGAAAAGATCTGAACTGCAAGTGTTTTATTTGGGGATGTAGAATTCTGAGAGAAGCAGCCTCCTACGGTAGGGTAGGTATGTCAGCTATTCACAGGTTATATGAAGGTACAGTTTTAATAATCTCCCAAAGAGGAAGACCCATTCAAATTGCTTTTGAGTTATATGAAAAATATACAAAAATTCCTTCTTATTAAAGTTTGTTCGTTTTTTTTTTAATACACTAGAACTAAACCCATGCTAATTACTATCTCTGAGTTATAATAAATTAATTGAAGGCTGTGATCATCTTCTTTCAACTCTGATCCTTGTCCTAACTTACGTGTAGTATTATTCCAAAAATGGCAAACCTGTTGCCATGGAGTTGATTCTGACCCATAGTGATCTTATAGGACAAAACAGAACTGCCCTATAGAGTTTCCAAGGCTATAATCTTTACAGAAGCAAACTGCCACATCTTTATCCTGTGTAACAGCTAGTGGGTTCAAATCGCCGATGTTTCAGTTAGCAGCCAAGTGCTTAACCATGGTGCCACCAGGGCTTCTTGCCATATTATTAAACATAGGTTATTTTCATCAGAACACAATCTGTCTGTCAGTTCCCTCACTCTCATATTTAGTGCTCAAATGTATGAAATATAACACAACTAAATGTCAACTAAATGGCTAGTCCTTGAATACTATTAAGGCAACTAGACAAAAGAATTGAGAAAACATTTTCTGTGTATCTTTTCTATCTTTGAAATATCTAATGTGGTAAATCACTGACAAAACTGTATATGCCCTTGAATATACAGAGACAGCTGCTTACTTTAAAATGATAGATCTATATGTTCTGTATTCCCTTGCACCCAGTTCACCGTATCTATTGTGTTCACTTGGGAAAACCAGTAATACAAATGGACATTTATGCCCCTACAACTATCCAGAAATGCACTCTTAACTTCTTGCAATTGCTTAACCATCCATACGGTTCAAGATACTCAGTTCCTTTAGGATTCCACCCTTTCATAATATGTGAATAATCTTCTATTATGCTCTCCAGATTGAGAATTTTGCAGACTTGATTCTCTCCATTTGTTGACAGCATTAACATACAGGGGATGCAGAGTAGCTAATAATAAACTTTAACTTTGTCATAGCCAACTGCATTTTCCAGGTCGTGACATTATGGAAAACAGAAAATCTCTTTCCTCTCAGAGATTAGAAGTTATTCATGTCTTTCCTGGGCTAATTACCAAAGGACCCCTTAGTGGCCTTCTCAGTTCCATAGGACATCGTGGACACTGCATTCCTAACTTCTCTGAACAAGCTGCCACTTTATATGAGCTGATGAAAGTCCATATACTTGCTACCTTGCCCTTGACAGATGTACTAATGACTGTCTTCTGACTTTTAAAATAGTCCCTTTCAAACTCCCTATGACCTTATATTCTCCAATTACCATACATCTGTTTTTCTATTTGTATATTAAAATTTGGAATTACCTTTGGGTATCTAACTCATCAAAGACCCAATGCTTGTGGCTTGTAGTCTCTTACTTGATCCCATAACAAATGCCTAAAACCAAAGGAAAAAAAAACTATTGCTGTTGAATGAATTCTGACTCATGGTGACCCCATGCATTAGGTTTTCTTAGTTGTAATGTTTTACAAAGCAGATTGCCAGGCCTTTCTTCTGTGATGCCACTGGGTGGGTTCAAACTGCCAACCTTAGTCAAGCACAAACCATTTGTGCCACCCAGGGACTTAGCAAAAGCTTACTCTACTTTTTTTTTTTTTTTCTTTTGCTTGCAGTGGCAGCAGCCATAGCAATTACAGAGTTAACAGAGGCCTCTATTAACCTAACTCTCAGGCCCTCCACTTAGCCTCCGAGCTTCTCGTGTGGTTTAGAACTAACTGTTCACTGCAAGCATTCATCACTTTCCTGCTTCTAAACTAACCTCCTATGACATCCTTCTCCTTACAAAAACATATTTCTATCCAGAATCGCAACACTTTAAACTCCACTATGTTTCTTCTTCTCCCAAAGAAGGTCAAACTTCATGACCATCATGCACTTATTCAGGAATCTTCCTTGCCTCACTCTGACCTCCTTGAAACTATGTTCTCTATAGAGTCTCAAATGCACACATGCAGTACTCTCTTGACAATTTAAATTTAACTACAAAGACAAAAGCCTTAGGGAAACATGATGGCAGTTATATCCAAAGAGTCTGAGATTGTAACCAACATTTTCAAGAACTTTAAAGGGTATGAAATTTCTCCCTACTTGTAAGCTAACAACTTATCCTGCCACAATTTCATTGATTCTGGCAGAAAACATGAGACTCTTGGGTCAGAAAGAAAGAATAGTATATAACTCTCATCAATATCAGTAGGAAGTATATCAGCATATTTGTGTCAATTCCACTAGCTCCTAAATTCCATGGGGTCAAGGTAAATATACCAGATGGATGCCTTCCCATATAGTTGTTCTATTACAGTAGAGGGACCCTAAATTTAGGAAATTATAATTTTTCTATAAGGAGCCCCAGAGTGGCACAAACTATTAAGTGCTCAGCTATTAACAGAAAGGTTGGTGGTTCTGATCTACTCAGAGGGGCCTTGAAAGAAAAGCCTGGTGATCTATTTCCAAAAGGTCACAGCCACTGAAAGACCTATGGAGTGCAGCTCACTGTGAAATACACGGGGTCACCATGAGTTGGAATCTACTCCGTGGCAACTGTATAACGCACAAAGAATTATAAAATGCCCGCCAGAAGGAGACACTATCTTTGTCTTGCTTAGCTGTTACTTACGCACTTACTGATGAAGATCAAAGACCACAGTTTTCAGTATGGATTACACCTCAAAATAAAGAAAACAAAAACCTTCACAACTGAACCAATAAGCAACATCACAATAAGCGGAGAAAATATCGAAGTTGTCAAAGGATTTTATTCTACTTGGATCCACAGTCAACACCCGCGGAAGCAGCAGTCAAGAATTCAAAGGACGCACTGCATTGGGTAAATCTGCTGCAAAAGATCTCTTCAAAGTGTTAAAAAGCAAAGATGTCACCTTGAGGACTAAGGTATGCCTGACCAAAGCCATGGTGACACTCAATGAGATGGACTGATACAGTGGCTGCAACAAGGGTTCAAACATACTTACTATCGTGAGGATGGCAAAGGTTTGTTCTGTTATACATGGGATCACTATGAGTTGGAGCTGATTGATGGCACTTAACAACAGAGGTTGCCTACTTTCTTAGCTCATGGCCACATCAGTTTGAACTCTGCTTCCATATGCACAACTTCTTCTCTGACTCTGACACTCCCGCCGCCCTGTTTTAAAGACCTGTGTGATTACACTGGGCCCACAGATAGCCAAGATTATATCTCAGTCTCAAATCCCTTAATTTAACTATGCCTGCAAAGTCCCTTTTGCCAAATAAGGTAACATATTCACAAGTTCTACAGATTACGAGGTGGACATCTTTGGGGGCTGTCATTCTGCCTACCACATCTAGTATTCAAAACCTTTGAAATACATTCTGGTGGTGAAGCTGCAGGTAGACAGGTATGCTCATATGTTGGTGGTGGGAATGCAAACTGGAACAAGCCTTTAAAGATAATTTTGCAAAATATAACAAAATTATATGTGCATTTACAATTGGATGTGTAATTCCAATTTCTACAGTGGAGAAAACTTCACTAGCAGAAATGCAAATATATCTATACAGATAGATGTACAAGGCTATTCAAAACAGTCTTATTTGTAATAGCAAAAGATTAAAAAAAAATTATCCACCAACAATATAATGGAATAATATCCAAATAAAAAATTAAAGACTACTGCTGTGCTATTACAGAGTGGCCTCCAAAATCCATTGTAGAGCTAAAAATAAAGATATGGAGAAAAGTGTGTAGATTGTAATACCAATAAACTGAGATGCATAACAGTCACAGGAACAGCTTGAGGAGAGACAAGTTGACACATAGCCAGAGCAGGAGGTGGAGGAATAGGGGGCTGTCAAGAAATGACTCCAAAATAGATTAAGTTCAAGCTTAGCTGCTCCATTTGCTAACTCAATTCACTTCAAAATCCCAAATATCATTTCTCACCCACGTAGTTGTGAAATTGTTCTTAGTTTATCTTATATCGTACCAAGAGCTTTGCCATTGATGTGGTGATTGCAGAATCCTATTACTCATTAAACCAGGGAAAAGGAAAAGACTTTCCATGACTTCACTCATTTACTCTTCAAATACTTATGACATGCAAACAATGGGCAAGAAACATACACACAATTGAGCATACACCAGGGACCCAAAAATCCATCTTTTCTCCCCACTTCTCTTTCAGTGCTGTTTGTATCATGGTTTGACCATATTCGTGGCTGGCAACAAATGAGAGGAAAGGAGAATTTCCTAGTAATGTTATACAGGGAGCTGCATCAGGTAATGAGATAATCCACTCTCTCTCACTCCATTTCATAGTAGTATAATATTCCTCCATTCTTTTATTTTTCCTCCTCCTTTTTTTATTATTGTAGTGAAAACATGCACAACAAAACCTTCAATTCAATAGTTTCTACATGTATAATTCATTGTTCATTACATTCTTCAAGTTGTGCAACCTTTGTCATTATCCTTTTTCAAATTATTCTATGACCTTAACATAAATTCAATGCCCCATAGCTAACCCCCTTTTCCCCTCCCTGCCACCCTTTGTAACCAATAATAATCTTTGCTTCCTATATACTTACCTATTTTATTTAAGTGAGATCATACAGTTATTAGTACTTTTGCAACTGATTTATTCACTCAGCATAATGATTGTAAGATTCATCCATGTTGTGGCATGCATCAGGACTTCAAATCTCTTTATGGCTGAGTAGTATTGCATTGGTAGATGTACGTACCATATTGTGTTTATCCATTAATATTACCCCATTCAAAGCCAGCACCACTTGTCCAAGTCAAGGTCATGGAAGCTGCATAGACACATCCAGACTCCCTGAGGGACCAAATTACTGGGCTGAGGGCTGTGGGGACCATGGTCTTGGGAAACATCTAGCTCAATTGGCATAACATAGTTTAGAAAGAAAATGTTCTACATTCTACTTTGGTGAGTAGCATCTGGCGTCTTAAAAGCTTGTGAGTGGCCGTCTAAGATACTCCACTGGTCTCACCCTGTCGGGAGCAAGGGAGAATGAAGAAAACCAAAGACACAAGGAAAGATTAGTCCAAAGGACTAATGGACCACAACTACCACAGCCACTACCAGACTGAGTCCAGCACAACTAGATGGTGCCCAGCTACCACCACTGGCTTCTGTGACAGGGATCATAATAAAGGGTCCTGGTCAGAGCTGGAGAAATATGTAGAACAAAATTCTAATTCACAAAAACAGGCCAGACTTACTGGCCTGACAGAGATTGGAGAAACCCCAAGAGTATGGCTCCCAGACACCCTTTTAGCTCAATAATGAAGTCACTCCTGAGGTTGGCCCTTCGGCCAAAGGATAGACAGGCCCATAAAACAAAACAGGACTAAAGGGGCACACCAGCCCAGGGGCAAGGACTAGAAGGCAGGAGAGGACAGGAAAGCTGTTAATAGGGAACTCAAGATCGAGAAGGGAGAGTATTGACATGTCGAGGGGTTAGTAACCAATGTCACAAAACAATATGTGTACTAATTGTTTAATGAGAAGCTACTTTGTTCTGTAAACCTTCATCTAAAGTACAATAATAAAAAAAAGAAAAAGAAACCTATATTACCCCATTCTTAAAGCTTTCTATTCAACCCTTTCAATCAGAGGTTATTCCAGTGAAGGCTTCGATAGCGTTACTGTCCATCTTATCTTTATTCTTCTACTTATGTGGGGCATGTCTTATTTGTTCAACTTTCTCAATATTTTCTTTCTTTGACATGTAAAGCCACGCACTAAGGAAGGGCTTGATGACGTATGCTTTTGGGGGAAGTTGTGGACACCAAAAAAAAAAACAGTTGCCATCAAGTCAATTCCAACTCATGGCAACCCCATGTGTTACAGAGTAGAACTGTGCTCCATATTGTTTTCTTGGCTGTAATCTTTATGAAGCAGATCATCAGACCTTTCTTCCATGTAACTGCTGGGTGGGTTTGAGCCACCAACCTTTCGATTAGCAGTCAAGCACAAAGCGTTTGTGACACCCAGGGACCTCTCAATGTCTAGGGTCTGTCTGAAGATTACCTGTGCAAATCCTAGGTCCATCCATCTCATTTCTAATGTGCCCTGGACTCAGTCACACAGGTGATCAATGTTGATCATGGTATCTTTTATATATTAGTTATCTTCTTTCCTCCTCTTAATTGCTTCCAATTATTCTATCTCTTTTTTTCTTTTCCAACTTATTTTTATCCAGTTTTGATCACTTTCCAGATGAGTACAACCAACTTATCCTCTTCCTATTTTTCCTCATTTTTTCTCCTACTGGTCTTCATTCCCCATTGTCTCTGCTTGTTCTTCCTTCTTTCTGACTGTACTTTACTTTCATGTCCTCTCTTGTGTTTCTTATTCTAAGACATAACAGCCAGTGTAGAGAAGATCAGCCAGTTCTTGGGCAAGAAGGTAGGCCCTGAAGAACTCAACTCAGTCCTCAAGAACATATCCTTCCAGTTCATTAAAGATAATAAAATAAGCAATTTTTCCCTAGTGCCAGATACCTTTATGGATCACAGCAAAGGATGATTAATGAGAAAATGTACGTTTTCTGATTATAGAACATGAAAAAATGGACAACGGATAACACTGCTTTTTTGGATGCACTAAGACATTGGGCAAGGGAAGTGTTTGAATCTTTGAAATCACATAAGGATCATGTGAACCCTGAAAGTTGAAGGAATGAGTTGTGATATTTATAAACTTCGAAAGAATACTCAAGAAAATGAAGCACTGCTGACAAATAATATATCTCTTGGGGTAATTATCTAGCCTCTAACTATTTTCAAGGAGTCCCCAGGTGGCACAAATAGCTAAGCAAGTGACTACTTGCTGAAAATTGGTGGTTCGTGTCTACTAAGAAGTGGCTTGGAAGGAAGCCCAGGCTATTTGATTCCAAAAGGTCACATCCTTGAAAACCCTATGGAACAATTTTACCCTGTCACATGGGTTCCTATGAGTCAAAATCAACTCAATGACACCTAACAACAGGTGCTTATAAACGTCTGTGGGTGTCGAAGACTGTTGACTACTTGACTACTAACCGAAAGTTGGGCTGTTAGGGCCCAACCAACAGCACCATGGAAGAAAGGCCTGGTGATCTGCTTCCCAAAAGATTAAAGCCAAGAAAACCCAATGGGGTAGTTGTACACTCTAACACATGTGGTTGCCATGAGGAAAGATCAGCTAGATAGTAATGGGCTGGGTTGGATTTTGTAGGCCCTTATAAGGATCTTGGCTTCTATTCCTCCTAAGGTAGAAGACATTGGGAAATTTGGAGTAGCCCAGGTTGTAATCTGGCTTAAGTTGAAAAAAATTAATCCGTGCCATTGAGAGCACATTGTGAGCATCACAATTCAAAAGCAATAGAATCAGTTAAAAGTTTGTTGCAATAATTCATGTAAAAATGATGGAGTCCTAAGTTTCAATGAAGAATGAGTTTCGAGAATTAAGGAGTAATCATTTGTAACACAACCTGCTAAAGGTTCAACCTAAACAAAAACCAAAAGTTGACCATTTAATTTAGTATCATGAGGATCCTTTGTTACATTGACAAAAGCAATTTCAACGGTGGGGACAAAGGCTTAAACAGCATGTGCTTAAGGAAGAACTCTAAGCAAAAGAACCACAGACAAAGAGTATAGACAAATTTTCTTCATATCTTTTCTGAAAAGGAGTATAGAAAAATGGAGCAATTACTTGAAGCGTATGCAAGACCCAGAGAAACACTGTTTAAATTTGGAGAAATTCCAGCATTTTTTTATTGCCATAAGAAATTGACAAAACATATTGAATATACCATGGACATGTAAAGGAATGAATATATCATTCTTGGAGGAAGTACAGCCATAATGGTCATTAGAAGCGAGGATGGCAAAACTTCCTCTTACCTACTTTGGACATATCATTAGGAGGGACCAATCACTGGAGAAGGACATCATGCTTGGTAGAGTAGAAGGTCAGTGAAAAAGAAGAAGACCCCCAACAAGATGGATTGATGCAACAGCCACAACAATGGACTCAAACATACCAAGGATCATGAAGATGGCACAGCATCTGGCAAAATTTCCTGTTAAACTTAAGGTTGCTTTGAGTTAGAGCTGACTTGATGGCACTTAACATCAATAAGAATTACTTAATAGAGAAGTAAAATGATGCAGATAATGTGTATAAGTGTTGGAGAAACATCCTGAGTAAGTAAGAAGAGTAAGATGCAGATCCAAGATGAAGAGTTGGCTTAGATAGGAACACGAACAGTTCATTCACAGTAACTGGAAAGGGCGTAGAGGTACAAGAGTGGTTGTACTGCCAGGAAATTGCATAACCATCACCATTAACCATTCCCAATTTTTTCTATCACCTTTAACAGAAGCACAGTGTCTATTTTCTATTTTCAAAATTAAATGTGAATGAGGGTTACCGGCTGAGAGGGAAGATAAGTATAGGGTACTGAATGTAAAGCATGAAAATAAGGAATGATTTTTCATGCAGCATGACTTGGTTTAAGCAGTCATAACTTTAAAGGGAAATAGGTTAGCAAGGTTGTCTGTTTTAGCTCCTGTCTTGTTTAGAGTTGGTTTAAAATCTGAAATTAGAGTTGTATCAGATGAATTCTACATCGTGTGAAAGAAGCAAGAGAATTTAAAATAAAAGGAGTGATTACAGTCATTGATTATATCATTTCAAGATGGATGATGAATGGTACAAACAATTAAGCACTCAAACACTAGCCAGTACTAGTTCAAAGCCACTGGGAGGCACCTTAGAAGACAAACTTGGCAATCTGATTCCAAAGGTCGCAACCTTGAAAACACTATGGAGCAGTTCTACTAGGCACACATGGGTTCACCATGAGTCAGAATCAACTCGAGGACAACTAACAACTACAATGAAGTGAATAAATTCATGAGGAGAAAAAAAAAAACATTGCTGTTGAGTCAATTCTGAGGAAAAAAGGGGTCAGTGAAAATGGCGTGGGATCAATAGATTGCGAGTGTCAATAAAGGTTAAGTATTGAGGAAACTGAATTTCTGTAAATATGGATGTTGCTACTCAGAATGTGAAGTGTGTGAAATTGAGATGATGGAGGACGATCAGAAATTAGTTATTACAATATATAGGACATAGCCTTGAGTTGAAGGTATTATTGTTGTTATTGTTTTTGTTGCTTTTCATTATTTTTTGTTTATTTTCCTTTTTTTAAAATTGTGGTAAGTATATAAGCAACAGAGTATTTGCCATTCAATCTTCACATCAGTTACATTCATCATGCTGTTTAACCACCAACAGTAACCATTCTCAAATTTTTCTAACACCATTAACAGATACTCAGTGTCCCCTAAGCATTGTGTCTTCATTTCCCCCACCCTCCCATCCACCCTTGGTAATCACTAATACAATTTGTACTCTATACACTTCTGTATTCTAGATATCTCATACAGTTGCATCATACGATGCCTTTCATTATTATTCAGTCATCACAATATTACTAGGAGGCAGGTACTAGGAATAGCCCTAGTTAACAGATGGCAAATAAAAGCCTCAAAGAGATTATGCAGCTAGAAGTCTGAGGTTAGAACCAATGGCTATTTGGCTCCAGATTAAATTTTTAATCACTCTGTTATGTTGTTGTTAGTTGCCATCCAGTCAACTCTGACTCATGGCGACCTTACGAATAAAAGAACGAAACATTGCCTGATCCTGTGCCATCTTCATGATCTTTGCTATGTTTGAGTCCACTGTTGTAGCTATTGTGTCAATATATCTCATGGAAGGTTTCCCCTGTTTTCACTGACCCTCTATTTTACTAAACTTGAAGTCCTTTTCTAGCGATTGGTGTTTCCTGATGACATATCCAAAGTAAGAGAGACATACTGCTTGCAATTTCCAGTTCAGTATTTGTGAAAGGAGGTTGGGAGGGACAGTTACAGGAGAAGTTCAAATAAGGTGTGGAGATATTATTTTTAAGTCTGATCTGGACTTACTTTTTGTATTTAACAGGAGTCACCAGGGACTGGAAACGTAATTCTCAGTGGCTCAGAGTGAAGCCTTTGATAAAACATAGTAAGAGAAGATGGTGGGGCTTCCTCAAGGGCTTTTCCTGTGGAAATCATAACCTAATATTTCTGAGTCTGACATGAATACTGACTCCCTTCATGCCCTTATATACTGGCATTCTTGGATGTAGCAGAACATTTGTCATTGTATCTTGGGGACTTTAAACAGACAATGCAATTACACGGTTGATAACTGAAAACTAGCAGTTACTTTATTAAATTTGTGCCAATACCAGCTTCAAAGGATATATAATATTTCATGTATACAGAAAAAAAATTCATGTAAGTTTTACCCAGGTTAAGAAATAGAATACTTTGCCACCTTTGTGACTGATTTATTAAAGCATGAGATGTGGCATTCTATATATGGGTACCACTTCTTCTGTAACCATCTGCAATCATATTTTTGCCTATATTTCCCATATATATGATGATGCTGAATTTAGTGTGTGTATTTCTGTAATGGATGTGCTTGGCACTTGACCCAGATCATCAAACCAGTGCACCTGTACTCCTGCTGAAGTCCCTTAGTGGTGCAAATGGTTAAGCACTCAGCTGCTAGAAAAGCTGGTAGTTGGAACCCACCCAGAGACACCTAGGAAGGAAGACCTGGTGATCTTCTTTGGAAAGGTCACAGTCTTGAAAACCCTATGGAGCATGGTTCTACTCTGAAATACCTGGGGGCATCATGATTCAGACTCAAATCACAGCAACTGGTTTTGTTTTTGTTTTTTTTTTTAAGGATAAAGGTACAAGATGACAGTAAGGAAGCCCCTTGTAATATTCTGAAGGATTCTAAGGAGGAAGGAGTTTGCTGGTGGGTAGTGAGTGTCCCATCTTTGGAAAAATTTAGGCAGAATGTAAATGGCCCCTTGGCAGGGCTATTATAGAAGGAAATTAGAATGTCAAATAAGAGATTATTTTGGACAGCCAGCTTCTCACTGAGAATCTAGCTTTTGGTACAGCACTGTACAGGGAGTGCTGTACGGTGGTTGTACCAAGATGAATGGGCTACATCACAAATTCTGGTGTGCCACCACCGGCAATTACGACTGTGACCGCCACCGGACACTTTGTCCCTTGTAACTTGGGTAAAGTAATGAGCAGGTTGAGGGGGTGACCATGGGTGGTGATCACAGGATCTGACACCTCTCACCCTCTGTTGCTCCCCAACATTGTCGTCATCTTTGAGTCATACCTGGTGACCTCTACAAAGCTCTCTATTAGAGTGAAGGGTTTGGGTAGAGGTGCACAGACTGAGAAGGCTGTGGTTCCCACTCCTGTACTGGGGAGTCCTGTACAGTAGCTGTACCAACATGAATGAGTTGAACCACAAATTCCAGTGGGCACAGCTGCAGAGCAGCTGAGTCAGTAAAAGAGGAGGCCATACTCCTCCATCCTGACTGTTTCCTCCCCGCAAAAATCCAGGACCCCTAAAATAATCTTAAACCTTAAACCAAAAATAATCCCTTGAAGTCTTCTTAAAAACAAAAAATAGATTAGCTTAACTAGTAAAGAATATCTGCCTCAGGCACTGTGAACTTTTAAGATCTATCTACATGGGATCAAATTGACAACAGCAATTCGAAAGTTATATGGGATCTTTAGGGGACTGTGAGTTTCTGTTAATGGGGAAGGAACAACTTAGAAAAGGAGAGAATGGCTGCCCAACTCTGAGAATGTAATCAATGTCACTGAATTGCACATGTAGAAACGGTTGAACTGGTGTATGTTTTGCTGTGTATATTCTCAACAACTACAAAAACAAATTTCAAAAATTAAACGAAAAAACTTTGTGGTGCATAGGTCTACTCTGACACACATGGGGTGCCATGAGCTGAAGCTGACTCAACGGCAACTGCTTTTTAATATATACATGTTGTTGTTGTTAGGTGCTGTCAAGTTGGTTCTGGCTCATAGCAACCCCCTGTATAACAGAACAAAACACTGCCCTGTTCTGTGCCATGCTCACAATAGTAGGTACATTTGAGATCATTGTTAAAGCCACTGTGTCAATCCACTTCACTGAGGGTCTTCCTCATTTTTGCTGACCCTCTACTTTACCAAGCATGATGCCCCTCTCCAGAGATTGGTCCCTCCTGATCACGTCCAAAGTCCTTGATAAAACTAAGCTGCTCATTTCTCATTTTAAAAGTAATCTGGATCTCTGTTCTCCTAATGTTTAAAAAAAAAAAAAAAAAAAAAAAAAACACCCTGGGGGCATTCTTGGCAGATAGGTTGCCTATGGCAAAAATATGTCTTCTACCTATTGCAGTAGTTCTCAACGGGCTATGAGTTTTCCCTCCGGGGACATTTTGAAATATCTGGAGACATTTTTGTTTGTCTCACTGGGGAGGAGGTTGTGATACATGAATCTAGTGGGCAAAGACCAGGGATGATGCTAAGCAATTTTAATACGTAAGACATTTGCCTACAATAAAGAATTATCTGTCCCAAAATATCAATAATGCCAAGTTTGAGAAACCCTGACCTACTGGTACAGTTTGCCAATATTATTTTTACCACTGCCCTAATGGACAGAAAACAACCCCATCTTAAGCACTATAGAACACAGGTCAGGAAATTCCAATATACATAGAGGAGACCATAACGTTATTGTGACTTTTTTTTCTTAGGTTCTTGGGTCTTAATTAATGTGTACAACTCCCCATATATTTAAGACATATATGTGTGTGTGTATACACACACACACACACACACTCCTTTTAAGCTGAGTTGTTTATAAAGTACTTGTACTTAGGTATTGAAAAGTTGCAAATTATAACTTGTTGCATATTTTATCAGAAATATTTTGAGGAAATTCTAAATAAAATACTATTATCATTGCTATTATATAATGTTATTATATCAATTGCTTTATTACCAATTTGAATTTAAGTTAAAATATAATGAATTACAAAGTTAAAAGAAAACTCATTTAACAATATAAATAGAAAATATTATATGATTTTTGTGTCTATACTTTGTGAATAAACTGTGCTAAACTGCGCTTTCTTGGTTTACTATGAGTTGAGGAAAGAATATCCCAATGTCCTATTGAACCAACAAATAAATATAAAGACCAACACTCCCCACCGCCGGCCAAAAAAAAAAAAATCCATCGCCGTCAAGTTGATTCCGACTCATAGCAGCCCTCTAGGACAGAGTAGAACTGCCCCATAGTGTTTCCAAGGATGTAATTTTTACAAAAGCAGACTGCCACATCTTTCTCCTGTGGAACGGCTGGCGGGTTTAACCCACTGACCTTGCGGTTAGCAGCTGAGCACTTAACCATTGCATCACCAGAGCTCCTGGTGATTTTCATGATAGCTGTTGCAGAGAAAAAGTCTGCATATATATGTTTTAATGGTCGTGCAGTAGAGAAAAATAGACAAGAAAGTAATAATTGATACAAAAGTTGCCAAGTACACACATGTAAAATGTCTTATTTTCCATAATTTTAAATAGCATTTAATTTCAAAATTAAAAAAAAAAGAACCTGTTTTAGAGTTGAAATTGTTTTTTTGCACGTAGCTAAGAAATATAACATGCTCAGTTATTTATTTTCTAGACTTCAGACAGGGTCCAATAAACTTGTATTCTTCCTTCTTTTCTTTCTTTCCTCTATCCTTTTTTTTCCTTCCTTTTTCTAACCCTCCTTTCCACCCCATCTGCCTTCTTTTTCTTCCTGTCTTATTCCCCTTCCTCCTCTCTCTCTCTTTTTCTGTATTTCATGGGATGATCTACAATTCTGTGGATTAGATTTTCATAATTTATTTGCTTCTCCCTTGCTAACTCAGTATTGGTAAAATCATTACTGCTTTTCTGACATATAGTTTCTCAAAGAAAAGATTTTCTTTCCTAAACACTACCTGTGTTGTTTTTTGATCCATTCAGTTGTACCCTTAAAACATGTATAAAGCTAAAGCAAATCTCTTGACATAAAAAATATTTTGTTTCTTACAGATGATGATGATGCAGTTTGCCATTCCTACTTGCTAAATATTACTGAAAATTCTACTTGGTACCCTCTTGTTTCTTCTGCTTCAACATTTTCCCAAGCAAAGTTATTTACATAATGTTAGAAAAAGAATGACAAAATACTTAGTTTCAAGTATCAATGAGCAGATTGAGGTTATGCAAAATGTAATAAGATAATTGATGAACTGACTCGGAAGATAGTAAGTCACAAACCAAAAACACGAGGGGTATAAATCCAATAAAGATTATAACATACAGGCAAATGTATTAACATTTTCTGTCATGGTGGACTAGGTCCTAGGGGATACATCTATTACTCATGAGGTATATACCATCATATTAATTCATCGAAATTAATGGAGAACATTTCAATTTACAATCCAGAGAATGGTTGACCTTCTTGGCAGGATCAACCCCATGATTTCACTGTAGCTAGTTAAGATTAGTATTAAAATTTAACCTTTCAGATCTACAATTATAAGTAAATTATGGCCCTTAAATTTGGTAGCCTATAAAGTTTCACTATGGAAAATGTGGTTCAGCATTTTATTGGAAAGTCTACTTCAGTAAATTGTCTGGAGGGCAGGGAAATAGTAACCCCTTTTGAGATTTGACTTTAGCCTTTCTTTTCTTTTGTTTCCTTAAATGAATCTTCAAAAGCTACATCATATATACTAAACATGAAATTATCTTTAAAATGAAGTCGATGTCAACAAAATTTTACTAAGATATATAAAATGGGTTCTCAGCAAGAATTCTTAAAATTGAAGCTCAACTGCAGTTAATGACAGAATTTTAAGATAAATTCTATGTTAGAAACTAAATAGAAATAAAATTTAGGAAACTTGGTTGTTAAAATCACATCAATATAATAAGCTTTATAAGAGTTAAAATGAACTCTATTCCCAACAGGATTTAACTTTTGACCTTAAATCTCTCAGACTAGAAATAATAGTTATAAAATGTAGTAGTTAAAATATAGATTGCTTATATACATTTCAGTCTATTTATCTAGTTTATAGTAGTTTAAATGACCAGAAATGCACGATTGTTTTAAAAGTATTAGATATGAAGCAATCATTCAAAGAATATTTCTCGATTGACTGAAAATAAATTTAAATAAGTTAGGACGTAGTTTTTTTCTTAATTCTAGAACTCATTTAATACTTTTCATGTAAAAAATAAGTTAATGTATGTACATTGGAATCCTTGAAAATTCTGGATTCCAGTATGGTATAATATAATAAAAAGTGTGTAAGTGCTGCCAAAATCCAGGTGCTTGGCATAAGAGAAGCTTCTGCCCAAGGTGCAGGGCAAACTCCATCTTGTTTTAAAAATTCCACTTTAGGCTGTTTTACCTTTGCTTATTATTAACTCGGATAGAAGTAGCTCATAGCCATGTTTTTTGGATGTGTTTTTTGTAGAGGGGCTTGAGAAGTGGTATAGTTTAAACTAGATAAAAGTCTGTAATAACAAAGACTGCAATAATGATTGTTTAGGAATTTTTGCAGTAAAAGAGTCTTGCAAATGTTTGCAAAAGGTAAAAAGTCCATATTAAAATATAGATTGCAAGTCCTTTACTCAAAACGTCAGTTAGTCAGTTAGGGCTGTTAGAGGGTACTCTAAAACTAAGGTGTTTGGCATGATTAAAGATGACTGTCCTGGGTCTAAATCGAAGTTCCATCATTGAATTAAACTTGTCCAAAGTCCTCTTTTCTGCCTTCCTAAGAATAAAGCCTATGATTTAGGGCTGTAAACTTTTGTTTTAATATATTTTTATTGTACTTTATATGAAGGTTTAGAGTACAAATAGTTTCTCATTAAACAGTCAGTACATACATTGTTTTATGACATTGGTTAACAACCCCACGATATGTCAACACTCTCCCTTCTCAACCTTGGAGGACTCTTTTTTGTTGTTGTTGTTGGTGAAAATGTACATAGCCAAAGATACACCATTTCAAATTTTCTACATGTACAGTTAAGTTACATCAATTACATTCTTCCAGTTGTGCTGCTATTCCCACTATCCTTTTCCAAATTATTCCATCACTGTTATCTTCAACTCACTGCCCCCTAGGCTTCCCATCAAGTTGCTGTTGTCAATTTGAGCTCACATAGATAATTTTTTTTTTTTTTGTACCTTAGATGAAGGTTTGAAGAACAAATAGTTTCTCATTAAACAGTTAGTACACATATTTCCCTATGACAATGGTTAACAACCCCATGACATGTCAACACTGTCCCTTCTCAAACTTGGGTTCCCTATCACCAGCTTTCTTGTCCCCTCCGGCCTACTAGTCCTTGTCCCTGGACTGCTGTGCCTCATTAGTCCTGTTTTGTTTTATGTGGTTGTCCAATCCCCAGCTGAACGGTGAACTTCGGGAGTGACTTCACCACTGAGCTAAAAGGGTGTTCGGGGGCCATACTCTTGGGGTTTCTCCAGTCTGTCAGGCCAGTAAATCTGGTCTTTTTTTTATGAGTTAGAATTTTGTTCCACAACCTTTTTCAGATCTATCCAGGGCCCTCTATTGTGATCCTGGTCAGAGCAATCTGTGGTGGTAGCCAGGCACCGTCTAGCTGTAAAGGACTCAGTCTGGTGGAGGCCGTGGTAGCTGTGGTCCATTAGTTCTCTGGACTAATCTTTTCCTTGTATCCTGTTCTCTTCATTCTCCCTTGCTCCCAAACGGGTGAGACC
>NW_004443943.1:9338576-9351834 GCF_000243295.1 Trichechus manatus latirostris | reverse complement strand
TGTTCTCTTCATTCTCCCTTGCTCCCAAACGGGTGAGACCAGTGGAGTATCTTAGATGGCTGCTCACTGGCTTTTAAGACCCCAGACGCTACTCACCAAGGTAGAATGTAGAACACTGTCTTTATAAACTGTGTTATGCCAATTGGGCTAGATGTTCCCCAAGACCATGGTCCGCACAGAGGGCTGCAACTTCATGTGAACTTTAACCACCCTCAACAAACAACAGAGGGACAAAAATATGGCCTGTGAAGAACCATTTGTCAGTAAATGTTTGTCAAGATGGTCTCAAAAGACAGTACACAATACTAGGGAAGTCAGCACAACTTGACCAAAGCAAGGTCATGGAAGCTCCATAGACACATCTAAACTCCCTGAGGGACTGAATTACTGGGCTGAGGGCTGTGGGGACCATGGTGTCTGGGATCATCTAGCTCAATTGGCATAACATAGTTTATAAAGAAAATGTTCTACGTTATACTTTGGTGAGTAATATTTGGGTTCTTAAAAGCTTGGCCAGCTAAGATACTCCACTGGTCCCACCCCATCTGGAGCAAGGGAGAATGAAGAAAACCAAAAACACAAGAGAAAGATTAGTCCAAAGGATTAATGGACCACAACTACCACAGCCTCCACTAGACTGAGTCCAGCACAACTAGATGGTGCCCGGCTACCACCATTGACTGTTCTAACAGGGATCACAATAGAGGGTCCTGGACAGAGCTGTAGAAAAATGTAGAACAAAATTCTAACACACAAAAAAGACCAGACTTACTGGTCTGACAAAGACTGGACAAACCCCAAGACACCCTTTTAACTCAGTACTGAAGTCACTCTTGAGGTTCCCCCTTCAGCCAAAGATTAGACAGGCCCATAAAACAAAATGAGACTAAATAGGCTCACCTGCCTGGGGGCAAGGACAAGAAGGCAGGAGGGGACAGGAAAGCTGTTTAATGGGGAACCCAAGGTCGAGAAGGGGAGAGTGTGACACACCATGGTGTTGGCAGCCAATGTCACAAAACAATATGTGTATTACTTGTTTAATGAGAGACTAATTTGCTCCATAAACCTTCATCTAAAGCACAATAATAAACAAAAAAGATGGTCTCTAAATAATACCTGCACAGCAGACCCCAGAAAAACATACACATAGCTTACTAAATTAGCTCCAAGAAACCTATGTTAGAAAATAAATCAGCTAACTTTGTAAAATTTCATCTTGCTATTGTCTTGTAACCATGTGTAATCCCAAAGCACTCCCACCCATGACTGTAGACATGCACTCCTTTCCTCATTTTTCTATATGAAAAGCTCATTTCTCCCTCAGAATGTTGGAGCACCTTGGGGAATTCTCACTAAGTGCTGCCCAATTCGAACCACTCTATTTCTTCATCAAACTCTCGTTTTAATTTTAACAGAGACTCCAGTCATGCTCTTTGACAAAATTATGACTTACAGATACAATGCCATTTTATTAGGTGATAGAATATAGCTATAAAGTATAATAATCTTATGAATACTCTGATAAGGGCATATTTAACATTAGGCAGCAAAAAACTCTTTCCTCTTTGTAACAGTTAGGAACCTATGTTGAAAGTAACAGAAGAAAAAAAATCAAGCTTTTTTGGAGCGTCAAATAAAGTTATGGCTTCATATAACTGAAAGTTTCAGGTTTAAGGTTAATATCAGGTAACTATAAATACAGGTGTGAAGGAGTTTTTGGGTGGTTCAAACAGTTAAACAAGTGGCTACTAACCAAAGGTTGGTGCTTGGAACCCACCCTGAGGCATCTTGGAAAGAAAGGCCTGGCAATCTGCTTCCAAAAGGTCACAGCCTTGAAAACCCTATGGAGCACAGTTCTACTCTGCATTGTATGTGTTGCCATGGGTCGGAATGGACTCAACAGCAACTGGACCACTGTGTGGTATATTTCTTTTCATTTCTCAGATGAGCTTTCTGGCATAACCTTTTCAAGAACCTCAGCACAGTGATTTCTTGAGCTATTTCAAATTCTATTTTAGCTTAAAAAGCCCCAGAATTGAGAACGCTTGAACATGGCTGACTTGAAAGACATTGTTTTCTTATCCCTGAATTGTGGCCAGGGGAATGCTATGCACGTATTTAATTACAATTAGGGCTAAACTACTCTGAGCCCAAAAGCTACTTTGGGAGCATTCCACCCAAATCACTTGCTGGGAAAATTGAGTCCAACTTAAGAGAAAAAAGAAAAGAGAGACAAGGGCTTGAATGGATACTGAGGAGGCAATAAATACTTACGACAATCTGCCAATACCAGGGAGTTTAGAACAAGAAAACCGTTATTTAATGAGAAAACAATTTTAGTCACTGGAACGTAGTATACAGTTTTTACACACAATAAAACGACGTGTTAAAGCAAAATTTCTGAAAGTTCCGGGACACTATTAACCTCTCATCTGATGTGTAAATTGTTCGCATTTTGGCAACAGCAAAGATGAACGATAGCTGAAAATTTAGTCAGTTAAAGTGCAGAATATAAGACTGCTCCTAAAGAAACACATCACTGTTTTATAGTTACGGTCACATTTGCAACAAAAATATGCCACAGGCAAATGATTCAATTAAATGCACATAATAAAGCTACATTTTTGACGTATCACAACTGGAGGGAAAAAAATTATACAGTCTGTTAACCAGCAACCTACACAACCGCATGACATTGAGATGATACTATAAAACATAAAAATGAGCATGCCATGATAGTACACTTATATGAGCGGGACTCCTTGATGGTAGAGGAATAGAAATAACACTAAAATACGTTTTAAAAATGTTAACTATCACTAGCATTCAAATGTTACTAGCAGTTGCTTTGAAAGAAAATATAAGCAGTGAATGAAATATTATTAATGCTTTACACAGCAAGACTGAAAAGCCAAGTGTTCTCAGTTATATTTTAAAGTTGTTGAATATTAAAATGAGAAAATCAAATGCAATGCATCTTTGAATAGTAACTGAGACACTCTGGAATCCCAATTTCACATTTGCAGTCAATTCAGCTCTTCATCCTTCTGAAGTAGATAAATTGAATATCACAGTTAATAGTAGGATAGTACTTTTGAATAAAGCCAAGCATCTGTCTGTTCAGCAATGATTCAGACCCCATCGTGCCTTTCGTAAGATCCTACCATATCTCCTTTAAGTGGAAAAGCTGAGAAGGGGAAACAAATGTCATATTTGCCAAAGATTATTTTCTCTCAGTTGTCTTACACATTACGGAGTAATCTCTATCATATCTAAAATCTAGAAAAACATATTTTGAGACTACTGAAAATGTACATTTAAGTACTTGGGAATGATAGACTATTTTCCTCCGCAAAGCAGAAAAATGTAATTGACTGATTTTCAAAATTTTGAGGCTGAAATTATTCAAAAAATTATAAGGATAGGAAGGTCATGAAACGAGAGCTAAAATTCTATTAGTGACTTTAATGAAGAAAGTATTTAAAAATGTAGCCTCTTGTCCATATAATCAGTATGACTAATAAATGTTAGTGATGTATAAAAATACAGCAAAGTGTTAGTAATCGTTATCATTTCTTTCCAATTTGCTGGGTTAGGTGGCAGTTACTAAACAGGCAAAATATATTGTTAGGCCTTCTCCAAGACAATACCCTACTGTTTCTGGGATAACAAGATGTAAAAATTTAATAATGATCCACAGAGTCCCCTGTATCACACGACAATGTGGCCAAACATTTTGAAGAAAAATGAATCTTTCATCTTCCCTGGCTAATATTATTCAACTAAAGTTAACTAACATTTATTAAGTCTTTGTGAATGTTAAGAACTGAAGACACAAAGATGAAAGTTCCAAAATTGTAGTACTCAAACATGTAAAAATCTAATAGGAATGCACATGTAAATAGATATGCACAATGTGGTAAGGTTAGAGACTGGATACAGAATGGGTGTGTTTACTTATCAAAAAAGAGGAGAGGTGAGTCAGGGAAGAATTAATGACTCAGGTGGATTTTGAAAGATATATAGGATTTTGATAAGTGAATTGGAAAAGCGGAAGGACATAGTGGTTTAAGGTTGTAACAGAGCTTTTCCAACAACTGATCAGTATGTGGAGGCACAGATATATTAGGTAATATTCCAATTCTAAGTACAGATCACTTTTCTAAAAACCTTGATTATAGATGGGTGTCAAAAATTCAGATTTTTTCCATAAACAGAATATTACAAAACATGTCATTAAAGTGCTCATAGTCAAATGCATTATTATTTCTACAATGAAACATGAATATTTACATTAAGTAGGTAAACAGTTTTTAAAAAGTATTAAAACAGGTCACCCAATGAATTACAAAAAAAAAAAAAAAAAACTATCTGTGTCAGAATTTCTTTTCTTTTTTTTTAAATTGTGGACTAGGAACTGTGGACCAATATGTCTTCAATTCATTGTTAATTGGAGTCTAAGTTATAGTGGTGAAGAAGGAGAATAATGGGAGACAAATGGAGAGGATGGTAGAGGCCGAAGATCACACAACTGACTGATGTTAGAGCCGAGTCTGGAAATGGATGAGACTAATGCTCAAGTCCTTCTTCCCTGCTAGATGACACTGAACATGTGGAGGATAATCTCAAAGCTAGAAAGACCTTTAAGGGAACTATTGGAGCAAGTTCAGTAAGAGATGGTGAGCACCTGGACTGTGACAAAGACAGGTTCAAGGAAATATAAAAATATGAAGGGTTGAAATCTTAATTAGATTTTTAAAGAACAATGCAAATTTGCCCTAAGAAGGCAGTTAGCACTTACATTAAAAAAAAAAAAAAAAGTTAAATATTTGTAATATTTTAACTTAAATTCAGGGAATATATCATAAAATAAGGAAGCGCAGGACTTTGTGGTTTTATATTTGTATATATGTATGTATGCAAGGAACCCTGGTGGCACAGTGGTTAAAGTGCTCATCTGCTAACCAAAATGTTGGTGGTTCGAACCCACCAGCTGCTCTGTGGGAGAAAGATGTGGCAGTCAGCTTCCGTAAAGATTTACAGCCTTGGGAACCCTAAGGGGCAGTTCTATTCTGTCCTATAGGGTTGCTGTGAGTCGGAATTGACTCAACCATCGTGTGTTTTTCTTTTTTTTGGGGGGGGGTTGGTTATATGTATGTATGTGTGCATATATATGTGTGTGTGTGGTGTGTGTGTATATGTATTCTATGACTTGGTTAGAGTTAGAGTTATACACTTTCCATCCCATCATTGTGATTTCTTTATTTCAATGGAAATACTCAACTTTATGTTTAGAAAAGCACATGCTATAATTAGATTATAAGTGATTTTTATCAAAAAATGAGGCTAAAATCCAAAATATTAAATTATGATTAAAAAAAGTCACTGTGAAAGTTGTATCATTGTCTTCAAGTTGTATCATTTAACATATCTGCTTTATCCAGTTACCCACACATATGATTTACAATCTGAAATGTCTCCATCAATGAAAAGAAAAGCAGTCTAGATACATAGAGCAGGACTGAGGACCTAAACACAGGATCACTTCTAAGGTAAGGCTGCACAGATTGTGTTCTTCCCAGTGGTGTGCCCTATATTTCCCACATGGGAGGGTTAATTCCAGCCTGCTGTTTGACTCACCAAACTGCACACCATAGCATGGGGCTGTGGAAGAAGGTAAGGCTACCTCTCCAAATGAGTTAGTCCACAGTGGTTGAATTTTTGTAATCATTATTTGGAGGCGGAGTTGTAATTATTCTGTTTAGAGGAGGGTTCTTTTATGGTTCTCACAAAAGTACCTCAGTGCTACTAGGCAGTGGTGGCCTTGCTCTAATCATCCCTCCACATGCTTATTATCTTAACAGGTTTAACTACATCAATCATCATTCCTTTCTCATTCATCTTCCATAGGACCAGTTTCATGCAGTGAAAAGAATATGGGCATTGGAGTTAGGCATATCTAGATTCAAATTCTGACTCTGTCACTTTATAGCCTAAATGATGCCTCAGCCATGATGTGCCTATGTTTAAAATAAGGCAACATGTTCTACTCAAACAAGTCAGCCAAGGAATTGTTGTAACTATGGACAAAATCCAGAAATTGTCAAATCCTTATGGTGAGTGAATCACATGTAAACAATTAAAAATTGGCTTTCTCATTAAAAACAATTGAGTCCTCAAAGTGACTAAATCTATTGCTCAATTTTACATATAGAGAAATTACATTGTAAAATTTCATCATATAGGTAATTTCTATATAATTTTCCTACCAAGCAGCCTAATTTCTGAATAATACATTATTTGTATATATGTTAAGAAAACCTTAGAGATGACAAGGAGTTAAACTGAAGCATTAAAGTGAAGGAAATTTTTATAGTACTTAAGTAAATTTTTTTTAATGTGCATTTATTTATGAGGGTGTTTGAGGTCATTTAAAAATTAAAATAGTATACTTACGAGAAATAAAGTCTTTCTAGCTTTTCGTTGATTTAATAGCTACGAATATTTGGACTGAAGAAAAAACTACTAGTTATTTTCAATAATTAACTATGAAAACTTTGCAGACTTCAAAGTCTCAAGTTATCCAGAAATCCTCTGGAGATTATATATATATATCCATATTATACTGAAAACAAAAGTAGTATCTATTTATTTCACAATAACACACCCACATAAACAACATGCATACACATATACTGCACAGAAATGACAAAATTATATAAACAAAGTTCTGGCATCGTGCACCTATGCATATACCATGCATGTCTTGTGACATTTCCAGAAGTGAATTTTGGCCTCATTCACCGTCATACAATAGTCCAAAAATGTTACTCATGATCGTATTTGTATAATAATGGTAAAAGCTATGGTCAAGAAGTCATGGATTGAGTTTGGCAGTACCCCAGTACCAATTGAAAAACAATGGAAACTGTATGTTTGTTCCCGGGCAGTTCACAGCCCAGCCTGAGAGCAGTGGAGTTCCTTCTAGCCGATCTGCGCCCAGGTACATTGTGCTGGAGACTGGCAGAGGGTCGGGCAAAGGGCTTCGAGCAGGGCTGCCACAGCCTGAGGACAGGCTGGTCACGCGGACAGCAGGGGCGTTGCCTCCACGGACCCACGTCTCTCAGTGCCGGCCCCACATGATGCCAGGTGGCAGGACCCCCCAGCCGGCCAGTTGGACCCATCTCACCCAAGATAGGGATGCGCGATCCCTTTGCCCGCGTCTGTTTGGGCAGGAGATTCAAATAGCCCTAGCACAGCGGCCAGCCAGCCAGATGGCGGCGAAATGGGGGCAGCTGTGGCGCGCCAGCCACGCCCACCTGAGTTGCCTCTCATGTTTAGGGTGTGCAGACTCACACACCTCCTGGGGTGGGACTGGCTGCCCTGGCAAGGGCTTTTTTCTGGGGCAGTAGAAGTGATTTCTTCCTGCACTGGATAAAGCGGTTTTGTAGAACAGGGAAGGAATCCTGCCCGGGGAGAGGCTACTTTAGAAACTTGAGGATAGGCTGGTGAGGGTCTGGTGCTGGAAACCAAACCTCCGCATTAACGGCACGAAGACGAAGGCTTAACGCTAAATCCGTGGTTAAGAAAAATAAACTGAAGTCAGCAACATGTAAAAAAAATACTGGTATAGTATAGTACATTTAAGAAAATACCACATGGGGGTTGCAAGGTATGCAAACAATGTATAATGTGCACGTTATTTGCGTAAAAATACGATGTTAGAGACAAAAGATACCAACTTTTAAAAAATGTATTTGCAAATTCCAATGTGGATTTGTATGCATGGACAAAAATCAGTATTCACACACACATATATATATACACACACATATGAATAGAGTAACAATGCAAATAAAGAAGAAAATACACAAACTATTGATACTTTGGAGATAAGCAGAAACAACTAATAAGTATAGGTTCACATTAAAAAAATACAAATTTTACTTAAAATTTGTTAAAAGTCAGTGTTTCACACTGTAAAATTTGGGTTATAGGAGCTTAATACTTAGCTCTTAGTTCAAAGTAAACAACTAGTATAAAGGTTATAACATAGGGTGGGGCATGGCAGCTACAAATGTGAAGTCTAGGTTACCACATTACTCCTATTTTAGGCATGGAAGTAGGCAGCTTTCAGGAATGACTAAGAAAGTGCATCACCCTGAAAAAGGCATCTGATGAGTAATTTGGTGGAGTCATAGAAAGTAACATAAAAAGTAGAGTTTTTTTTTTTTGGTCCCATAAGAATATATAAGCCCAAGCATGCACATTTAAAAACTTCTAGGGTATTACTGATATCTTCTTTCTACCTCTGGCCAATTCTCCTTTAGTCAATGTAAATAAATCGGTGTGAACTATCAGTGATAGCTGCTTTGTCTTCTCTATCCATTAGTATTATTGAAGGACTGGTTCTCAGGTTGCAAGGTGAGAAAGTTCACTTCCTTGACATGTTCAGGAGTTAAATTAAGACTATTGGGATAGTGATAGCCTGATGCTCTAAGACAACCATTGTTCTTATTTCTTGCAGCCACCAAAGGGAGAAAAGAAGGGAGAGACAGGACCTGAACATGTAGATGTAGATAGGTATAGAAGTATAGGTACCACATAATTGCAAAGAGAATTTTAAGAGATTTACAATAAAACAGTGCAACATGTTGTCATAAATAAGTCTAATTTACAGAACACATGCCTAAATTTAACAGTGGCTACATTAGTGAATAAAGAATATAAGTGTGGTGTTTGATTGTTTTTGTTTTTTTCATAATTTTTTTTTTCTGTTTTCTATGTTTCACCTTCTTTTTGATTAATAGGAAAAGTGTTATTTTTAACAAAAAAGTTAGGAAATTGGAAGAAGGATGGGTGAAATAAAATAAACACCAAAGATCTTACATACCATTCTAAGAAAATGATCACAAATTTGGCTCTGAGATTTCTGGTAACTAATGCAAAAAAAAGAAAAAGAAAGAAAAAATCTCTTTTAGGCCTCATAAATGGGCAAAGAAAAATATTTATCACCAAAGTCCTCAGAAGCCGTGTTGAATGAACACTTTTAACAACTTTGGTAGACACAGAAACATTATCATTAAGGTTTTTTCCTTAAAGATCTTTTCCACTTGGAGCTACCCCATGGATGCTAGCAATGTCCATGAGTTTCTCTGAGCACATGGGCTTATGCCATAATGCACTTAGTATATCTACAGAAATTAAAAGTGAAAGGCCTTAAATAATAATTTTACAACCATGTTTTGATATGCATTTGGCAGTAAAGATCACATATTATTGCAAGGGGCTGGAATGTAGATATTTTCACTAACGTGCTATCCACATGATTCAGCGGCTAACCAAGCCAGAGGTAGGGTCACATTACACAGGAAAGTCAGAGAGGACTTGCCATAGAGAGCAGGAACAAATGAACATAGCAGGGAACTCATGAAGAGAGCTTATGTTATCCCCAGGGGAAAAAAGAAAACAAAACTGGGGCCTGTTTCTTGCATATAATAATGGATAGATCAGGGATCCATTGAGCACAGTTAATCAATGAGAACTGCAAAATAATTTATTTCTGGGAAATATGCTTAAGGATACTTATACTGAAGGCCTGCTTTGAGCAGTAAAGCAATAAAAAAAATTTTAAAAATCCTAAATTTAAGACCTTTCTTTTTGGCTGAAATTTTTGTTATAAATTAAGAAAATAAATATGCCTAGGAAAATGAATGGGATCCACTGTGCATAGAGTTATTAAATTAGTTTAACATTGGAGAATATCATACTTAGTGATGATAGTGATCTTTGTAATAGTCCAAACATTCATGGCCAGTTTTCTATTAAGGCTCCTTTTTATTATGTGGAAGCATATGAAATTGCTGAAGTTTTACCATTTTGACCCCCCAAATGGTAATTTTATGGGTTCAGCCTAATAGTTCATGACAATAATATCATGCCATATGCTCATGGGAGAATACCCCTCTTTGTTCTTTACAACAGGGGTTAGAATCCAGACATTAATAATACCCATGTGCATATTGAAAATTGATTCTCTTATGAAAGTAGAGTGGAATTTACTGACACCACTCTGGCATTCTTCCCTTCCTTTTTATGAGTTGCAATCTGTTTGGGGATCTCTTGATTCTCAGGATCCTTGCTGTGAATTCCATACAGAGGTGGAGTGCATAACCTATGCTAAATCCATAGCACTTTCCATTCACCTGACCATAGTCATTGGTTAGTTTAGGGGTGGACACGTAACAAGGATGGGCTAACCAGAGCAGAATTCCCAACTTCCTTGAGAATACTACAGACTCAAATTTGCGAGCATATGTGACACTAAGAGTTGATGGAAGTTTGACTGAGATTATGAGGGAAGCCTGACTTAAATGAATCCATCACCAATGAAGTCAAAGCTGAAAGATGATAATATCACTAAGTTTCTGGATCAACCTTCCCTAAAGCCTGAAGAGTAATTCTGGACTTTTAGATTCATAATTCAGTAAATATGCTTTATTATGTATGCAATTTGAATTATGTTTTCTCTTACTTTCACTATAAAGGATCTTAAAACATATGTGGAGGAAGTGTTTTTAATTATAGATAGGGATATGTATATAGAAAAATTGTTATAAACATATTGCACATAAATTAATGTATATTATTGGTGAATCAATTATTCTACATATTCAAGATAATATATACATATAAGAATAGGTATGTGTTTTTTTTTTTTTTCCTTCTTATACATTTGGCATTCATTCAATTTAAAATCATTATATACAAGTAGTGTCATTGAGTGCTGGGTTTGGATTTTTGACCTCACGTGTGAATACTAATTCTTTAGGATGCTACTGACAAGATAGACATTAACAGAATAAGACAGAAATACGGTGGAGGGGAAAATAAGATCATTGACTTACACATCTCAAAGAGTAACATCTCCTGTTTACCTTGTAAAGGGAAACTCTCCTCATTATTAATGACCCAAACATCATTCAAGGTATTGATCATATTCCAAGACAGAAGGAGCTCCACTACCAGTTTCTCTAAGTTTAGTATGTGAACTTCAATGTTCAGACAAAATGAATCACAGCTGATTATATCTGACAGGCTTTCAGAGGGCTTGGTGTCAGAGATAAACATTTCAGAAGTGAGAAATAGATGTAATTCATTAAAGAAGCAGCACCTAATAACATGATTCAATTTAGTTTAAGTAGGAAAACCAACTGAGTGACAGAAACTGTCAGAGGTATTGGGTATATATCTATACCTGGGCATTGATAATCTCAAAAGACTGAGTTGTGAGACAATAGTATGATGTGTATCTACTTGTGTGTGTGTGTGTGTTTGTACGTATATGTGTGTGCGGGTATACACACACACACACACACACAAATCTGTTTTGGAAGAAGTTCAGCCAGAATGCTCCTTACATGCAAGGATGGAAAGACTTTGTCTTGTATTCTTCGGACACTGTCATGGACTGAATTGTGTCCCCCAAAAATATGTATCAACTTGGTTAGACCAGGATTCCCAGTACTGTGTGGTTGTCCCCCATTTTGTGATTTATATAATTTTCCTATATATTGTAAATTCTAATCTCTGCCTGTGGTTAAGAGGCACGATTGGATTATGTTGAAGAAGATTAGGGTGGGATGTAACACCATTGCTCAGGTCACATCCCTGATCCAATGTAAAGGGTGTTTCCCTGGGGTGTGGCCTGCACCACCTTTTATTTTACAAGAGATAAAAGGAAAGTGAGTAGAGAGTAGGGGACCTCATACCACGAGGAAAGCAACATCAGAAGCAAAGAGCGTCCTTTGGACCTAGGGTCCCTGTGCAGAGAAGCTCCTAGACAAGGGGAAGACTGATGACAAGGACCTTCCTCCAGAGCCAATAGAGAAAGAAAGACTTCCTCTGGAGCTGACACCCTGAATTCGGACTTCTAGCCTACTAGACTGTGAGAGAACAAACTTCTGTTTGTTGAAGCCATCCACTTGTGGTATTTCTGTTATAGTAGCACTAGATAGATAGACATGTTATCAGGAGGGACCAGTCCCTGGAGAAGGACATCATGTTTGGTAAAGGAGAGGAAGATCCTCAGTGAGATGGATTGACACAGTGGCTATAACAGTGGGCTCAAATATAACAATGATTGTGAGGATGGTGAAGGACTAGGCAGTGTTTCTTTCTCTTGTACATAGGGGTTGTTACGAACTGGAACCAACTCGATGGCACCTAACAACAGCAAATATGTATATACATATACACATATATTTATATATGTATAAATACACACACACACACATATATATATATACATATATGAATGAGAGGCCTTTGAGTGTTTTACTGATGATGAAGCAACTTAAAAATATCATTTCATTTGGGCCTTGCAACAAACCTGCACAGTGTGAAGGACAAGTATTAATATTCTCATTTTAGAAAAGATTAAAGGGAGTCTAATACCCGTGTAGCTAAATAACTTTAGTACAACCAAATAGCTAATAAATGGTGGACCTGAAATTCTATTTCAGAACGTTGACTGCACGTTTTCAGAATTTTTCTACCATTTCCATATTACAATACACTTATCATAAACCACAAATAAACATTTAATCTAAAAAGATGGTAATCTAGTTTCAAATGGAAAGGCTGTTGAATGTTTTGTCACATCCCAGTCTCATAGGTCCCAGTTGTATCACTTAGTTATAACTTTCTTTACCCTATTTAAAAAGACAATTTGTTTTCCTTAATTATATTATTAACATAGAAAATAAATATAAGATGTATATTGTGTAAACCCACCTTCTGTATTTCTCAAATTTTTTATATAATACTTATAATTCTGTTTGGATGTCAATAGGACAAACACTGTTTACTGGGCACTTTTAAACTGCTCTCAGTCCTTTCTACACGAAAGGGAGGAATGCCAGATACTTGTTTTTCCTGCTTGCCTTGCAGCTAAGAGTGCCCATATGATTCTGAGCCAAAAGTGTAAAGGGAAAAATCTGAGTGTGCTTCTGGGAAAGTTTGGCCTTCCCAGTGAAGAGGGTTACCATCTTTGGTACACACTTTCCTTTCTTCTTGCTTTAAGTGTGGATGTAATTTCTGGAAAGATAGCAGCAACCTTATCACTATAAAGGCAAGGTAAAGGCAATCAGTGGTGGTCTTGACATGTTTGAACTGCTGTAAACAAACTAGCAACTGCTTAACTCTGGATTTGCCTTTTTGGGTGTGGAGGGCTGCTGTAGTTTTTTTTTTTTTTTTT
>NW_004443943.1:9315192-9330578 GCF_000243295.1 Trichechus manatus latirostris | reverse complement strand
GGGTTGTTAACCAATGTCATAAAACAGCATGTGTGTTACTGTTACATGAGAAACTATCTGTTCTGTAAGCCTTCACCTGAAGTACAATAAAATATTAAAAAAAAAAAAAATATATACACAGCAAAACATACACCAATTCAATTGTTTCTACATGAACAATTCAACGACATTATTACACTCCTCGAGTTGTACAACCATTTTCACCCTCCTTTTCTGAGTTGTTCCTCCCCCATTAACATAAATTTGCTGTCCCGTGAGGTGCCTATCTAATCTTTCAAGTTGCTGTTGTCAATTTGACCCCATATAGATAGTTCTTAAAAGGGCATAATGCTCAAGGGAGACATTTTTTACTGGTTAAGCTAAACTATTGTTCGGTTTTAAGAAGACTTTGGGTGATATTTTGGTTTAAGGTTTAAGGGCAGTCAGTTCAAGGGTTCATCCAGCTTCACTGGCTCCAGAAATTCTGGATTCCATGGAAATTTTAAATTCTGTTCTGCATTTTCTCCCTTGTGATCAGGATTCTGCTATAGAATCTTTGAACAAATGTTCAGTAATGGTATTCAAGCAACATCTGGTTCTGGTCTTACGGCAAAGGAGGCAGTTGTTCATGGAGGCATTAGCCCTGCATTTCATTTCCTCCTCTTATTCCTGATTCTCCTTCTTCCACTGTTGCTCCAGGTGAACACAGCAAACCTTGATGGCCACATGCAAGCTTTTAAGACCCCAGGAACTATGCAATAAACTACAAAGTAGAACAGAAGCACTAAACACATTATTAGGCCAGCTAACTGGGGTGTCCCATGAAACTCTGACTGTAACCTCCAAACCAAGGAACCAAAACCCATGAAGTGTTTGGTTGTACAAAAATAGCCTCAGCAGCTAGTCTTTTTTTTTTTTTTTGTCGTTGTTGTAAATATGTCTATCACACAACTTTTGCCAATTAAATTTTTTACAGATGTACAACTTATTGACAGCACTTATAATCAGCTATGCCACCCTACACTTAATTAGTGCAATTTTTCCATCACCATAAACCAAAACTCAGTACTCCATAAGCAATTATCCCTTCTCCCTCCCTCCTGCCCCTGGTAATCACTAATAAATTTTAGTCCCTATATATTTGCCTTTTCTTATTTTGTTGTAGATTTTAATGTTACTTAGATCCATTTAGGAAATCCTGGTGGTGTAGTGGTTAAGTGCTACTGCTGCTAACCAAAAGGTCGGCAGTTTGACTCCACCAGGCGCTCCTTGGAAACTCTATGGGGCAGTTCTACTCTGTCCTATAGGGTCACTATGAGTCGGAATCAACTTGATGGCAACGGATTTGGGTTTTCTTTTGTTTATATCTGTTTAAACCTTACATAGCCAGAAAATGCTTTTTTGGTCCCTAAAACTCTCAGAACTACATAATGCATTTTATATGTCCCAGCTTAGAACAAACAATGTAAACAGCGTCATCAGGCAATATAAGCATGTATTATTTTTGCCTGAGGCCAAATGTGCATACCTTAAAAAAGAATAAATGATATCCATACAATGCTAACATCCTTCAGGGGCTTGATATTCCGATTTGAATTAGCATATAGTGCCATTTAAGTATTCTGTGGTTGTAGACTTACTTTCCAAATTTATACTATATTCTCCTACCTAATGACTATTTTCTGGATAAGGAATATATTTTTCCCATTCACATCTCCTTGCCCTTATTCACAGTCTTCCTTTAGCAGAATGCCCTCCCATCTTCCTCTTTTCTGTAACAATGGCTGTTGAAATCTAGGTATTATCTTTTCAGGCTTATCTGTAACAATATCTGGTACATGAAACTCTGCCTGATCCCTGTAACAAAAGGATTTTTTTCATTGTAATATTCTTGTCAAAATGTTTAAGACTCATGTGGTATTTACACTTGCTTTTGTGTACAAGTTCCATTCTCCATCCTCTGAAATATTTTCACCGCCCCCCATAGACCATAACCTCATCAAAGGCAGGAAATCTGTGCTATTCATTTTCTTTACCCATGCAGCGGTGTGATAGCCATGATTGCCAGGGTTGATAGAGTGGATTTCTCTGTGAAAAACGATTCCCTTCTGTGTAGTGAAGGATTAATTTTATCTGAAGAGGGTATAGCCTTTGTCTCTTCCAGGGAGGTAAACTGTAAATCCTTGAAATTTCCCTGTTGTTGATTGTTGCTGTTAGGTGTTATCGAGTTGATTCTGACTCAGAGACCCCATGTGACAGAGTAACACTGCCTTATAGGGTTTTCTTGGCTGTAATCTTCACGGAAGCAGATCTCCAGGTCTTTCTCCCATGGAGCCACTTTCCTTTAGCAGTCAAGCATTTAACTGTTGGCACCACCAAGGCTGGAAATTTTCCCAGTGATTGGTATATCTTTGTTATTCATGGTAAGCCCGTCAGACCACACCCGATAATTTATGCTAACGAGATGAATCAGGATGGGTCTGACCACACCAGAAAGATTAACCATGTGATTAGAGGTTTGGAACTATGAGATATGGAAAATTAGCCAGAACTCCATAGAGGGGAGAGGGGCTAGAGATTGAGTTATATCATGTGAGCATTGATTTAATCAATCATTCTTACATAATAAAATCTCAATAAAAACTCTGGACATCAAAGTTCGGATGAACTACCCTGTTCTGCATGCTGGTGAGGTGTGCCAGGAAGATAAGGAGTCACTGAGGATAAGAAAAGCTTTGCATTATTATCATACGTAGTGATTTCAGTGAGTTCTGTGAGTTGATCTAGCAAATGACAACAACTGAGAGGTAGCAGGAACCCCTGAATCTGTAGCCAGCTGGTCAGAACTGAGGGTGTTCTGTGGATCCCCAAGCTTGTGGCTGATGTCTTGAAGAGGTAGTGGGAATCCTCAAATTTGTAGCCAGCTTGTAAGAAGTAAGAGTGTCCTGGGGAATCCCCAAACATGTGGCTGCTGTCAGAAATGAGGGCAGTCTTGTGCAAGACTCTGCCTTAAACTATGAGTTTGGTCTAACTCTGAGTAGCCGATGCCAGAAGTCATTTGCACCTTTGTCACTGCCTTCTCGACTGCTAAGTATTTGTCACAAATGATAGTAATCAAAGAGGATAGGTTATATTCTTTACACTTAACTTTTAGAAAGTTTGGTATTCATTACTTAAGAAGGATCCTTTGTCCAGAACAGAAATTTCCAAAAGAGGCTCTGCACATTATTAGCAAGGATTCCTACAGCACATAGGCCAAATTCAGCCCACTTCCTGCTTTGCTAAATAAAGTTTCATTAGAACATATACATGCTCATTTGTTTATGCATGGTCTACGACTGTTTCAGGATTCCTGGTGGCACAAAGGTTAAGTGCTTGACTGAGAACTAAAGGATCAACTGATCCAATTCATCAGCCCCTCTGTGTGAGAAAAGACCTGGTGATATGGTCCTTTACAAATATCAGCCTAGGAAACCCTGTGGAGCAGTTCTACTCTGTCCTATAGCGTCACTATGAGTCAGAACCAATCTGATGGCAGACAACAACATGACTGCTTTAGCACTACAATGGCAGAGCTGCCTAGTTGCCACAGAGACCATATGGATCACAAGGCCTAAAACCTTTACTATCCGGCCCTTTATAGACAAAGCTTGCCAACCTCAGTTATTATGAAGATTAAAGAAAAAAAAATCAGTACCCAAATAAACAACATTTAACAGCTTTCTTTATGGCAGAACTTTTCTAAGCCTTTATTTAATTCCTACTATGTATTACAGATCTCCATGTCACTTCCCCAACTTTTTTGACCATAACATCCTTTTTTAATGGATCATATCTCAGTCATAATGATATTAGGATCATCAGTTTGGCAAATGCTTATTTAAAACAAGTACCAGAAAAATTTGTTGAATGGAATTGCAGATGGCCGTCATCTGATAATATTTAAGACTCTGTGAATTCACTTATTATTCTAGCGATTTTCTCTGATAAAATTAAGCCACTTAGAAAACTGGCCTAGCCCGAGATAAAAAGATCAGCTAAGTTTTCTTGAGGTAAAAGTTATAGAATACCTTGTGCTATAAACAAGTTAGGAGGTAATTATCTGAGTGATGTGGCTAATTAACATCAAAACAGCAGCAAATGTACTTCAAGGGAGAATCTATGATCTTGGGTTTAAATTATATAATTCAATTTAAATGGAGCCAGAGATAACAGATTTTAGGTACATTAATGTGATAGATTACACAATTATAAACTACATAGGATGTAGAACTAACTTTCTACATTTTCTTATAGTTCTTAGATTACTGCTTTCTTTAGCCTGAATATTCTCCATTAGAAAATACAGTTTGCCTAATTTACACCCCTTTTAAAGAACTATGTTTCTTCAACTAGAATAAATATATTAGTGACACAAAAGATGCTAAATTAAAATTGTTTTTCCACTGAAGGCTTAATAGTGTGCATGAATTATTAAGTTATTCCATGCATTTAACCTAACACTAGGTACATAAATGAGTTGTAATTATGTTATGATACAAATAGTCCAAAGTGCCTATGATGGATTGTCTTATGAAGTGATAGTCATTCAATATAAAAATCAACTACTTCAGATTTATAAATCACGAAATTCATTTACTCTAACCCCAAATCAGATGTCTTTTTATTTTCAAATGAGAGGCAACCTGATGTGGTAGAACCTACTGTAGTTTTGGAGTAAGAATCCAGTCTGAGTTTCAGTTCCTTTCATTGCTATTACACATCTTAGATTTTAAGTAAACAAACATCTTCCAACAAGTAAAGTCTAAGCATTTAAGTATACTCATGAACTTTTATCCCACAATGTGGCAGCAGTATGGCTGGGCTCTACCTATTCCTCATAGAGTTCCTTCAATGATGGTTTTCAAATTATTCTTTTTGGTAAATGTTTTGTTTCCCTAACATATAGTACAATTGAGAATACTGCTGAGAAAATGAAGTCTGTCACAACTGGACCAATAAATAGCATCTTGATAAATGGAGAAAAAATTAAAAGTGTAAATGATTTCATTCTACGGATCAACAAACAAACTCCACGGAAGCACCAATCAATAAATCAAGCAATGCACTGCACTGGGCAAACTTGCTGCAAAAGACCTCTTTAAAGTTTTACAAAGCAAGGATGTTATTTTGATGACTAAAGTGTGCCTGATCTAAGCCATGGTCTTTTCAATTGTCTCGTAGGCATACAGAAGTTGGATAATGAAAAAAGAAGCAGAAAAACCGATGCATTCAAACTGTGGTGCTGGTGAAGAATACTGAATATATCATGGACTACTAAAAAACATACAAATCAGACAAGATGCTCCTTATAAGTGAGGATGGCAAGATTTTGACTCACTTACTTTGGACACAACATCAGGAAAAGACAAATTGCTAGACAAGAACATCCTGTTTATTAAAATAATGGGCCAATGAAAATGAGGGAAATCTTACATGAAATGGATTGACACAAGAGCCACAACAATAGACTCTAACATACCAGTAATCATAAAGATGGCACAGGACTGGGCATTGTTTTACCCTGTTGTAGATGGAGTTCCCATGAGTCAGATCCAACTCAAGGGTAACTGCAGCGTAGTGAATTATTATTTAGTGATGTCTTGTGACATCCACAAAATGTTTGGGTGGGACTATGCAAATAAGGTGCTTGTGGCCCACCAATGAGACTGAACAGCTTGCTAATAATCAAATAAAGTGTATGAAACCTTTGTGGAGGTGGGACCATGCAAACAAGGTTTATGGAACCCTAATGAGGGGATTGGTCAGTTTTGACATTCTGTTAGGCTTAAAATGAGCAAATCCCAGAAATTAGAAAAAGGGCAATTCACTACCATCAAGAAGAAGATCCAGGAATGGAGTGCATCCTTTGGACCTAGAGAAGGTCCCTGCACTGAGAACCTTCTAGACCCCGGAGACAGAGAGAGCTGTAACAAAGAAAATAGCATGAGACGGCAGCAGCATGAGACTGATAGGCTAGGCTTGTCGACCCATAGAGCAAGAGAACTGAGCGCCTTCTGGCAGGAGACTTCCTGGCAGAGTGGGGGTGCCTCTGACCACTTTATTGGTGAAGCTAAAGAGCTTTGTAACTCTTACCAGAGCACAGCAGAGGCCAGCCTGAGGAAGGAGAGGCGAGGGCACGGATGAAAAGAAGCTGCGCTGATTGAAGAACGGTATCCTGTGTTGTTCCTGTTACTTCCAAGATGATCCTGATCCTGAATTTTAACCTATTACTTCCCTAATAAATCCTATAATTGTGAGTATGGTATGTGAGTTCTGTGTGGTTACTGCAATGAATTATTGAATCCCAGCAGAGAATAAGAGAGTGCTGTGGGACAGCTGGTGTTAGAACTGGTAAAAAGGTTGGAGGGCAGAAGTATGTTTGACCTCTGCCTCATAGGGATCAGCTTTGGGCTGATGATCTCAATTCTCATCTCTCCACTTGAAGTTACACGAGGAGGTCTCATGCTATGCCATTTTTACAGCAACTAATAACATCAATCTAAAATGTTGCTTTGAACAATTTATCGGTTAAATATATTCATTTAATGCATATAATTTAAAAAAGGATTTGAATCAGATAAAATATGCAATTTGTAGTAATGTAAAAAATAATAAAATTCAAATAAAGAGAAAGTAAAATCTTAAGAAAGGTTAGGGCATTGAAATATAAATTGAGGAGGTTTCTGCAAGATTACTAAAGTTTTTCTTAATTTGATTGTGTTCTTGCTAATTTGTCCCATGACAGTATACCAATGTCACATAATAGTGGAGGCAGTGTACCAATTTCTCAAGGAGATTAATACATTTTTTATAGTAATATCAGGACCAAAAAAAAGGGTGAAGTGGGGGGAATTTTCACAAAATTTCAAAAAGGGCAACTAAAAGATGTCTTACATTTTTTTATGGCTACCTTTTTTATGTCTAATAAAATAGATTTCTGATGGCTTCAACTTTATTAGTCCACATTTGAACACATTTCTACCATACAAGTGGCATGGGATATACATTAAGACTCCTTACCGTCTCATCAAGGAATTTTTTAAGAACTGCTGCATATGAACATGTTTATGCTGGAAACTTTGAGACCACTTCATGATTAAATATATGTCTTTTTATCTGTCTATTTATCCACATAGATAAACACATATGTAAATATATGAACCCATATACCATTAATTCCTTTTAAAATAAGCTATTTACTCTATATTTTTAGTTGAATGATCTGAGAAAAAGTTTATTGTGAACTTACCTTGAACCATAAACAGCAGGAAAATTTAGGATATCAAATAAGTCTCTCTTCAATTACCCTCTTCATGCTTCTGTGCACTGATCAAAAAATGGAATCATGCCTTTTTCCCCCCAAATGTTAACATGATCTTTGCATAAAAAATATTACATGAAGTATATTGTTCCATAGGAATATGCTTATATGAGGAATAAAGTTATTCTCAGAAACATAAAGCCTCATGTCCATTTAAAGATACTCACACAGACCCATCTGTGTATACAAATGGGAACCTAGAGCACTTTTAAAACCTGAGTAGATTTTTAAAAATGGAATGCATAATTACTGAGAAGAAAGTACGTCAACTCTTTATTTTCAAAATTCTATAGATGTCCCATCAAAGATGCTTTTTATGTCACGTGTGTATGTAAACTATAAAAACATAACATTCTAAAATATTGCTGACTTTTTAATATTTTAAAGTGTTCAGGTAGCAAATACTTTTAGAGTGGTTACCATGTCTCACACATTACGATAAATGCTGTAAAGACACTGATGGCCTAAAGAGACAGGTTCTTTATCTTTCTGGAGTCTACATTCTGTTAGGAGTGATGGGACTTGCAAAGGCAAGCAGGTGGTATATACACACGCAATAAAAATGCATCTCATAATTACGAATTATAATTATGCATTTCTTCTTTAAACCTATTTGTGTTTTTCTGAAATGTTACGTTTTAGTACTGAGTTCTTTAAATGTGTTTTACTCACTATCTCTGTTCAGAAGAAATTATTCTTTTCCTGTACCTATTTCCATAAGTTTCTATTTCTGATTCTATTTGATTCTATTGATAACATTTGAAATATTACCCCACTAAAATGCATCTCCCTTTACTTTCATTGAAGCTATTGTTAACCAAATTTTATCTTCTTTTTTGTTACCCCCAAAGTTCTAAAAGCCATTTCTTCTGCAATCAAAGCACAAGCCTCATTTCAGAAACACATAAAAAAATTGATTTTCATCCTGAAAATGTCAACCTTCTGCCTATAATACTCAGCTACAGTTTTCTGAAACAGCATAGTTCAAAAAGAGCCATCCACCTGTTGGCCCTTTGACACATGATGATGGATGCAATGTGTCTGGTACTTTACTGCCAGAGTGTCCTCCAAGAGAATGAGACAATCAATGAAGAAGAATAAATTTAAGCTGGGTAGAAGGATTGCTTGTTTTAAATTTATTAGAGGAGAAACAACTGATATGTCACATCTCTGGGGAAAGGCTTTTATAAACTCTGCGATTAACTCTTATAGCTCTTTCTGGCTTAAATGAATCAGACATAACAAAACATCCACTGAGAGCAGCTGAACAATGCCTGAACGCTAAACTCCATACATGGTTAATGAACTTGAAAATGCAGATACAGTGCATTGTATTTCTTCAAAGGAGAAGGAAAATATATAACGGATTCACTTTAAAGAAAAACATAACCACTACTCACTCTATTGCGGTGTCCCTCTGTCAACCAGTGTTTCTGGCAAATTCAACCGATTCTAGTGAATGATGTTTCCATTCTCCTACAGGATAGAGTTAATGATCATCAGCGCATCATAGAGTTTACTTCAAGCATAGAACAGAGGAGTAATGCAGTTTCTTACAGATTATATTGCTTGAGGTGAATTGTTACAAATTCTGAAAAATAAATAAAAAATAAATCTCACAATCATAAATATAAGTTTTGAAAGTAGCACACTTCGGATTTACAACTAAATCCTCAGGATGCATGCCATCATTTGTGCTCCAGGTTATATTATTGAGTTAGGAACTGGGGAAAATTATTTCTGGTTACAAATGTTCTCATGCCATCGGACCAGAGTCCTAAAACGGAAGCACAACATAAATTCTTCTCGAATAACACTTGAAAAACATGGCGTTTTATAATATGATAAATAGATTCAAGAGTAAGGTGAACTATACAGATTGAAGGTTACTTTTGATTCTACAGTATTTTAATTTTCAGCATATTATATCATTATTAACTTAGGTTCACAAATTGCACATCTATGTTTTTTTTACCCTCACAAGGAGAAAAAAATAATTTTATGATAACATAATGCAGAGTCTTAAAATATTTTGTGCATTACTATTATTCTCACTGGGTTTTGACCATCAAATTTACAGAACACGTCTTAATTATTTGTAGTCCCTACAGTTCCATAGTTAGTGCTACATTGAATATAAAATTTAATAACATTTTAAATATTTAAAATAACATATTAAAAAATGGAAATAGTTATAGTTTGTTTCAACACCTAAGCATCTTTCTTTAAAGCCAACTGTTATGTATATGACTGACAGATTCATTGAACTTATGAAAAAACAAAACCTAAGATTCATTTCCTACAACCACCTTTACTTTGTGAATAAGTGGAGAGAATTAAATAGAATAAAACAATTTATGTATTCATTCTAAAACGATACATTTTAAATATCAACAAGTATGTAGCACCACAAGAAAGAAGGCAAATATTAGTAGAAATCTGGAATATATAATTGAAATTTTGAAAAATAGTCTTTTTGCATGAATATATAAAGATTTCTACAAAAAAATTAAAATTAAGAAACACGTACAAAATAATTTTTGTGCCACTTTGATGATGAAGATAAAAAAAGATGAAGAGGACAGTTTTCAAAATAATAATTTTAAGCTGAATATTCATTTTTTTCTGCATAAAATGTATAACATTAATATATACAAGAAACAAAATGGACTTTTTTCAGCTAAATTGGATGAGGCTTGAGACTAGATTCAAAATTTGTAACTCCACATCCTAATCCCACTGCTGCCCCTTAGTAGTGCCTTTTTTTTTTTTTTTAACGAGACTGTAAACACATGAAGGAGCCCTGGTGGCGCAGTGGTTAAGAGCTAGGCTGCTAACCAAAAGGCCAGCAGTTCAAATACACCAGTTGCTCCTTGGAAACTCTACGGGGCATTCTGCTCTGTCCTATGAGTCAGAATCGACTTGACAGCAAAGGTTTGGCTTTTTGGTTAAAATACATGAAAACTCCTGATACAGCCCACTACTTAACATACTTTTTTTTTTATTGTTGTGATTAAATGAAGTTTACTTTTCAAGTTAGTCTCCCATACAGAATTTTTTGTTTTTTTTTTACAGACATTGTTATAAGACCCCAACCGCTCACCCCATTCTGCGACAGCACACTCCTCCCCTCCGTCCCTGACTCCCCATGAACATTCAACCAGCTCCTAACTCTCTCTGCCTTCCCATCTCACCTCTGGACAGAAGCCGTCCCTTCGGTCTCTTGTATCTACTTGACTAAGAGGCACATTCTTCACAAGTATCACTTTATGTCCCATCCTTAACATACTTTGATAATAACAGCTATATATAGATTAAAAAAGCGTTTTGCAAGCATTGAATAAAATTGGATTTTCTTAATTGATTTAATAAAAAAAGATCACATTTAAAGATAGATTATCAGTGACCTCCTGCCTGGAGATCAGCTCTGAGTGTAGCATCAAAGACTCGGAATAACAAGGTTTTCCTTGAGGGTTCTCCACATTTTTTAATAATGCTGAACCCTTATTAATCTCTTTTTAAACAAATCATTTAGCACTGTACTGTGGATCTATTTGTTAATACAATGGTTCGCTCACCGTAATTGCTGAGTAATGATAACGCATTTGTAAAATATTACAGAAATTGTACAAGATCTGTAATTTAACATTTAGAGCATTTAATGCCTCCAGGGTCCAGGGGATAGAAGATGAATGAGATAAACCTTGTATAATTTTAACATACATAATTTGTGATATGTGAAAAACTTAATTTTATGTGATTGTATAGATATTTTGTTGACATAGTTGCAAAGACCAAATAATTACTTAAAATTTTACTTTTATTAGTACATCTATTACCAGGCCAAGGAGCTCTGGTGGCACAATGGTTAAGTAACCAGCTGCTCTCTGAAAGGTCAGCAGTTCCCCAAACCAGCCACTCTGCAGGAAAAAAAACCCTGGTGATATGCTCCTGTAAAGATTTTAGTCTAGGAAACCCTATGGGGCAGTTCTACTCTGTCAGAGGGTTTCTAAGAGTTGGAACTGACTTGATGGCACACAAGAACAAGAACAACAAAATTACCAGAACTAGTTTTGAAGTGTTATAAATCAGGGCTTAAACCTTGGGTGTAGGAATTTAATAAATGACAGCTTATAACTTTTCAAAAATTGAGAGGTAGGATATAGGTGATATTTTAGAACTAATATCCACTTTCTGAGGTATTTCATTTATTGTGACTATTAACTTTAAAAACTATTTTTCTACATTGATGATTAAAGAGCACCCCTCTAGAATTTTCTATAGTACCAAGAATGAATACACAATTTTCTTACTGCTCTAGACTTCCCTAACATTAGCTAGAATAAATAACAGACGCAAAGGTTCTATTAATTCAAAGCCTACAGTCTGGCACACACAGGGCTCTGGAAATGCATTACCTGATGAATGCAAACTAGTACTAAAATCATTTGCTAAGAAGAATATCATTTGCTTTATAAAATCTTATTTGTAACCGATTCCTGTGATTTTCTAATACAGTACTTAGCCAACCAGATATACTGTTTAAAACTGCATTTCACCCTTTCAACAGTGTCACTAAAGGTGCAAGCTCAGACAGATTTATGGTGTGATCTAATTGAGCAACCACTCCACTTAGGACAATATCTGAATAATAAAGTGGCTTATGATTCCATAAGGTAAAAGATTGCATGTTTCATAAGAGGCATTCTCAGTCTCTGAAAACTTTATTTATAATAAGCAATATTTTGCATTTTTAATCCACAATTAAATGCAAGTGAACTGTAAATCAGACTAAAACATGGAATTATGTGGTATTTTGATGCCTGTGTAAATATAAAAGTGAGCACGTGCAGGTATATAAGGGAGTGCCAACTATCAGACATAATTCTTTATTAAAAAAATAATAATAACAACAACATTCACTTAGCTGTGAAGTGAAAATTGTTGAAAGGATCAGTATAATTAACTGAATACTGAAAATGTTAAAGAATAATAGAAAAAATAAGATTTAAATAATACTTTATTACTTATATAATGTTATCCTACCATTAGTAGATATGAAATTGTACAAGAGTCAAATCCCATAAATAATTGGCTTAATTAAAGTTTATTGGAGGGAGTCAGGAAGGGAGGGAAGGAGACAGGGAAGGACAGAGAGAGGAAGGAAGGGAGGGAGGGAGAAGGAGACAAGGGGGGAAGGAGGGAAGGAAAGATAGTGACAGGCAGTGAGGGAAGGGGCATAAGAAAATTCATTGCTTTACAATGTAGCAAGAGGTCTTTAATTTATATCAAATTTGAATTTTTTTAGGAGGTAGAGGTGAGAGCTGGAGAAAAGATAATACCACCCCATTTTATTGAAAGAAGAATCTCTGGGTGGTGTAAACTGTTAATGCCTTCAGCTGCTAACCAAAAAGTTGGCAGTCCTAGTCTACCCAGAAGTGGTTGGAAGAAAGGCCTGGTGATCTATTTCCAAAAAATAAGCAATTGAAAACCCTACGGAGTACAGTTTTACTCTAAGACACATAGGGTCACCATGAGTCTGGTTGATTCAACAACTGATTTTTGGTTTACTGAAAGACAAAAAAAGAAGAAAACAATACATTCTGAGAGTTTAATAAAGCATGAGAGTCCTCTAAGCATCCTGTACAGTGTACACTGGTAGAAAGCATAATTGATTTCTCTTTCTCCTTAGGTATATTTTCTTATCCGGATTCTAACACACCACGTTTTCTTCCTACATTTCTGGCTGCTTCTTTGCTGGTTCCTTCTCATTTCCCTACATCTATACAATTGAATGCCCCAGGGCTCAGACCTTAAATCTCTTCTCTTTTCTACATATACCCACATCCTAAGAGTTTTTACCCAGCCTTATGGAATTAAGTAACAATGTACATGCTTAGGCCTCCAAAACTGACATCTGCAGCCTACATCCCCCCAGCCTCTTATCTTCAAATCTAATTGAATATCTATAGTCATTTCAAATTTACATGGCCAACGTCATGCTCCAGGTTCTCCCTTCTTTCCCCCTAAGCCTTTCCTTCGCAGCTTTCCCAGTCTCTATAAATGGCAACTCTTATCATTTCACTAGCTTGGGCCAAAATAATGATGCAATTTGTACACTATGAAGCCTCAAGTGTAAAATTTATTATTTCTCTATATAATCTTTTTCATCCAACAATTTTATGTTCAAGGTATATTCCCGAACTCATAATGACTCATGTCTTTTTTTTTTTTTAATTTCTGTTGCCATCAGGGCGGGGACAATATGGCTGAGTAGTCAGAAGCTTCCGGTGATCCCTCTTACAACAAAGACCCCCCCCAAAAAAGTGAATCGATTACATATGACAATCTAGGAGACCTGAATATCAAAGGCAAAGTTGAGGAATTGGACTGAGTAGCAAGGGGAAGGAGAGATGGTTCAGAAGCAGCCAAGAGTTGCCAGACATAACCTGGCAGGAACTGGCACCCCACAGGCCAGATCAGCTGGCGTGCGTGGTGAGGCAAACGGCGGTGTTTGGGACACGGTTTCCACATCAGGAGAGTCCAAGTGGCAAAGAGTCTACTCAAGCCTCCAGAATCAGTGAAAAGCTGAGCTCAATCATCAAAAAAAGAAGTACATGCATCTAACCTACCGCACGGATCAAAAAACACCCCATTTGCTCTAGACGGGCTGTACTGCAACAACTGACAAAAACTTCCCCAGACCTCATACCCACACTGGGATCCCTGGGAACTTTGTTGTTCTTTAACATTTACAAGTTTGATTTATTCATTCTTTTCTTTTCTTTTCTTTACTTCCTCTTCCCCTTTTTGTTTTTCTCCATTTCATAGTCTCTCAGCTCTCCACTCCAACGGCAAGCTCCACTACCATTCTTTTTTGTTTGTTTGTATGTTTTTCGCTCTCCTCTCTCCTCTCTCCCATATCCATCTTAGCTCCACACATAACAATCTCCTTGCTACATCCTGCCTACCTGTACCGTGCACTTAACATCACACCACCAAGCAGCAGAGGCATGGCCTACTGGAACCTGCCCTGCACTGATTACCGACCCGCCCTGGTGGCTGTAGTAAGTGCCACAAGCAACCCATCCCAGTAACCCCTCTTCAGCTAGACATGCTCTGACGTACCATATCTGAGTGACTGCCCCTGCCAATTGGAGAAGGAGGCAAAAAGTATTGTGCCCACAGATGAGCAAACAACAAAGAACACACAGCCCACCTGCTCAGACATAGCCAAATTAAAAAAAAAAGGGACGAAACAAACAAATCTACAATCAATAAACGAGAAATATAACTACTGAATGCCCCAAAGACAGCAGACAATATCAAAACATTTACAAAAACAGGACAGGATGGTTCTAGTAGGCGTCCAAAATAAGACACTGGATGACTTTCCAGTGGAAGAAAATGCACCAGAACTACCTGATAGGGAATTCAAATCTCCAATACTCAGAACTCTCCAAGAGCTGAGGCAAAAAGCTGACAAACATGAGGAAAAAATAGACAAATTCATGGAAAATACAGACAAAAAATTGGAAGAATTCATGAAAATAATGCAGGAACAAAATGCTAAAATAAATTCACAAGTAGAAATTATACAAAGACAACAATTAGAAATCCAAAAGATAAACAAGATTTCTGAAATGGACGGTATCACAGAAGGGCTGAGAAGCAGATTTGAAATGGTGGAAGACAGGATCAGTGGAATTGAAGACAAACACTTGGATACAACTCTGTTTCAGAAAAACTCAGAAAAAAGAACAAAGAAAAATGAAGAGACCCTGGGAGTTATGTGGGATACAATCAAAAGCAAAAATTTTCGAGTGATTGGAGCTCCAGAACAGGGGGAGAAAACAGAAAATACAGAGAGGATCATTGAAGAACTGCTGACAGAAAACCTCCCCAATATCATGAAAGATGAAAAGCTGGCCATCCAAGAAGCTCAGCTAACCCCATATAGGAGACTCCAAAAGAAACTCACCAAAGCATATCATAATCACACTCTCCAAAACCAAAGACAAACAAAGAATCCTGAGAGCAGCTC
>NW_004443943.1:9289186-9313099 GCF_000243295.1 Trichechus manatus latirostris | reverse complement strand
TACTACTGTTTCATGAGAAACTATGTGTTCTGTAAGCCTTCACCTGAAGTACAATTAAAAAAAAAAAATACACCCCATTTGGGAAGAACCTCTCTCCTATTTACCTGCTCCCTCTCCACGCTGTACCAGGTCCTGGGCTGGATTCAGAGATTGCTGAGTCCCCTGGGCTATAAGTAGGACCTGTCATGCACCCTGAGTCATTCTCCTGGCCTTGGAGAGGGAACAGATTAAAAAAAAGGAAAAAATCATCTGCCAGCTCCCCTAAGCCAGGAACTCAGAGCAGGCACAGCTCCGTAGGCACAGGCATAAGGGGTTCACGAACTTTAAATGCATTTCACCCCTGCATATACCTGTGTGGGCTCATTTCCACAGCATAGGCCCTCATTAGCACAGTAGAACAGGGTATATACTTGAACCCTAACTTCACCTGTATTAGCTATATGGTGGAGTGGCAGGTTTGTGAAATTTGACACTGCTCAGCCCATTAAGCAGGGTCCTCACCTATCCTCATCAGGGGCCTGAGGACTGGTGGCTCCACCCATGCCACCTAGCTACCTGCAACAGGGATCCAAGAATAAGTCATGCCTCCCACTCCTTACATTCAGCAGCACTGGCTGCCCACAGTCCAGCTACAAAACCCACCCACCTATGCACTGTAGGGAACAGGAAAACGCTTTCTTCTCAGACACTCAGGGGCAGCCATCAGCCCCGTCTTGCTCAGCACATGACCCCCTACTGCAACCAGATACCTGTGCCTACTCCAATCACCCCTATCCATCTAGGAATTTAGGTGAGAGCCTGCACCACACACTTGGTGACCAACTATCTCGACACCTGAGCTGAATTCATACAAGAAAAGTAAACAGATCCCTGGGCTCACAAACCTAGTAACAGTTCTAACCACCTGATGACAGGACATTAGAGCTTGAAAGACATCAACAATCAAACTAACTGACATGAGCAGCCTATTTGGGCATATCAAAACAAAACAACACAAGAAGCCAGGACACAGTAAGCAAACATAAAATAAATAAATGTTATAACTTATTGATGGCCCAGAGACAAGAGTCAATATTAAATCACGTAAAGAAGTAGACCATGATGGCTTCAGCAAGCTCCCAAAACAAAGAATCAAGAAATCTTCCAGAGGAAGTGAAATTCTTGGAATTACTGGACGTAGAGTACAAAACATTAATATACAGAACTCTTTCTCTTAAGGATACCAGGAAGAAGATCAGGAAAAACGCAGAACAAGCCAAGAAACACACAGACAAAGAAACTGAAGAATTTAAGATTAGAGAAGAGCTCAATGACAAATTTAACAGGCTACAAGAATCCATAGAGAGACAGCAAACAGAAATCCAGAAGGTTAACAATAAAATTTCAGAATTAGACAACTCAATAGAAAGTTATAGGAGCAGAATGGAGGAAATGGAAGTCACAATTAGTGAAATTGAAGATAAAGCACTTGACACCAACTTATTTGAGGAAAAATCAGATTAAAAAATTTTTTTAAAATGAAGAAACCCTAAGAATTATGTGGGACTCTATCAAGAGGAATAACCTAGGAGTGATTGAAGTATCAGAATGGAGGGATAACAGAAAATACAGAGAGAATTGTTGAAAATTTGTTGGCAGAAAATTCTCCTGATATCATGAAAGATGAGAATATCTATCCAAGACGCTCATCGAACTTCACCCAAGGTAGACCCCAAAAGAAAGTTACCAAGACATATTATAATCAACTTTCCAAAACTAAAGATAAAGAGAGAATTTTAAGAGTGGCTAGGGATAAACAAAAAGTTATCTACAAAGGACAGTCAATAAGACGAAGCTCGGACTTAGCAGAAACCATGCAAGCAAGAAGGCAATGGGATGACATATATAAAGCCTTGAGGGAAAACAATTGCCAGCCAAGAATTATAGATCCAGCAAAACGGTCTCTAGGGCATTTCCAGATAAACAGAAGTTTAGGGAATTTGCAAAAACCAAACCAAAATTCGAAGAAATATACTAAATTTCTGTTGCCATCACCCTAAACACTTTAGCATACATTTGGCTTAATAAAATCTGCCTATATTTCAGGCCATGATTTAGGTAAGTTTTATTAAAAAAGAAAGAAAGGAAGGAAGGGCCAACCCATACTCCTATTTGGCATTTGACAAAGTTCTTTGCCTTACTACGCTAGTTTACCCATTTATAAAGTGAGTATGTCAGACCTGATGATTTCTAATAAGTCTTCAGATCTGTGATTCCAGAACATGCAATTTTAGATCAAGAGTACCCTTTGGAGAACAGGATACAACAAAAAGATTAGTCCAAAGGACTAATGGACCACAGCTACCATGCCTCCACCCGACTGAGTCCAGTACAGCTAGATGGTGCCTGGCTACCACCACTGACTGCTCTGACCAGGATCACAACAGAGGGTTCTGGACAGAACTGGAGAAGGATGTAGAACAAAACTCTTAGACGCACAAAAAATGATCAGATTTACTGGCCTGAAAGAGACTGGAGAAACCCCGACAGTATGGCCGCTGGGCACCCTTTTAGCTCACTGGTGGTCACTTCTGAGGTTCACTGTTCAGCCAGGGATTGGACAGCCCCATAAAACAAAATGGGACTAATGAGGCACAGCAGTCCAGGGACAAGGAGTAGAAGGCAGAAGGGGACAGGAAAACTAGTGATAGGGAACCCAAGATAGAGTACGGACAGTGTTGACATGTAGTGGGGTTGTTAACCATTGTCATAGGGCAACATGTGTACTAACTGTTTAATGAGAAACTATTTTGTTTTATAAACCTTCATCTAAAGTGAGAATAGCAGCACAACTGGAAGAACGTAATTGATGTTACTGAATTGTGCATGTAGAAATTTTTGAAATGGTGTATCTTTGGCTATGTATATTTTCACAAAGAAAAAAAAAGGTCGAGAAGGGAGAGGGTTGACATGTCATGGAGTTGTTAATCAATGTCATAAAACAGTATGTGTACTGACTGTTTAATAAGAAACTATTTGTTCTGTAAACCTTCACCTAAAATACAATAAAATAAATAAATAAAGTCAGGAAAAAAAAACAGTACTCTTTGGCTTAAATTCAGCAATTAAGGCAGAAAATTGGTAGTGGACTTCTCAAGTGGACAGGGTTTTGCTTGCTGATCTGTGAAAGAATGTTGAGTTCAGGATGTGGTAAGTAGTAGTGATCTGTGCCACACAATTACCACGTCTAAGGTAGATTTAAGGAGCCCAGGTGGCACAGTGGTTACAACACTCAGCTGCTAACCAAAAGGTCTGTGGTTTGAACCCACCAGCCGCTCTATGGGAGAAAGATGTGGCAGTCTGCTTCCTGCTTCTGTAAAAGATTTACAGCCTTGGAAATCCTGTGGGAAAGTTCTACTCTGCCCTATAGGGTCGCTATGAGTTGAAATCCACTCCACTGCAATGGGTTTGGTCTGATTTGGGTAAGATAAATTTAACCACAAAAAGGGAAAAAAAAAAAAGGAAAAAGCAAGAAACTTTTAGTAATAGGAAAGATTTTCTTGAATCCAAGATATAAAAGCCGTTTGAAGTTGAGAAACTTATTTTAGATATTACACTTCAAACATTTTAGAAACAACATAAATTCGGTTGGCTATTATGGAATGATCATTTAACCAGTTGCCCTCGAGTCGATTCCAACTCATGACAACCCCATGTGTTTCCGAGTAGAACTGTGCTCCATAGGGTTTTCATGGCTGTGACCTTTAGGAAGCATATTACCAGCCTTTGCTCTGAAGGTGCCAGCCTGTGCATGAGTTTGAAACTCCAACCTTTAGGTTAGTAGCTTAGCTCTTAACCCTTTGTACCACCTAAGGACTCCTTCATATAAATCTAGAGACTCTCCAAAAGATCAAAACATGTTCTTTTATTTTTTCTTGAAAGCACTTAGAAAATTTATCTTTTTTCAGCGACATAAGAAATATAAAATATGTATTGTTAATTAGAAGAATAAACATACTTTTAAAAATCCAATATAATAAGAAACTCTAATAAGCACTACTTTTTGATGAATAGAAACTGTAAGTTACTATAATTAGCAGTGTCATTTCCTAAATATAAGAACTCATCTAATAGAAATATTGTCGCTTTTCTTTTATGAGAGGACAAAACATTCAAATGAAATTCAGAGTCTTGATTTTTATTTTTTTACTAGTTATGTTGCTATTAAGCGCCGTCAAGTCAGTTCCAACTCATAGCGACCCTACGTACGACAGAACGAAACACAGCCTGGTCCTGCGCCATCCCCACAATCGTCGTTATAACGTACTTTTAACTTAGTAAAAGAGCATGAAGTCCTAAAAACTGCTACTGAAAGAATAGGGTTTTGCTCATGATCAAAGAGATTAATATATGACTTCGGATAAGGCTTAGTGACTGTTTTGCATAACAAGATGTTCAATGAATGGCCACTTCAGAGTATTTGGATGTTATAAATCATTATAATTCCAGTTTGAAATCTAAAAGACCTCCTAGTACTCAGCATGCTACCATAACTCCATGAAATTATTTTCAGCATAGTTCAAGAGTACGCATCTCGTCATTACTTTTTCCTGCTGAGAGAGTTCACACAGTACACCCTATTCTTTAAATTACGTTTCATGGAATATTTATAGTATCGCTAGAATGTAACAAAAAATTCAAAGGTGCAAAAAAGAGACAGGAGGGCTAAGTATGCTAAAACAAAAGCTGGATTTAAATGTTTATGTATCTATTAAAAGATGCACTTCTTTTAAGATTTTCTCTGCTTGAGAAAGCTTTCATTAGAAAAAGGCATTGTTTTTTGCAAGTTGGAAAGAGCTTCTCAAGTTCTGAAAGCCTTTTAAATGCAAAGGTCTGCAAAAAAAAAGATTTGTCGTATGCAAATTTAAGCAAAAGTCAGCTGAATTATACTGCAGAGACCAGGGGTTGCTTGCTTTCATTCCAGTACATAATTTCACATACATACAGTCATATAACCGCATTTGACTAATGCTGAGAAAATGCACTAATTCTGCAGAAAATTTATTTTGCTTTATAATTGGCAACAAAAACTTTATCTAATTCTTGGCTATATTGTAATGCTTTCCTTCACCTCTCTGTGGCCTCCTGAATCTCTACATTTAAATTAAGCAAAGCCCCACTAAAAATTTTGCGAACTATTTTTTGTTATCACGATAATGTGATAAAATAGAAATCGAATTTGCTTCTACATTAAAAAGATTATATATACGGGGAAGGGGAGATATATCTATGTGTATGTAAAGGGACAGGTGTGGGGCAGCCTGCACAAATAAATCTCTTTCCTATAAGATTGTAATGATCTACTTGTTCCTCCATTTTTCTGTAACCTTCCCAGAATTAGTCTCATAGAAAATAATTGTTAATTTCATAGGTGAGAAATCACATGGCACTGCTTAATTATATTCTTAAATGCATTCATAGTTCAAGGTTTTAATGAGTTTAGTCTTCCTAAAGTTATTTTTCAATTTTTACCATTTACTCATTATTTTTATCTACCTTTTTATGTGCTAAATGTATCATATTGTTTATATTGTTGGTGAATTTCTTTTCTCAATTGGTGGCATTCTTTTATAACACTTGGTATAGATGTTAGATATTTATACACTAAAAATTTTTCACTTCTCCTTTGCATTTATTTTCTACTTCTAAACTGATTAAAAATTTCTTCTTTAGTAAAGAGATTTGATATTCTCTTCTATTTATTCTAAATTTTTTTAACTTACAAATTTTTAACCCATGTGAAATTGATTTTGAAGTACTGATCTCTTCAAATAGAAATTATTATATTCAAAGCTTTCTTAATTTCACACTTTGCACTATGTTTGGCCAATCCATTATAGAAGCCAAAGCAAATATTTTGATACATATTTCAAATGTAGAATTGTATTCTTAAATCCATGCTAATGGAATATTATTGTGTAACTATTTCTTGAATATCATGGCATGAAATCTATTTTAAAATTCAGGCTTGCTTATTTTTAATGAAGTACAGTTATACTTGGAATTTAGATGTGAAAAGTGTTACCAATTGAATTTCATACTGCCAGTCAATATCCTTTAGAAATCTAAAACTGAGTTTTGGTCTGTGGAAGATACGTAGGATAATAAGCACAAATTCCTGTATTCAGAGTGTTTACCAATCTAGGCGATCAGCAGGTTCTGGTTCATATACAAATATAATTTAAGGCAGACTGTGATGAATTACCAGGACAGGGTGGAATGCAGAAGAGATTTCAGGGAAAAAAGGGGTCAGAAAGGAATAAGTCAGGAAATGGCTTCAAAGAGTAAATGCTGAGAGGTTGCATAAGACTTTGGCAGATGATGAGCCTTACAAGAGAGGTACAAAGTAGAGAAAATGAGAATCAGGAAATACCAAAAGCCAAGAAAATATAAGATCTAATGATAATCTACAAATAACGTGGTTTAACTCCAGTTGTAGGCTGTGTAAAGTTTGGGGGGACGGACTACAAAGGCTTACTTATAATGCCTAAAGAGCCTAGATTTTATACCTCTGAGATGGAAGATTTTGATTGTTTCTAATAATAGATAGATTGGTCAGTATATACTTCAAGAAAACTAATCAATAGGCCGAAGACACAGATTTATTTTAAAAGGGGAGAATAGTTATAAGGCTGTGGCATTCATTCATTTGTTCATCCATCCATTCATTCGTTCATTTTATTATTTCATGCAACAGCAATGTATTAAGCACCAGCTGTGTACCAAGCATGTTCTTTGCTCTGGGCCCAAAGAAATTAACAGTGTGTAGTAACTTAGGTAAGATTAGTCTATCATAAATTGGATGTGAAGATAATATTTCCACTACGACAAAAACACAGGGATTATAAAATATGAAAAACTGTAAATTTGACTGCACATTTTATAAAATTGCCTTCATATCAAAAACACCATGAAAGGAAATCACATATCATGCTGCAAAGAACATTCACAACTCACATTTCAATCACAGTGTTAATGTCCCTAAAATACAAAGAATCCCTGTGGAAAAATAAGGCTAATTACATCATGACCAAAGGGCTAGATCATACAAGTTTTTCTTACTCTGTCTTACAGCATTAATAAGATACCTCTTTCCACCTCTTCCACTACTTTTAAAAAAAAAAAATCAAATTGATTTTAGTTAACACTTTTCTGTTCCAGGTTCTGCTAGCCTATGGGAAGCAATAATAACTGTTTTATCACGGTGCTTATATTCTAGCAGGAGAAAATATACTCCCTCAGGAAAAAAAAAATGAAAAAACATATTTATAAACTTTGACAGAAATTGGAATTGACAAGATTACACCAGGTGCTGAGATGAAGATCCAAGGTGGGACTTTAAGTAGTGTATCAAGGCACAGATGTTCTGGAAATGTGATATTTAAACTGAGGCCAAATACATACGAAGCCACTAAACGTGTAGGGAAAGACTACTTCAGGCGGGAAGAATGAGACAAGGAAAAGCCTTTCTGAGCAAAAAATAAAGAAAGAAAGAATGTCTGACATTCTAAGATTTATGATATTCCATGATTCACTGAGTTTTGGCAGGCATATTTAAACCATTATTTGCCCTTGTTTTGAATTCAGAAAGTTTAAAATCATTTTGAAATAGTAGTTCCAGGAGACTTTTGCATCGTACTTTGTTCACAGCTATAGTGTTTGAAATAGAGAAACATCTAAAACGTGTTTATGAAAACCATTATACGAATAGGTATTATATTTTAAAAAAGCAACTATTTTCTATTCTAATAACCTGAATTTCAAAGCAATTCTTTACATGAGTTTTTCTTTTTTGTAGTATTTAAATTTTCAATACTTGATAAAACCAAAACCAAACCTGTTGCCAACAAGTCGATTCTGACTCATTGCAACCTTGATGATACTGGGTTAATCAGACTCTTCAGCTTATGATTGTTAAAAGAAATAGATTTCCAAAGCCAATTTACTAAGTTCCATTTAAACTGTGTGTTTAATTTGCACTCTCTTATTAAAACATACTAATTAATGGTGATTCTTTTCTATTTATGGTGATACCGCTATGTGGGTCTTACTTTTGCATTAGGACAAAATTAGCACACTGAACCATATTATACCAGATTGTGCATCTATCTGCATACAGGTCCATGTTAACTGGAGCTGCACTATTAGCCTTTCCATGTGTTATTTTAAACACTATCATAAATTTATTGACAATAATTACCTACGAGTAACATTTTATAAATTATTGGAACCTAAAGAAGAAAGTTAAAACTTGAGAACTCTAAACCAATATAAATATTAGTTGGCATATAAATGCATACAGAATATTACAATTTGCCATATTATATTTCATGATAAACTACAAAGAGATTGCATCAAATTTAGTTTAAAAAGCAATTTTATAATTGTTTGAAGCTGAATATTCCTTTGGAGTTTTCTTGTGAAGTAAAATAATTCTTATTAAATATGTATTTAAGTAGTATTCTATAATTCACAAATTTTATATTAGTCGTATAATAAAAACTTTGGAATTCAGTTTTATTAAGTATATACTTATATCCCACTGTCCTCCACTAGACTTAAATCTATAATGACTTTACTTTCTGTGGCAGTACTATCCCTTCCTTTAATGATTGATGGAAATATCCGGAGTTCATTTAGTTGAATGTGAAAAATCTATTATTGTTATGAATTAAAATAGATAATCAGTAAATGAATTCAAGATTTTGTAAAATAATTTGCTTTTGTGGTAATAACATGAATAAAAATGTTTTGATGCACATGATCATGATAGAGACAATGTTTAAATAAGAAACCAATGAAGTAGAAATATACTCGGAATTGAATAGAAGCTGTTCTCTAAATTTAAAAATTCATCTATGCAAACAAAGTACAAATGTTGAGACAAAACAAATGTCTAAACAGTGTGCCCTCCATGTCTTTGCCGTCCATCATTATGAACATTCAACACAGACTGTATGTGGCCCACAAAGCTGACATTATTTATTTTGTGGCCATTTACAAGAAAAAAAAAAAATGGCAACTCCAGATGGAAAGTCATTGGGATTTGAGAGTTGAAGAGTCTCGTAATATGATTTGTATTTTAGAAGGCTTCTTCTAGTAGATACAGGGAAAATACTCTGCAGGTAGACAAGAGTGGAAGCAGAAAGACCTGTCTGGATGCTTGGCAATAGTCCAGGCAATAGGTGGTAATGGCTAGGTCGAGACTGATAGCCTCCCAGAAGCCAAGAATGACTGGATTTGAGATATAATTTAAATGTAGGGCCAACAGGAATTGCTAATGTTTTGGGTTATGAAAAAAAGAGTCAAAGATACCTCTGAGAATTGTAGCCTGCACTGCTGAGTGAGGCTTTTTCTGAGAAGGAACAATCCAGAGTGTGCAATTTTAGATACTGTACATGCTACATACGATTTTTTTTTCTTCCTCTAGAATAAAACTCCTCTCAGAGATTCTACTATTTCCCATAATATTTGTTTTAGAAAAAGGAATGTGCTATAGGAAATTATTAACAGAAAATATTAACAGTTTTAAAAGTCATCATCTTAGTTATATTTTTAAGTATATTTCCATTTTGATCATCAGGATTTTTTTGACAATCAATTTCAAAATAAAAGCTTAAGATCATAAATTTATTTTGTTGAAGACATAAAAAAAAACCACAATCATATTCACTTTAAATATATTCTGTCATTTTACAGAGCCGGTTGCATATCTGCTGAAGTTAAGGCACTATTTTTGTTAATGTGCTTAAGTAGCCTATAAACATTTTCCCATTTTGTGCAGTTAATCTAAAATGATCACGTTCAGTTATATTAGTCACCATGAGACAATTTCCAAAGTTTTGTAGTGCCTGTTTTTAGCAAAGTTAAGGGCCTTTAATCCTTAAATTTCTACTTTCTTAAAACATTGAATTGTCTTTGCTATTTCATCTGAAAACACACACACACAAATTTCTCGTTATTTTAATGTCTTTATTCCCTTATATTGTTGTACCATACTGCATTCAACCATTTGTTTACTGCATGACTTTTGTATCGGTCCAAATTCCCAGTGTCTTAGAAAGAAATATATGGGATATATGATAGACATTTCACAATAATCAAGAATAAAAAAGAAAAATGAGTATTCATATCTGCAAAATCTTTCATATAATTACTGAGTGTAGGCTATCTTTATTCTGATAAAAGGTTATTTTGATGTAGATACTGATTAGATACCACTAACAGAACAGAGTTGGAAGAACAACTGTTCTTTCCACTATTCATTGCCGTACCATCATACTGGGCAGGGGGCTCTGCATCTTATTAGCTCTCTTCATAACTCAGACCGTTAACTTCTTAATTGCAAAATCAAGATGGCAGTACTTCTAAGAATTGTTTACTGGACTAATAAAGATAATGTTTGTAGACTGAAAATTATGTGCTGATAAGAATGTGGATCAACCAAATTCTTTCGTTGGTCAACAGAATCCAGATACAAAATAATACATACTGCATGATTCCATTTGTATGAAGTTTAAGACAAAACTGATCTTGTATGATAGTGGTCAGAATAGCAGTTATGTGTCGGGATAGAGCATTGGCTCTGAAGTTACGAGGAAAATTTTTGGAATCATAAAAGATACACTATCTTATCTGAGTGGTGTTTATGGGAGAGTTTACATACACAAGAATTTATCAAGATGTATATATATATATATTTATGGAAAATGCCACAATTTATCAAAAGATACAAGTAGCTTCCTGTATGTGAGTTATGATTCAGTAAATAAATCTGCAAAGCATTTTGCACAGTACCTGCACATAGTAAGTGTTCAAGAGAGAACAGTTTTAGATCAAATTAAACATGTGAAACCTTTAGGATTCTATTTCTAATTACATGTAGAAAAAAGTGGACTAGTAAAAAATATTTTATATTTTATAATTTTTAATAATGTAATAATTAGCCAAGTGTTCTATAAACTATATATCATATATAGATGTTTAGGGTACCAACAGCACATCAGCAAAATATTACACAATTCAGTTTAGACGGTAATAATAGCTGCGTATTTAAAGTTCAGAAGATTTTAGAGAAAAATAGTTTACTATCCAATAAGAAACTTGATAAAAAATTTTAGTGCCTAAAACATAATATTTGATATGCCAAACATAATAGACATTATTTTTTATAAAACAAGTAACCTACTTATAAAATCAAACTTAATTATCCTATTATTTTTTGCCACTAACAGAATTGAAGAGCAAAGTAGTCTGGTGTATTTATACATCATTTTGATAAATGTATTTTGACCGATGTCTTGGATAATATTTTTCCTTCATCAAAAAATACGCAGTGTTCTTTTAAAATATCAGTATAATACAGTTACACATTTTTAACCAGATTCATAGTAATTAACCAGTGAATATAACAGAGATATTGATATGCTTTTTATTGATTTGATCTAGTTTTGTATAAAATTCTCAGGTAATAGAGACTGTAATTTTTCATTCAATATTGAACATTATTTCCTTATGATAATTTAAGCCAAGATTTTCATTTTTGTGAAATATCCTGTTAACTTTCGGTAAAGGCATTTCCACGTGCTTTGCTGTTGTTAGGTGCCTCCAAGTGGGCTCCAACTCATATTGACCTTAGGCATAACAGAAAGAAACGTTGACCAGTCCTGTGCCATCCACAGAATCGTTACTATGTTTGAGCCCATTGTTGCAGCCACTGTGTTAATCTATTTCATTAAGGGTCTTACTCTTTTTCGATGAGCCTCTTTTCAACCAAGCATGATGTCCTTCTTCAGGGACTGGTCTCTCCTGATAACATGTCCAAAGTCCTTAAGACAAAGTCTAGCCATCCTCACTTCTAAAGAACATTCTGGTTGTATGTCTTCCAAGACAGATTTGTTCATTCTTCTGGTAGTCCATGGTATATTCAATATCCTTCACCAACACCATAATTCAAATGCATCGAATATTCTTCAGTTTTCCTTTTTTCATTGTCCAGCTTTTGCATACATATGAGGTGGCCATGGCTTGGGTCATGTGCACCTTAGTCATCAAAGTAACATCTTTGCTTTCTACATGTTAAGTATCACATTTTACCCATGTTTCTATCATCACTTTTCCAGATATGGTTAGAGAAGCTTATTTTATTCACTTTGGCATCACTCAGTTTATGAACCTATCATATAGGCAGATTTCCCATTCCACAAGAATTATATAAAGTGGGATAAGATACAGGGATACTCCTAGTATATTGCTTGGTACATAATTTTAAAAAAAAGCCAAACCAAACTTGTTGCCGTCAGGTCGATTCCAACTCATAGCGACCCTAGAGGATAAAGTAGAACTACCCTACAAGGTCTCCAAGGAGCACCTAGTGGATTAGAACTGCTGACATTTGGTTAGCAGCTGTAGCTCTTAACCACTATGCCACCAGTGTTTCCTGGTACATAATAGGTTGTAATAAATGTTTGTTGAATGAAGTTTTACCTCAAATTGTTGCATTTCAATTGTTTTAATCAAGTAAAAGTGAGAGGATATATGACGTCTACTAATGCTTTTCATGGAGACTATAATAAGAATGACATAACAATAGCAAACTATGAGTAATTTAATATTAGTTGATTATATTATTTCCAAAAGACATAGAAGAATACAAGATTTCTACAAAGAAAAACAGTTCCTGGTTTCCCATTTCAGGCACTTTTCAGCCTTCTGATTGTCCTCTGCACAAGTTAGTGTACAAGGAAATCTTCCATTCACCATAGTATTAAAGGACTTTGGCTATAAAAGTACTAAAGTTGGAAAGCCACCCATATTTGTTAACCAGTCATACCTTTGTAGCTGAAACAAAGTTTCACTTACCAACACCACAGGATCTACTCACTTCTTTCTCTACAGGCTCTCCTCAAAATTTCAGTGCAGTAGGTCATTCGCTTTCTTCACATTCTTCCTCCTTAACAATAAATTTTGCAAGAATCCTTCCAGTTCAAGCAGCCCTTCCCCTTTCCTTCGTTATGCTAGCTCACTTAGTCTGTGACCCTCTTGTTGACACCCACCACACACCATTCTAATAACTGAGTATTTCAAGATGGCTAGACTAAGCGTGGGATAGGAGGGGCAGAGGCTGTGCTACTCATTTTTCTTTTTACCCTTCCTAGCATTCTTTTGTCATTTCTAGGGGTAATTTTCACCAGATAATCTCAGAAATGTGGTATTAGGAAAATAAATAATGTGACTGAAGGAGCATCAAGTTTGGTATCACAGCTGGGTTCATATACCTACTTTCCTACTTACTAAAAGTATGGCTTAGTGTTAACCAAAAAACCAAAACCAGTTGCCATCAAGTCAATTCCAACTCATGGCACCCCCATGTGTGTCAGAGTAGAACTGTGCTTCATAGGGCTTTTAATGGTTAATTCTTCTGATGTTGATCACCAGGCGTTTTTTCCAAGGCACCTTGGGGTGGGCTAGAACCACTAACTTGTTTGTTAGCAGCCGACCTGTGTTAATCATTTGCACCACTTAAACCCTTTTAAAACGAGGATAATAATGTCTTTGTAGCATGTGTGCAACAATAAAGATGAAACCAAGTGGCTAGTTATTGTTAAAGTAGTGCCTACTTTCTTCCATGCTGCTCACTTCTTACTCTGTCTTGAAACCTTAGCAAAAGTAAGACAAGTATTCTCAAGCTAACGGTAAACATTTACACCTTTCTCCACTATTTTTCTGAACAGTATTCCTGGGACACATATTGCACTTTTTTTTTTGTTTGTTTCATATTCAGCTACTCACAGTTTGATACTGAGTATGAACAAGCCAGCAAGTCACTGCAAATTCCAAATGTTTGGGACACTGAGAGAAATAGCTAAGAACAGAAGAATAGACTTTATTTTAAACAATATTTTTTTCCTAAGAAATGTTTAGTTATTCACCTGACTTGAGTAAAGAAATAATATCTTAACAAGATAAAGGGACTATTTTCCTTTCCTTGATTGTCTTGGTTTATAGGTATTCATTTTAATATCTGAGAAAGAGATGAGAAGGAAATGTAAAGCAAACAACTTAATTCATTAGCTAGTTTTTCTTCCCACTTAGCATCACAACATAAACCAGCTGGTGGAAGGTACTGTACGTTAATTCTGCAGTGGGTCTGGTTACTGAAGAAACAAAGGAAGAAGGAGTCAAAGATATACCCCATCTCAGCCTAGGTAAGCTAAGTGGGAAGAACTAGCTAATGAATGGAGTTGTTTTTATAACAGAAAGTGATTGATGTATGGCCACCAGGGCTCCTTTAGATGTATGGTAGGAAAAAAAAAATATTGACCTTACAATGGCCAAGAAGATAAACTATATCCCACACTTACTACGTACAAAGGAAAGATTCTTCTCTGTGAATAGATATTAAATGCCTGGGAAACCAACTTAGGATGTTTCACAGGGACATGTGCTATTTTCTGGGTCACTTCTTCCTTGAATACTCTTCCCAACTTTGATAATGATTTCTTTTTAATGTTTCTAATATTAAAATAGTTTCAAAGATGAACCCAAAGGAATCACACTATAGCATATAATTATTTTCATAAATGAGATTTGCTGACCTGCATATTAAGGTATTGCTTGCTTTTTTTCACCAGACATTTTTCTTTGTTAAAATAAAGGAGATCAATTCTGCATTTCATATAATCTCTTCTCTCTATATATATATATACACATACACACATACACACATACATATATGTTTGTATATACATAGAAATATACATGTATACAGCACAAGTTATATATGCATATGTGCATATATATATACATATGTATATATATGTTATATATGTATAGATGTATATGCACACATGCATATATACAGTCATTTTATTATAATGTGAATGAAAATGCAGATAAGAAAATAGATAATAAATATATGCATAGATACATTATATTTTCCATCATCTCAAAATTACTACATTCTTTTGAAAATTGCAAGACAGTTTAAGAAAAGGAAAGTTACTTTTGCCTGGCAGTATACATGATAAATTCTTACATATTTATCTACTATATTGTGTTCAAAGAACTTCCCTCGACATGGGCGTTCTTCACTTTGTACATAGTAGCATGCACCTTAAACGTGTAATACATGGCCTTCTTCCCCTCACAGAGTTATATTAGAAATTCTAAGCTGTTTTACATTAAATTTGGGGATAGTAAGATTTTTGCCTTCCTTGAGGAAAACCCCACTTCAACTCTCAGCCAACATACCTCACGTACAGCCACCACTCCACTGTTAGAGGAGGTTTGCATGTTGGTATGATGCTGAACAGGTTTCAGAGGAGTTTCCAGACTAAGATGCACAAGAAAGAAAGGCCTGGCAATCTACTTCTAAAACTCAGCCAATGATAACCCTACAGATCAAAACAGTTGGATCCACTACCAATGATGTGAATGGTGCAGGACCAGGCAGTGTCTAGTTCCATTGTGTATGGGGTAGCCATGAGTTGGGGCCTACTCTATAGCAGCTAACAATAACATTATTCACCTCTAGTAGTCATTAATAAAAGAAGAAAACCAAAATATAGAATTTAGAGAAACAATTTATACACGAAGCTATATACATGATATGTTCACTTACCTTCGTTGTGCTTAGATTTAAAGCCAGCTGCTCTACCTTAAACACTTTTTTAGAACCACTCCCCAAAAATATATATCTAGTAATAGTTGTGTAAGAAAATTATATATAGTTATGTGAAAATTAAAGAAGAAATATGAGACGTAATTCTCATTCATCAAAATGTTTTACGTTTATTTTAAAAAATTTGCATAATGCATGCACATAGTGAGAATTACTGTGTCCCCCTACTGAGGCTAATTGTTTCAGCATTCTTTGTCATTTCTTTTTGTCAGAAGTGATAAAAGAAATGTAAATAGTTTAATTTAAATGTAAATTAATAATTTAATAAATTAAAGTCCCATATGCTAAGTTATGTATCTCTTCTATGAAGGGTCATTATATTTTTCAACGCCTGTGTTTTTCATAACTTTCTCATGCACTCAGTACTTGAGTCATTCATTGATCTTTCATACTCATAAACATTAAATACCTGTGTGGGTACATGGAAATTCAAACAGCTGATTTTCATAGTTTTTTCTTTCAGTCTATTGCTTATGTCGTTGAGGCTGATATGAATATTATTAAGAGTAGTGTTGCAGCTTGATAAACAAGTTAGGTAAGCTACTGGGTGCTCTAACTAATATAGCCATGACTCCACAATCCATGTGATGAAAAAGAATAAAATAACGCTGATATTAGCTAATATCTGCTACATACTTATGTCATATACACTTATTTACATATCATAATAAATTTGTAAGTTTGGAGTTTGTTACTGCTATTTTCACCATTTTACATACGAAGAAAATCACATTTAGAGGAGTTAATCTTGACATCTTGTGCAAGGCTTTATATCTGTACAGCAGTGATCTTAACTGTGATATTATACTGCCTACTGTTATAATATATTGCCCCTCTTCTTTGTTCTTTAGTAAAGCATTACATTATAATTTCCGATTGGTTTTATTAAATGACCATTTCTTTTCTCATCTTTCTATTCTCTCAGACCAAATACAGTAGCCTGTTGCTGTCAAGTCGATCCCAACTCATAGCAACCCTATAGGATAAAGCAGAACTGCCCCATAGGGTTTCCAAGGCTGTAATGTTTACGGAAGCAGACTGCCACATCTTTCCTCCGTAGAGCGGATGGTAGGTTCGAACAGCTAACTTTTTGTTGGTAGCCAAGCACTTAACCACTGTGCCACCAGGGCTCCTAAGAATATAGTTAAGTATGATAATACTTAATATTTTGGGAGGTTCTTATTATGTACCAAACTGTTCAAAATAATTTAAATAATTCACTCACTTAATTCTAGTAGTAATGCTATGAGAATAAACTACAATTATCAATTTTTAGAATAAAGAATATCAAATAAAGAAACTTAGGCATTTGTAGAATAAAACTTCACTGAATTGCAAAGATAGAAAGTGATGGAGCATGATACATGAGCCCAGGCAGTCTTGCTTCAAAAGCTGTGTTCTCAATCATCACTTGTTTGCTTTCAAAGGAAGGATGTACCCAACAGCCCTGGTTGTCAACAGTATTATTACTGTGATGGAGAAATACGACACATACACATAAAAATAGCTATCAGTACATGATGAATGATAAAAAATATATACTGCTATCAGAATTTAGAGAAGTGCTATCAGAATTTAGAAGTGAAGAAATTCATCTCTTTCATTTTTGCATCCTCAGAACCTTTGTCTCCAAATCTGTATATATCCACATCCAACTCAACATATGTTAAAGATGTTCCAGCAACTCAAGCTACCTCTGAACTAAATCATTAAACCAAATGGGTTGCAGTCACCCACTCTGGTCTGTCTAGAAGTAGTTAAGTATCACACACAAGTGCACACACACACAACAAGGAGGAATTGAAACTTCTTTCTAGACTATGCTATAAATGTAGAAAAAAGAGAAATACAGGCATGAGGGATTTAAGTAAAATTTATAACTATCGGTAAATAAATTATCACAAATAAAGATTACCAAACAAATATTTCTGTATCAGACAATGTTTTCTAGAAACGTTGAGTGGATAGAAGATATTTACTTTCTCCATATTATTTTGTTAATAGTAAACAATAACAGGTCTCAAGCTTCCATTTTGAAATAATACTTGGAATAGCATTTTAATCTCAGTTTCCTTTACCAATCAAATGCTCTGAAAATATGAAATGTGCATTATAGCTCAACTCTATATTTCTGAAATATTTTTCAGTAATTAAGAGAAGCATTTCAGCAGGCCATTGAAACAAAAGAAAACTTTTCTTATTTCTTAGATCCTTGGGTTATCTATATAGCTCTGAACACTAGTCTCACCAGTGAATCTCCTTCCTTCTGGGTTTTGATGACTCTGCACCTTTTGTATCTCATTCTGAGGTTTGATGACCTCTTTTCTTTATCTCTTAATTTTCCACCCCTCTGCTTCCTTTGATCTTCAGTTTGAATATTCAGTGTCTATACGACTTCCAATGCAAGCAGCTCACATTTGTTTTTTTTCAGCTAAATAATACAGCAGTCTTATTCTGGTCATCTGAGTAGACATAGTGCTACTTCAAAATCAGAGTGATAAAATGTAATTAATCTTTTTCTCTAAACTGGGTTTCCCGTGATGATTACACCATTCAACCTCTTTAAATGGCTCTTTAACCTGAACTCACTCTTCTATATCTTGTCTTAAAAATAAGTTTTATTTTCTCTTTCAAAATAGTTCTGATTATTTCTTCCTTCTTTATGTTGGTTTTCTTCTAGTTAGTTCCACCCTCATAAATTCCCTCTCAATTATTACAACAGCCTCCTGCTTATACTCATAGGTGGAATACATAACATTCATAAGGAATCAAAGCCAGGGTACGCTCAGGCTCTAAATGCAACTAAATCACATACTATTAAAAGAATTGAAGCAAAAAAACTCCATTAAAGGTAATCTTTGGTGCTTCTATAAGCTATATATGTTGAATCATAAATAAAAATAGTTTTTTATAAAAAACAAAAAAACTTTTGTTTAGGTTTAGTCAATTTTTACCAAAAATCAACTTTGTCTGTATTATTGACTATGCATTTATTAAGTCATGAAGCTGTTTTGCAGAATTATGGTGGAAAGTGGGCAGGGATAGCTCCCTTGACTTTTTAAAGAAGATTAACAAAAAATAGGAAACCCAAACAGAAAATAGTGTGTTGTAGTGATCTTTGAGAAGGAAATAAGAAAAACACCACCTCTATCAAAGTAATTCTATAATCCAGTTATCTCTACATCTATTTGCAACTCTGATTCTTTTGTCCTCACATCCCTTTTTTAAGTAGTGACTTTAGAATGCTCATGCCTTTGTTTACCAGATGAGTCAAATAGTTTAATAAAAGGAATAATCGACAACTTCTCAGAGTAAGATAAGAAGTTATTTAGCTCTAATTCTCTCCAGCTATCTATTTTCCTCCTTTTAAAATGTTTATTTTTAAGCATATAAAAAGATATCTGAACTACCAGTTCATAGCATTTTCTGAAGAAGGAAGTTGACAATATTTTCCCAAAAGTTAAAAAAAAAAAAACTCTACCTGTAAACCAGCTTGTGATAATTCTGAAAATCTCTGTTTATACTATAAAGAAGATTTTTTTTTCTCTAAACCACACTTTTTTAAACACTTGCAGAAGGAAGAGAGAAATGTCAGGAAATCTGGATTCCTATGAAGTTTGCTGCTGATTGCTATAATTCTGAATGAATCAAAAAACCAAAGAAACCAAACCTGTTGCCATCAAGTCAATTCTGACTCTCAGAGGCCCTATAGGACAGAGTAGAACTGCCCCATAGAGTTTCCAAGGGGCAGCTGGTGGATTTGAACTTCTGATCTTTTGGTTAACAGCTGAGCTCTTAACCACTGTACCACCAGGGATCCAAATGAGTCATACTTCCTCAATAATTGCACTGCTAATTTCAGATTAATTAAAGTTGTCGCAGACGAGTTTGGACTTCAATACAGTTGTTTTCATAAGTTTATTTTGATCTTTGATTTTTGTAAATGTCATGTCAGTATAACACATTAAGTTTTGATTTGAAGTCTCCAAACAAAATTTCCATAGTGAACTCTCTATTGTTGTTGTATGCAGAAGAATTGATTCCAACTCATAGCTACCCTATTTGACAGAGTAGAATTGTCCTATAGGGTTTCTTAGTGGCTATATAATAAAACGGGGTAGAAAGGGCAAATATTTTTTACTGTCTACTTCTACAAACTGAAGAGCCTAATTGGCAACTGTTTACTCCTGGTCACAACGTTATTTCTTGAAATGTTGTATTTTGTTTTGTAATTGTCATTCCAGTCAGCTAGAAGTTATAAGGTGCCTCGTTTAAGCATTTAACATTTATTTGAAAGTGACTATTGATTTGATAAAATAACAAACTTGTATATATCAAATGCATCACAGTTCTCTAAAATGGATGACTATTATATGGCGATTGTAAAATACTTTACAGGTTAAGAAATTCATTTTGGTTCATTTTTTTTTAAGGCTGAATATAGTAAACTGCAGATCCTGCTAAACAAAATTACATAGAAGATATCTTATTTTAAGATAATGTCTTACTTATTTGTTAGCTACCACAGTAGAAATACACCTGTCGTGTTTCATATATCATCTTGGGTTATTTTGAAAAACAAAGATTTCAAGGTAAGTTAATATGTAGTAACATCTAGAAATGATTAACACTCTCACTTGTTTAAAATGCTTAGGACAAGTAAAAAGTAGGACGATTTTATTTGCAAAAAGTTGAGTGTTTGACAACTCCCTAGTACATTTAAAATATGAATTGTTTTACACTCAACTTTTTTTAGGGGCACAGCTCTAACATATGTCAATATAATGGTTGAATTTAAGGCAGAGCCTCAGACAGCTTTGCATCAGAATCCTGTTTCCTTTGCTTGGCTTCCTCCTCCACAGTTTTGAAGTTATGTGTAAACCCCATTGCACCTACGTAGTATGATTAAGAATGTTGCCGACATAACTTGTATGAACTCCCTAATTGTAAACCACTTAAAAGTAACTTTTCCCCTGGCCCTAGGGGAACAGTCTTGGTGGCAGCAACTCCAACTGACTCCTTTCCTTGTGCAACGAAATAAAGGTGCTTTTCTGCCTTCCCACCTCGGTCTCTTGTTTATTGGCCAATGCAAGTCATGCTGAGCAAGAATCTGGGGTTTCCACCGAGTGACATCTCTGGCGAGGTAGCCAGGAGTCATCCGCTCGGTTGCTGAAGTAGATTGGACAAAAGACTGGCCCTGATGTCTGGTGCCACCAGGAGATTTTTCCTGGAGACCTTGGAGCTGCTATGGAAGCCGATCCACCTTGGACCCAAAAGATGATTCCATGGGAGGCACAAAATGCATCTGGGTTGTTTGGCAAGTACCTAGGTAAGGCCTTAGAAGAGCCCCAAAAAGCAGGAGGAACTGAATGTTGAGGGCATTATGAATCTGAGGTTATTTGGTAAGTAACAGGGTATGTGATGGTTAAGATTGTGTGTCAACTTGGCTCGGCTATGGTTCTCAGTGTGTTAATGTAATCACTTCCATGATTGAATATACTGTGAGTAGCCAATCAGATGAAAGGGAGTCTCCTTCGGGATGTGGCCCGCATTTGAATATAAGCAGATGTTCTGGCTTTTTGCTCTCTCTGGATCCTGTGGCTGCCTCCTGTCACCTCATCTCCAGTTCTTGGGAATTGAGCTATCAGCTTATCTGCCGAACTTGGGATTCGTTGATCTGCACAGCCTGTAAGCAGGAGCCCTGCTCTCAGACCTGCTGATCTTGGGCTTGCCAGCTGCATGACTTGAGAGAGACCTCTACCCTGATCCATGGACTTGGGACGTTCTAGCCTCTACAATCACGTGAGCTGTTTCCTTGATATAAATCTCTCTCTATATATATATTTATATACTTTACTGGTTTTGCTTCTCTTGAGAACCCAGACTAAGACAGGGTAATTCCTAGCTAAGGCCTTAGAAGATTCCTTAGAAGATTCCCAAGAAGAGGGAGGAATTGACCATTGAGGGCATAAAAGGCTCTAGGTGCCTGTTAGGTTGCTTCGCTGGATTAGCTTGTGTGAGTGTGTAAGTGTGTGTATCTGGAGAGTGGGGAATGTTCAAGGGATCCTAGAATGCAGCCCACTAAGACACATCCTTAAGAACAGGGAACAGAGACTTGGATAGACATGGCTCTGGCAGCATGCTTGTCCCTTTCCTACTTTTGCCTCTTTAAATATATGCCAAATAAAACCTTTCTTTTTGCCTTACTAAACTTTGTGGTGTTTTAACACAACAGTTAATGGTGTAGTCGTTGCAGGGATTCTAAAACCACAAATCCAGGCAACCTCAAGGAGACCTGGACTGTGGAGCAGAAGCCAACAAAGAGAGGTCCTATCTTCTGGACCCACACATTCACACTTCACGTCCCTTGGACACCGAGGGGGTGAGTACTCTCAGAAAATGAGCCTTTGCTTATTCTTTTTCTTCTGTTTCTCATATTTTCTTAAGTTTTGTTTAGCATATTTGTTTGGAAAACCAGTTATTTGATTAAGGAGAATTTTTCTTAGGTTTTCGCTTGATCATTTGCCTAAGAGTAACATTTACTAACTCTTTTGATAAACTGCAGATTAGTGTCCAGATTCAGATGCCTGAAATATTAGAGATAATTCTATTTCCAAAGAACTCTGGGTCACTTTAAGCTGCAAAATTATGGCACTGGCTGACCAGTAAAAGCCCTTAGGGCAGTAGCCAGTGCTCATCAAGAGCATTTAAGACTCCTGTGACAGGATAAGGTGGTTGCAAGACAGGTTAGAGTGCTAGAGACAACCTGGGAAATAGTGCTCTGTTTTGCCAAATTCTCAGGGGTAGGTGGTAGCTCCTGACCTCTTTTATGAAATTTGCAGGGAGAAGTGGGAGCTCTGTACCTGTTTTATGATATAGTTTCTCAACAAAGAATCACAATGCTAAAATTAAAATCATCAGTAGCTATTTTAAAATACTTTCCAACACTACACAGAACAGCTGCAAAGTACATATTCTTTTCCAATGCACATGGAACGTCCTCCTGAATAGACCACATCTTAGGCCACAGAGCAATCCTCAACAAGATCCAAACCGTTGAGATAATACAAAGTGTCTTCTCTGACCACAACACCATCAAAGTAGAAGTTAACAACAGGAAGACTAAGGAAAAAAAAATCAGTTACATGGAAACTGAATAACACCCTGCTTACACAACACTGTGTAACAGAAGAAATCAGAGATGGAATCAAAAAATTCCCAGAATCAAATGAGAATGAAAACACATCATACCAAAACTTTTAGGACACAACAAAGGCAGTACTCAGAGGACAATTTATAGTAACAGATGCACACATCAAAGAAGAAGAAAGGGACATAATCAAAACATGAACTACAGAACTAGAACAAATAGAAAGAGAACAGCAAAAAAAGCCTACAGCCACTAGAAGAAAGGAAATAATAAAGATCAGAGCAGAAATAAATGAAATAGAGAATAGAAAAACAACAGAAAGAATCAACAAAACCAAAAGTTGGTTCTTTGAAAGATTCAACAAAATCGACAAACCACTGGCCAGACTAACAAAAGCAAAACGAGAGAGGATGCAAATAACCCAAGTAAGGAATGAAATGGGGGACATTACAACAGACCCAACTGAAATAAAAACGATCATAACAGAGTATTATGAAAAACTATACACCAACAAATTTGAAAGCCTAGAAGAAATGGATAAATTTCTAGAAACACAATACTTACCCAAACTACCACAGAGTGATGATGAAAATCTGAACAGACCCATAACAAGAGAAGAGATTGAAAAGGTAATAAAAAAAACTCCCAACAAAAAAAAGGCCCTGGCCCAGATGGCTTCACTGGAGAATACTACAAAACATTCACAGAAGAGCTTATACCAGTACTACTCGAACTATTTCAGAACATAGAAAAGGAAGGGATACTTCCGAACTCATTTTATGGAACCAGCATAACCCTGATACCAAAACCAGGCAAAGACACCACAAAAAAAGGAAATTACAGACCAATATCTCTCATGAATAGCGATGCAAAAATTCTCAACAAAAATTCTAGCCAATAGAATTCAGGATCATATCAAAAAAATAATACACCACGACCAAGCAGGATTCATACCAGGTATGCAAGGATGGTTCAACATTAGAAAATCAATCAACGTAATACACCACATAAATAAAAGGAAAGAAAAGAATCACATGATCAT
>NW_004443943.1:9242972-9287797 GCF_000243295.1 Trichechus manatus latirostris | reverse complement strand
TGAGGAAATGCTCATGATCACTAGCCATTAGAGAAATGCAAATTAAAACCACAATGAGATACCATCTCACCCCGGCATTACTGGCACAAATCAAAAACACTGGAAATAACAAATGTTGGAGAGGCCGCAGCGAGATTGGAACTCTTATGCACTGCTGGTGGGAATGCGAAATGATATAACCATTTTGGAAAATGATATGGCATTTCCTTAGAAAGCTAGAAATAGAAATACCATATGATCCAGCAATCCCACTCCTAGGAACATATCCTAGAGAAATAAGAGCCATCACACGAATAGACATATGCACATCCATGTTCATGGCAGCACCGTTCACAACAGCAAAAAGATGGAAACAACCCGGATGCCGTCAACAGATGAACGGACAAACTATAGTACATACACACAATGAAGTATTATGCAACAATAAAGAACAATGATGAATCTGTGAACCATCTTATATCATGGATGAAACCGGAGGACATTATGCTGAGTGAAATAAGTCAATCACAAAAAGAGAAATATTGTATGAGGCATCTACTATAAAAGCTCTTGTAAAAGTTTGCACACAAAAAGAAACAATCTTTGTTGGTTACAAGGGATGGGAGGGGTGGGGGGAAACTAAATAGGTAATAGATAAGTAGTAAATTTGGTGAAGGGTAAGACAGTACACAGTACTGGGGAAGCCAGCACAGCTTGTACAAGGAAAGGTCATGGAAGCTCCATAGACACATCCAAACTCCCTGAGGGACTAAATTGCTGGGCGGAGGGCTGTGGGGACCATGGTCTCAGGGATCTTCTAGCTCAACTGGCACAGCACAGCTTATAAAGACAAATTTCTACATTCTACCCTGGTGAGTAGCATCTGAGGTCTTAAAAGCCTGTGAGCAGCCATCTAAGATACTCCACTGGTCTCACTTCTTCAGGAGCAAGGGAGAGGGAGGAGAACAGGATACAAGGAAAAGATTAGTCCAAAAGACTAATGGACAACAGCTACCACTGCCTCCACCAGAGTGAGTCCTTTACAGCTAGATGGTGCCCGGCTACCACCACTGAGTGCTCTGACAGGGATCACAACAGAAGGTCCTGGACACAGCTGGAGAAGAATGTAGAACAAAACTCTAACAAAAAAGACCAGATTTACTGGATTGACAGACTGGAGAAACCTCGAGAGTATGGCCCCTGGACACCCTTTTAGCTCAGTGGTGAAGTCACTCCTGAGGTTCACCATTCAGCTGGGGATTGGACAGCCCCATAAAACAAAGCAGGACTAATGAGGCACAGCAGTCCAGGGACAAGGACTAGAAGATAGGAGGGGACAGAAAAGCTGGTGATAGGGAACCCAAGATTGAGAAGGGACAGTATTGACATGTCGTTGGGTTGTTAACCATTGTCATAGGGCAATATGTGTACTGTTTAATGAGAAACTATTTGTTCTGTAAACCTTCATCTAAGGTACAGAAAAAAAAAATTATCTATGTGAGATTAAATTGACAACAGCAACTCAAAAGGTTTGATGGCAAGCCTAGGGGGCAGTGAGTTTAAGATAACAGTGCTGGAATAATTTGGAAAAGGATAGTGATAATAGCAGCACAACTGAATGAATGCAATCGATGTCACTGAATTGTACATGTTGAAATTTTTGAATTGGTGTAACTTTGGCTGTGTATATTTTTACCAAAAAAAGAAAAAAGTTCCTCCAAGGTCAAGAAGGGAGAGTGCTGACATGTCGTGGAGTTGTTAACTAATGTCATAAAACAATATGTGTACTGTTTAATGAGAAACTATTTGTTCTATAAACCTTCATCTAAAGTACAATTAAAAAAAAAAATACTTTCCAATTGAAGGAACTAGTATATTTAAGGTCTAAAATAAGAGATTAAGTCTCTAGCCAGCAGAATGAATTAAGTTCAAAAGAAAGAAAACCAAAAGATTGAACCTTAGTGCTTAACATTTTTGATAAATGAGCCTGAATTTCCCCTCCCCACTACTCAGACACTGGTTTAAGTTTCACATTTAAAAACATTATAAATTGAATATACTAGAAATAATTTGAAATTTCAGTGGCCACTTTGGGAAAATGAGCTTCCATTGGCATTGTCCTATCTTTTCCTTTTTGGGAAACTTTTGCTTGATTCTAAGATTTTGTCAAAAGTTCTAATATTCCTCCATCTGAGGCTCTGGCAAGCTAATAAGTTTTATGTAGAACCTTTTTTTTTTTTTTCTGTAAATTGAGTCAAGAGAGTGAGGGCAGGGCAGGATCAGGCCTCCCCAGCCCCTCAGTCTCACTAGCCAATAATTGATGGATTCGTTTACAAAATTGCTACAGAGCTTTGGTATTTACTGTGTAGATAGCCCTTCAAAACGACTAGGTCAACTTAAACAAATGTAAATGAATTGAGATGACCCAATCTTGTCTTCTATGAGTCAAGAGAGTAACGGTGGGGCAGGATCAGGCTTCCCCAGCTCCCAGTCTCTGAAGTCACATAGATCCAGGGAAACTTTTGAAAGACCCCTTCCAACTAAGTGGAGACTTTTTAAGACAAAAGGAAATAAGAAAAAAATTGCTGCTTTACTATAGTTACCAAAAATTAGGTAGATCACAATCATAAAAGAACTGTAAACAAGTTCTCTCTATCGTAGAGGAACTCTAAGCAGCTAAAAATTAGGAATCACAATGAGACACACCTGAAATTACCTGGAAAAATATTTCCACTCTTAGCCAGAGACTTAAGGTTATATCCATATCAATGAATTGGTCAGCTGAGCAGAGACTTTGTGATTTCCAAAGCTGGTTGATAAAATCTTCAAGGGCTAAACTTAGATTGAGGAAAATAAGAAAATAGTAAAAGTTGAATAAAAACTTGGAATGTTTAAACAAACTTCATTTCAACATTTTTTATGGTATAGAAGCTTAAAACAGTCTCCAAGACCTTTTAGGTAACTTACCAATATTAAATTGAGTAAATAGATATTTGTCATAATTTAAGTTTATATACTTTTGCTTTTTATGGCTCAAAAAAGGATATATATGTATATGTATATACATGTATATTTGGATCTGCTAATGAGTGTGTTCATTTTTGTCATTTTAAAAGTATGTACTATAAGAGATACGGAACAAAGACAACATTTAACATGTTTATTAAAAAGAAATTTCTCTGTCTGACTAAAGTTTAATGGTTTAATTTATGGGATTTTTAGGCGCGTCGAAGTTAAATAATACGTAAAACAAATAATCAGGCTTCACACTGTTAAAATAACAAAAATTTCCTTGATTTCTGAGTGGAAAGGTTAATTTATTCTTTGCACAATCCGCCTCAAAGACAAAGGTTCAGCCTCTCATTAGAATAAAATGTCTGAGTCAAAAACCAAGCCACATGCTTGAGAAAAAAAAAAAAAAAGAAAGCTAAGGTTTTTACCTTTAAGATCTTGTTAGGGGACCCAAGAGGCTAAAGACACCTAATTAATTAGACTCCATCGGTTATCAGACCACATCTAGTCACCTCCCCCACCACGTCACTCACTTCCTCTATGTTGTTTTGCAGACTTTCTGGAGAGCCCCGGATGCGTTCAGATCTAACTGGCTCAGAATGGTCAGACACGTGCAGAACAGACAAAGATGACCAACAGACGACCCTGGGCCACCACTCATGCTCAACAACACAAGAGAACTCATGTCAAGGAACAAAAATCACTGTACATACATCATCTGCAGTAGCCGACCCCATTTTAAAAACGAAGAGTCCATCAGCCACTTCTGTGCGGAGACTTAGCCCCACCTCATAATGAATAACCAATAGAAACTATGAATAATTAAAACTCCCTGATCCTGCCACCACCTTCCTCCATCCCTATATGAATATGTACAATTATAAAATGTGAATGCTTCCTCAAATCGAGGAACTCGATCTGATGTTGATACCTCTGAGTTCCTGCTTGCTAGCCTGTGAAATAAACTCTTCTCTCAAAACCAGCCTCTGAGAGTTTGGCTTCTTGCATGCTGGGCATGGACCTATTGGTCTGGTTTCAGTCTTTGGTTAAATAACTTAAGTAAACTCCTTACAACTTGGAAAAATTCATGGAAAGCTACAAAAAAAAAAATTAAAGGAAAAGTGCAAAAAAGATTTATTTAATATGTTATAAATTACATGGAATGTGTTGACAAAATCAAGAGAAGTGTCTGATTCTCTTTGGGTTAAAATTTATATGTTAGTATTTCCTTTTATGTTTTTGCCTAATATTAGACAACAAGCACATAATATTATGTCATAATTTTATTATTAGTTACTAACTTGGTCGCAACTTTATTTTTTTTGTGGAATCTAGCATCAAAGCCAATGGTTTGACTGGGGAATTCACATCGTTCACCTATGAAGTTTTTTTTTTTTTTTTTTAATATTATTCAGGTATTTAGAGACTTGATAATCTTGGTATACCCTGGCTATATGATATTATGTCTCAAAATTACTACATAAAGTATAATATCTGAAGCTCTTTGAAAATAGGTTAATGACTATCTTTAGTAATATTTTTGTCTAAAGTTTTTTTTTGACTGAATTTATTTGGCTTTAAATTTTTGTAATTGAGAGTATTATGTTTATAAATTAATCACGGCCATTTAAGATTTGTCACCTGCAGATAATTTTTTACTTTGCTGATTTGCTGAAAATGTTTGACCAAAATGTCTCAACAAAAAGATGGAATTTATTGGACTTATGAAAAGGACTGTGACTATACTGAATCAAGATTTCCAGAACTGGAAGCTGATGGGTTCACAGACTGTAGCTGATCCAGAATCATGTGGAACAGAAATTAACTACATAAGACTGAGTAAAGGAAAATACGATGGATTTTATGTAGGAATATTGCTGATGTTTTAAGGTCCTACTTCCTGGATATAAGAAATCATTTTCCTTTCTCCTAAGTTATCTAACTAACGGGTTTAGATATTGTAACTCTTGAATTAGAAGTTCTTATTGGTAAACTTAGCAAAGTTGTAAATATCATAACCAGAGAAGTGTCTGAAATTTGTTCTAGCTATGATTTTACAAAATAGAATAGCATTAGATTTCCTATTAGTTCTCTCAAGGAACAGTTTTGTGCCATTTCTGCTTCTGAGAAAGTGACCCATGACTGTAAACAGGTAAACCAAGGAGGGGCATCTTGCCCTTGGGAAGAACACTTAGTATGTTTTAAACAGATTAACCTAAGACCTCCAACAGTAGAGTTCCATCCTGTATTATCTTACTAATCATGTATTCTCTAATGGAAATCTTGGTTGTCACATGTAAATATTTCTATACCTTCTGTTTCCTCTAGACAAACTTTGTGTGCTCCTTATGGATATATGTTTTTGTGTGGTTGGTCCAACTATACCAGTTTAGATGATCCCTTTCCAACTGACAGTGAGTTTACGTGGGCAATCTCTTGTTTAGATTCCTGGTGAATGCATGGGCAATGCATTTTGAGAATTTTAAAATTACCTTTTCATATTCATAGTAATGATGCTAGTAAATATTGAAAAGGTAATGTTAAATTTTTACACATTATAACACGAGTCAAAAAGAAACCCACTGGTCCAATACTCAGGGTGGGGTTGGTAGCTTTAATTCCTATTATGTGTAGTTGGATTGGAGAAATCTTTAGGAAATTTATCAACCAATATAGGACAAATAGTACATGAAGTTGCTAATGGGATGGAAGCACAACAGCGCTCTCTGACTTCATTAGCCAAGGTGACATGAGATAACAAAATAGCCTTAGATTTTTTTATTAGCCCAAGAAAGTGTAATCTGTACTGCAGGAAATACCTCTTTGTTGTATTCAGATAAATAACACAGGAAAAGTAAAACAGGATATATATAGAATTAAGCAACAAGCTACTTGGTTACACACTGTAATACCCTTACAAACACCAGATTTATTTGATACATGAGCAAAATCACTATTGTAAGGAATAGTAATATTCTTAGTCTGCATTCTGATAGTATTAGGCATAATAAAACTTATCTTCTATTGTCTTACACACTTACGAAAGCCTCAGGCTAAATGTTGATGTACATTTAGTTTGCTCATTTCAGCAATGCGATTGATGGAAATATTATTCTTACCTAAGATCCTGGTAAAGAACCAGATGGTATCTGATGGAAAACCAGCACTGTGAGTTTGAAGAGCCTGCATGGCCACCATCTAGGAGCTCGACTAAGTCCAGGTATTAATCAATGTTTTATCTCCAATTTCCGATCAAAATAAAAGAATGGTGTAGGAGATAATATTGGAGCCATTATTCCCTGTCCTTGAGCATAAAGAATGTGACCCAGCTGGAGCTAGACTCACAAGGACTCAGAAAGACACATCAACTGGGCACTGAGGTATAAAGACAATAGCTAGGACAGTCTTGGTAAACATCTTTTAGGGAAACGTTCACATAAACAGGGCATAAAAGCCACTCTTACCTTTTTCTTTCAGCATTTAGTGAACAATCCACTGTAAACCATACTGAATAGACAAGAATTACCTGTAATCACTGCACCTCTTGCATCAAACTTATTGGCTAAAAGAAGAGGGGGCGCAATTCATAGGTCTAATATTTGTCCCCTCCCCGAGAACATGCCAAACAATTCCAAGCCAGGCTATAGATCAAAATGGACGCTAGTCCTGAATGACCAATGTCCAAAAGGAAATGGAGGGAATAAGGCAGAGCCTCAGGCAGCTTTGCATCAGAATCCTGTTTCCTTTGTTTGGCTTCCTCCTCCACAGCTTTGAAGTTTTATGTAAACCCCAGGGCACCTGTGTAGTATGATCAAGAATGTTGCCGATGTAATTTGTATGAACTCCCTACTTGTAAACCCCTTAAAAGTAACTTTTCCCCACACATCGGGCAGCAGTCTCGGAGGAGAGCAGTCTTGGAGGTGGCAGCTCCAACTGACTCCTTTCCTTGTGCGACGAAATAAAGGTGCTTTTCTGCCTTCCCACCTCAGTCTCTTATTTATTGGCCAATACAAGTTATGCCGAGCATGAACCTGGGGTTTCCACCCGGTAGCAAATGGGCAGAACTATTTGGGAAACTAACACACAGGGTTGTGAATTGAGTTTTACCAAATTCCCTCTCTCTTTTTTAAATCTTGGACATGAAAATGACTTATTCTAGATTTTCAGGGAAGTTTTGATTTTAATGTTTTATTTCTTGTTTCCATTAACACGCCTACACTTATCAGGGGATACTATGCACAGAAAAAATATTCATATGTGATATATGAATGCAATCAAACAAAATGCTAAATTCTTCATTTCAAGATTCTGATAAAACCATATGATTATTTATAAGGGGGGAAATAAAACACTAAAACGAAGGGTAGTCAGTTGTTCTCTGCCCTGCCATAAGAAGTGGAAAAAGAAATAAGATAGTAAGTGACTGGTGAGATATCATGTGGGCCAATAGCATTGGTTTAACAAGCAGTAAATACAGTTAGCTGTGAAGTGTGTTACAAGTAGCACACTATTCATCACTATTAAAGCAGTTGACAGTAACTGATTCCAATTATCCTTTGAGAAGCCACTACTTTCCTATTTTCAAATCAAGTGGTTCCAGAGAGTGAAATCTATTCCCCAAGTCCAAAGGTTGACAAATGACCTAGGTGTGGTTGAGAGTAATTTATGTCCCTACCCACAGGGACTGCTTGAGCAATACACACGAATCCGAGCCTGGTCAATGAAATAATTCCCACAAAAGAAGTAATATTGCTCTTCCTGCTAGGTTGCTACATCAAGAGAACATAAGCCTAGAACTATCAATATCAACTTTTGCCATACAACATGAAGAGAACCTCCCTAGTCCCTGATGATGAAATTGCCAGAATTATGCAGAGCCTGGAGATGGATAGAGAAACCATGTAAGGTGACATTATTAGAGTCATTAAGTATAGCCATGCCTGAATCAGCCCTACCCCTAATTGTCTGAGTCATGTGAGCCAACTTCAGTTATGTTTCTGTCACTTGCAATTAGAAAAAAAAAAAAAAAAATCCTCCAAAAATGGAATAAGCATGGTAAGCATCAGGCAGTGGTCAAGTTACAATTTTTGATAGGTTGAAAGAGTTAAAAACTACTAATGATGAGATTAGGGAGAAAATCTTTTGGAACTGGGCAGGCATATAAATAATTTTCAACAAATATTTTTCAAGAGAATTAAGAGTTTACAGAAGAGTTTGTTTATCTACCATCTTTTTTGAAACAACTTGCATTCACAGAAGAAAATAAAACAACTATAAGCTGGTAAAAGAAAACAAAGATACACTACCTAAAAAGAAAGTTTATTTCCCAAGATAGTCTATCAGTTAGCAGCTATGCTCATAATGAGTACAGTATAGTGTATTTTCATATTCTATTGAACTCTGCCCGGCTTCCTCCAAACATACAAAAAATGAACAAGAGCAGACCTCCAGGATTTTATTTAATTCAACATTGCATAAATATTAAATGTGAGCAGGGAATTATAAATGGCAAAAGGAGACTCTGCTGAATCTAAATTTTGATGAAAATTCCATGGGGAAATTGTGGCCCCAATTTGCTACTTAGGAAGAAAATTTATGTGAATAACAATGCCAGTCTCTTAGAAACTTCCATCTAATGGTGATCCACCATGTTTTGTTGTTAAAGAGATCTTGTTGTTGAATGTCTTTACTTTTCCTAAGATGGATTATGTAGATGTAGTTCCTGATGTGGGTCCTTATTTTATCCCATAAAGAAAATCACACATTCACTGAGTAGGAACTAGTGCTTTAAAAACCATATTCTGTTCTGTGACTGCACAATGCTGGGGCTCAATAAATGTTAAAATGGATAATTAACTGACAGTGATAATCAACATTCTGGCTTTAAGAGGCTCGTCAAACATAGGCTCTGTCTGCAGCGAGTTCTGTGTGTCTCATTTATTCTCAAATTCAAAACAGCTTTCACTCAAATCACTGAACATTGGATTTGAAGTACCTTCCTAAATTGATTCCTTTGATCAGAAGAAGTCATCCATACCTGACTGTCTCTCTGAAAGCCAAATGTTAAAGTGACTTCTCACTTAGCTTGTCATTTTACTCCATGAAATAATTTAAATTCACATTTTAAGTGTTGCTTAGAAAACTGTGTAGTCTTGATTATATGTGTGGATCTTAAAAGTACATTCATTATATTTTATTTTCAAAAGATCATTAGTGGCCATTAAATGTCTTCAAAATAAGAACATTCTGATAACTTGTCCTTAGTTCTCTTTAGAAACTTTTGAACCACATTGCTCTGGACCAAAATGGAATGGGTTGTGGACTATCACAGAGGCATGACAGAAAGGCTACCTTCCATTCCCTGGTCAAGTTGTCTCCCGTGTTTCCAACTGCACTAAATTGAGATTCTATTCTTCCCTTTCTTGCTTGTCTTGGAACCCTCTCACTTAAGCTCATTCTTTGATAGCTTTTTGGTAGAGTTAATTAATTGCCACAGTTTGTACTATTAAGAAAAATAAACTAGAATATTAACATCTAAAAATAATAGACAATAATAGGAAACAATTCTCACTCCGTACTGGCCAAAGTTTCTCAAAATGTGTTCGATATACTATTGGGATTAAATAATAATAATATTAACCCACTCCCACAAAGTAGAATTGCCCCATAGGGTTTCTAAGGCTGTAAACTGAACACCTTAACCACTACACTATGCTCCTCACAAACTATTGGGATACTGATTAAAAATTCAAATTTCTATATTCCACTCCAGATTTATGAAATCTGCATCCCTTGGAATACGGCAAGAAAATATGCAATTTTCCACATTTTCTGGGTTATTTTATGTACAATAATTAAAAATAAATAAATTTCACCATCATCTGTCCCAGTTCTCCATATCCTCACCTCCTGACTATTTTTGAAAGCAACTGAGATCAATGAATTAAAATATAATCTTGATTTTCCAGTGGAATTCAATCCCCTGAGAAACACTAATGTCAGAATAAGGGAACCCAGTAATATCTAATAGGAAAATGACTTTTCAAAATACAAGGTGTGCATAAATGTGGACGTTTCTATAAGCCAGGAAGCCATTTCAATGAAAAGTCTGAAAGAAACGCAATCCCTTTAGAAGATATGGTAAATGGAATCCACACTGAAGCCATGTACTTCCCAAAGGTGATCTCATTGTTTTGCCCCATAATTCTTTCCTTAAATAAATTATTCTAATTTTCTTCATGTCTTCTACTCCGTAGGCTCCTCTTTCTTCGAAGTGTTGCACTATTTGAAATTTGACCAGTTTTGGCAAGCCACTCATGCACGAGGTGAAAATCGAAGTAGTTTTGCATGAGTTTAAAGCACAAAGCTGGCCTTCAAAAAATCAATCACTCCTTAGAGTGTATCATGATGTGTAAAACATAAAAGTCGAAGTTATTATTGCTTCAGTTCCACTCTCTAGGAGAAGAAAATAGGAGTTTAAAGGTAAATTCTCTTCACTTTCTCTTTACTTATTATATTTTGGAAATAAAGGTCTTTCAAATAATTAATTACAGAGCTACCAGTGTAAATTTGCAAGAGTTATGGGCAGCAGAAAAGAAAAAAATAAATTAAAAATAACCTCGAATAATCCCCCATACTCTCAAAATATCTCTTAATACTGTGTTACTGTGTCATTAACTACATTGATCTATTCAGTCACGTTTGATAGTTATATGCATAATCTGAAATTTTAATCTCACCCAAAAGTGGAGAAATTTAAAGTTGTTCTCAATCAGATCAAAGTCTAAAATATTAGTCAATTCAGAGTTATCTTGAAAAATCATCTATATTGTGCCTATATTTAGTAACATCAGTTTTAAAAATTCAAACTTTGAGTTTTCCTGAAGGCTCAAAGAGAAAGGAGGACCTTGACTATTACTTTGCAAACTTTGGTGTCCAGAAAAATAGTCCAGTATTTCTGGATAGACACCAGAAAGGATGGCATGCAAATCCATGTGATCAATGCTGTATGATTCAATGCCCAGTACAGTTATAAGACTGTTCTCTGGCACACCATGATAGATAGCATAAGAGGAATCTGTGAAGATTAGTTTCCACTTCTCAAAAACACTTTTTAAATCTGAGTAGACAGCAATTTTCTACTAGAGCTCAGAAAACTAAACCAGAAAAAGTTCTATGCTGGCAACCATGCTTGGAAGGCTGACCTTGGGCAGATGTGCAGTTGGCAATCAGTGTTCTGAAAAATTTCTCAGTTCTTGGCACTATAATAATGACAATATCTTACACAGAGCAGTATCTGGAAAATCAATAAGGCAATCCAATATTTGCATCAATGGACCAGAAATGAATGTTTTACTAGTATTTTGCTGTTTCAGCAAGAAGTTCTCCAATGGTGCCTTTTTCAGTTAATGGACAAAAGTCAGGACAAGTGCACATTTTAAAAGTCTCACGGTAATCATATACGAACAAATAAAAAAAATTAAAATTTTATTTGTGTATAATCCCTTTACACATCTGATATCTAGACTCTCTTCTCCAGTACTCCCCATGATATCAATTGAGACCATATTGAATATTACAACACTGGGAAGGAAAGACAATATTGAAAAAAAATATAGGAGTTAGCTGTACTGTGCAAAGCATGTGAGGAAGGAGTCTGAATATTTTCAGACTCGCAACTAGAGAAGAGAGGCTCCAATTACAGTAGAGAAATTATTAAAAGAAAGCACTCAAATTCAAATTAAAAGACTCTTAACTGTAAGAGTTGTTGGATTTATTACTTAATGGAGAATGTAGTCCAGTTTAGGAAACTGTTCTTTCTAATCTAACTGCTCTCAGTAAGAAAAACCAGTATTATTTGTCCAAAGTGAGGAGGTAAGGGAGCCATTACACCTGTTCAGATAAATTTGTTCCTATATATCACACGTGATGGTGATTACAGATCATTCTGCAACAATCACTTACTACAGAGGAGCTTACTGGATAGGCAAATACATTTTCAGAACTCTGAAAACCCAGCATTCTTGTTTTGTTTTGTTTTTAAATCTATGATTATATTTCAAATTTAGACTAACATTAAATTCTCCTTATAAAATCATTAAAACATAAATAGTAATATAGCACAAAAAAAAACTTCCCCTTTTGCCAAAACTTTCAGTCCCACTTATCCCTCTAAAATAAATTAGTATTATTATTTTTTATCAGTTTGATGTATGTCCCTACTGTCCTCCATCTATCCATTTATTAATACACATGGGTCTAGTTCAAGCATAAATATGCATAAACATACCCATGCAAATACATGTTCACCTGGCCATACAAAGGTGCACGTGTTTTAAACAAATGAAATTCTTTTTTAGTAATTATTGTGGTCTTCCTTCTTTCATTATTTGACACTGTATCTTGGAGTTTGTTCATATCATTTCAGAAGAGTATATCTTATTCTTTTTAATTGATGCATAACATTTTTAGTATAGATTTTTAATAATTTATTTGAACACTCTCACATTGGTTGGCCTATAACCAGTTTCTATTTTCATAATAGCAAAATAATATTGGTGCAGAAATCCTGCATACATATCCTATATATAAGTAAGAATATTTCTTTAAGGTGAATTCAGAGATGAAATTGCCCTAGTCAAAGACAGCATGCTCATATTAAATTTTGTGAAAACACAAATTTCTATCTCAAAAGTCTCTGCCAGCTTACCCTCTACGAATAGTACATGACTATGCTAACCAGCATTTTACTTAAGGTTATCCTCCACCCCTTTTTTGGTCAAACTGATGACTAAGAGAATAGCAAAATTTTATATGTATATGGGCATTACAATTCTACTTTTTTAAAAATAAGTTTGAGTTTCATTCTTTTCCATTTAAACTGATATCCTGACTTTTTCTAACTGGTTATTAGTACCTCTTTTACATTCAGTGTAAATACACACAAACATATATCTATATGTATACATAATATTTTCCCTAAATTTTCACTGTATTTATTTTTTTCTCACAGAAAGGAGCCCTGGTGGTGCAACAATTAAGCACTCAGCCACTAACTGAAAGATTAGTGGTCCAAACCCACCCAGCAGACTCCCATCTTATGTTGTCGTTGTGTGCCATGATTCAATTTCATAATGTAAAAGAGTAGAACTGTCACACAGGTTTTTCTTGGCTGTAATCTTTAGGGGAGCAGATCGCCAGGTCTTTCTCCCATGGAGACACTGAGTGAGTTCAAACCGCCAACCTTTCAGTTAGCAGTCAAGTGCTTAACTGTTTGTGCCACCAGGGCTCCTTGAAAGAATATATAGATAGGTGCACATTATAGACACTGCTCTAATTCTTGAGGTGGACAGTGGTTTCATGGGTGTTCCTTACATTCTTTTGCATTATAAAATAAAAAAAGAAATAAAATGAAATAGAAGTAACCCATGTGTGATGGTAAATGTCACGTGTCAACTTTGCTAGGCCATAATTCTCATTATTATGTAATTATCCTCCATTTTGTGATCAGATGTAAGGAGACTTTCCTTTGGGTGTTGCCTGCATCCAATATATATGGACGTTTTGGCAAAGCTCACTCATTCTGGATCCTGCATCTGACTCATCATCCTCTGGCCCCTGGTTCTTGGGACATGAGCCAGCAGCTTGCCGCCTTTTCTGCTGATTTTGGAATTCACCAGCTCCCGCAACCCCATGAGCCAGCAGCCTTGTGCCTGACCTGCCAATTTTGGGTTGGTCTGCCCCTGCTACCACATGAGTCATGAAAAGCCTCTAGCCTGATGCCTGACCCACAGATTTGGGACTTGCCAGCTCCACAACTGCATGAGACATTTCCTTGAAATCTCTCTCTCTCTCTCTCTATATATATATAAATATATACACATATGTGCTTCACTGGTTTTGCTCCTCTAGAGAAACCAGCGTAAGACATTAAGTACTGAGAGTGGCTCTAGAGGAACAAAATCTTGAGGATGAGTTTTCTGAATTGGTTCACAAGTCTGGCTAGACCTAAATACACTGATGACTCTATTTTCAGTAGGGAAGAAGGGACTGCTAACAACCCATGGTGTGAGGTGGCAGTAGAAATATATAAAATATCAACACCATTGCATCAAATATTTGTGATAAACAAGGCTCTGGTGACTGTGTATTTGATGTCTTTCAGCATTTCTGTCAAACTGAGAAGTATAGGGAGGCTGGTTGGTTGGTCCTGCTTTCGCTAGCCAGAGTGGTGAAAGAAAGAGATGAGCCCAGGATTTCAGAGTCACAGCTCAAGTGCCACATAAAAGACCTGATAATTGTGTCCTGAAAGAAAGCCTTATTTCTTATAGTAACAAAGCTGATATTGCTGAAAACCAAACCCAAACTCTTATTGTAAGAGGGACTGAATTAGAACACCAATTGAATTCCCAACCTCAAATGGTGTCCGAAGTTAATGTGAGGGCATTGATTGGGAAGAAATGGGATCCTGAAACTTGGGATGGGGACATATGGGCAGATATTCAGGAAGCTGAGAACACTGAGCCCCTAAATTCCATTCAGTCACTCCTGCCAACAGAACCAGCCCTCTTATTCACATCTGAAGAGATTACTCCATCTTTGTCCATCAGATGAGATTAATCCAGCTGTGTTTGAAGAGCCTTTGTCTGAGATATTGCCTGAGGTGGTATTTTATGCCTTACAAAACATAGCTGAATGTTCCCAGGATCCACTTACACTACCCATTTTTGCTTCTAGACTTATTACTAGACTTAAGTCCCAGTAAGCCCCAAGAGGTGAAGTACAAAGTATGACCTAGGATGACGAATGCTACCCTCCTGAAGAACTGCTTGATTTTTCTAATATATATAAACAGAAACCTGGGGAATATGTGTGGGAATGGCTACTAAGGATGTGGAAAAAAGGTACAAGGAACATAAAGTTGGATCAGTCTGAGTTTATTGATGTGAGTCTACTAAGCATGAATTCTTCATTCAATGTTTCAGCTCAAAAGTTTAGAAAAGGATGCAATAGTTTATTTGGTTGGTTCACTGAAGCATGGATTAAATGGTAGCCTACACTAAATGAAGTTGTAACGTCAGATCTGTCTAAGTTTATTGTAGAAAGAGGTGTCCAAAGGCTTAGGGAAATTGGCACATTATGGTGGGTTTAACAGGTTTGACCCAAAGTCCCACCCATGGAGTGCCCAAAGGATATACCTTCCACACAATGGTAAAGAACAAATTTGTGAAGAGAGTTCCAGCATCCCTGAAGACTGCTGTGATTGCTATTTTATGTAAGCCACATTTAACAGTGGGATTTTCCCTAACTGAATTAAGACACCTAACTACAGAAGAAGTACAGCCAGAATGTTTCTTGGATGCAAGGATGGCAAGACTTCATCTCATATACTTTGGACATGTTATCAGGAGACATCAGTCTCTGGAGAAGGACAGCATGCTTGGTAAAGTAGAGGGTCACTGAAAAAGAGGAAGAGCCTCAATGAGATGGACTGACACAGTGGATGCAACAATGGTTTCAAGCATAGCAATGATTATTAGCATGGCACAGGACTGGGCAGTGTTTCGTTCTGTTGTACATAGGGTTGCTAAGAGTTGGGACCAATTCGATGGCACCTAACAAACTACAATAGGGGTGACTGGACCCCAGGATGGTAGGGGCACTTCATTTCCAAAGACAATGTGGGTGTGGTTACCATAATGGGCAGCAGAGTTAAAACAGTAATTAGAATAGTCTGACTCATATGGACTTATGACATTGGCTACTTAGTCATGGTGTCCCTGGGAGTGAAATAGACAGAAAATCTACTAAACATTTACTTGATCTGTATAAGCGGAATAATTCTAGGTCAAGTGAATGGCATCTAACTCAAACTGAAAGAAAAGAGAGCCAATCAATCGATTGATTCAATCAATTTCCAGTCTTCAGCCAGTTTACAAGCCCACAACCACATGAATGAAGGGGAAGCTGGGAACTAGGTCCCCTTGAGGAAGGACCCCATTACATTGCCAAAAATTAATCTTTCTTCTAGTCTTATCCCAAAGGGATCTGTGGCCTTTTATGAGAGTGACTGTTCATTGAAGAAAAGGAAATAATCAGACTTTTTGGACATTATTGGACACTGGCTCTGAACTGACACTAATTCCAGGGGACTCAAAATGTCACTGTGGCCCACCAGAGTGGGGGTATATGGAGGTCATGTTATTAGTGGTGTCTTAGTCATCTAGTGCTGCCATAACAGAAATATCACAAGTGGATGGTTTCAGTAAAGAGAAATCTAGTCTCACACAATCCAGTAGGCTATAAGCCCAAATTCAGGGTGCCAGCTCCAGGGGAAGGCTCTCTCTGTCAGCTCCAGAGGAATGTCCCTGTCATCAATCTTCCCTTGGTCTGGGAGCATCTCAGCACAGGAAACTCAGGTCCACAGGACACACTCTTGCTCCCAGGGCTGCTTTCTTGGTAGTATGAGGTCCCATGTCTCTCTGCTTGCTTCTCTCTTTTATATCTCAAAATAGATTGGCTTAAGACACTATCTCACCTTCTAGATCTCATCAATATAACTGCCACTAATCCATCTTATTACATCATAGTGATAGAATTTACAACACATAGGAAAATTACATCAGATAACAAAATGGTAGACAATCATACAATACTGGGAATCATGACCTAGCCAAGCTGACAGATATTTCTGGGGGACACAATTCAATCCATGACAAATGGAGTCTTAGCTCAGGGTCATCTTACAGTGGGTTCAGTGGGTCCCTAAACCCATCCTGTAGTGATTTCCCCAGTTCCAGAATGCATAATTGGAATAGACATACTCAGCAACTAGCAGAACCCCCACACTGGATCCCTGACATGTGGAATAAGGGCTATTATGGTAGGAAAGTCCAGGTGGAAGCCATTAGAACTTCCCTTACTTAGGAAAATAGTAAACCAAAAGACATACTGGATTCTTGGAAGGATTGTAGAGATTACTGCCACCATTAAGGACTTGAAGGATGTAGGGCTGGTGATTCCCACCACATCCCATTCAACTCCCCTATTTGGCTTGTGCGAAAAATAAATGGATATTGGAAAATGACAGTGTGTTTTCATAAACCTAACCAGGTGATGACTCTGATTGCAGCTGCTGTTCTGGATGTGGTTTCATTGCTTGAGCAAATTCAAACACCTCCTGCTACCTGGTATGCACGTATTTATGTGACCAATGCCATTTTCTCAATTCTGGTTTCAAGGGATCATCAGAACCAGTTTGCTTTCAGCTGGCAAGGCCAGCAGTACACCAATACTATCTTACCTCAGGGTATATCAATTCCCCAGCTCTATGTCTTAATTTAGTCTGCAGGGACCTTGATTGCCTTCCCTTCCACAAGACATCACATTGATCCATTACATTGATGACATTATGCTGACTGGACCTAATAATGAAGCCGTATCAATGACTATTGACTTATATCTGCATGCTAGAGAGTGGGAAATTTACCAGACAAAAATTCAGGTTTCTTCTACCTTTTTAGGCATCCAGTGCAGTGACGCATGTCAAGATAATATTCTAAAGTGAAGGATAAGTTGTTGCATCTGGCCCCTTCTACAACTAAAAAGGAAGCACAACACCTGGTGGATCTCTTTGGATTTTGGAGGCAACATATCCCTCATCTGGGTGTGCTATTCTGGCCTATTTATCACGTGATTCTAAAAGCTGTTAGTTTTCAGTGGTTTAGAGATGCTGTTTGGAGTCTTTGGCAGGCCCCTATTGGTGAATCACAGCCCAGACCCTTAGTATTTTGGAGCAGAGCCCTGTCATCTTCTGCTGTCCTTTAGCGAAGCAGTTTTTGGCTTGTTACTGGGCCTTAGTAGAGACTGAACGCTTAACCATGGGCCATCAAGTCACCATGTGGCCTGAGCTGCCCATCATGAACTGGGTGTTGTCTGACCAACATAGTCATAAAGTTGGATGTGCACAGCAGCACTCCATCATTAAAAGGAAGTAGTATATACAAGACCAGGCTTGAGCAAGACCTGAAGGCACAAGCAAGTTACATGAGGAAGTGGCCCAATGGCTATGGTCTCCACCCCTGTCACATTACTTTCCCTCTCCCAGTCTGTGCCTATGGCCTCATGGGGAGTTCCTCATGATAAGCTGACTGCAGAAGAGAAAACTTGTGCCTGGCTTACAGATGGTTCTGTGCGATACGCAGTCACCACTTGAAAGTGGACAGCAGCAGCACTGCATACCCTTTCTGGGACCTCCCTGAAGGACAGTGGTAAAGGGAAATCCTCCCAATGGGCAGAGCTTTGAGCACTGCACCTGGTTGTTCACTTTGCTTGGAAGAGAAAATGGCCAGATATGTGATTGTATACTGATTCATGGGCTGTGACCAATGGTTTGGCTGGATGGTCAGGGAACTGGAAGGAACATGATTGGGAAATTGGTGATAAGGAGGTACGGAAAAGAGATAAGTAGATCAACTCTCTGAATAGGCCAAAGAAGTGAAGATATTTGTGATTCACATAAATGCTTACTAAAGCATGACCTAAGCAAAGGAGGATTTTAACAATCAAATGGATAGGATAACATGTTCTGTGGAAACCAGTCATCCTTTTTCCCCCCATTCTTTTCATTGCCCAATGGGCCCATGAAAAAAATGGCTATGGTGGCAGGGATGGAGGTTATGCATAGGCTCAGCAACATGGACTTCTACTCACCAAGCTCCACTTGGAATACAGGAGATCCCGTAGGGCACCTTTTAGTACTACCATGCCCTGTGATTACAGTCAATGGAAAACTACAGCAACCCAATTCTAACATGACTAATAATGGCCCAGATCCTTCAGGAATGAAAGTTTGGGTCACCCTACCAGGCAAAGAACCATGACCAGCTGAGGTGTTTCCTGTGGGCAAAAGGAATACGGAATGGGTAGTAGAAGAAGGTAGTTCTAAATACCAGCTCTGGTGACCAGTTGCAGAAATGAAGACTATAATTGTTATGAGTATCTCTTCCTTGTTTTGCTATACGTGTATGTGTGCATATATATCTATATGGCAAATATATATATATATATTTCCCTCTGTTAACCCATTACTCATTATAAAATATAAGCTGTAAATGGGGCTAGTGTGTTTTCAATTATATGCATGTTAGTTGTATCATGTTAGGCACAAGGATGACTTTATAATAGTGTTTGTTTAGAGATTATGTACAGCTTAAGGAGATGTGTATAGGTGCCAAGTGAACAAGGGGTGGACTCTGATGGTTAATGTTATGTGTCAACTTGGCTAGGCCATGATTCTCATTATTATGTAATTATCCTCCATTTTGTGATCTGATGTTTGGGGACTTTTCTTGGGGGTGTGACCTGCATCTGATACATATAGACATTCTGGCAAAGCTCACTCATTCTGGATCCTGCATCTGACTCATCATCTTCTGACTTCTGGTTCTTGGGTGGTGAGCCAGCAGACTGCCACATTACATGCACCTTTTGGGATTTGTTAGCTCCCACAACCCCATGAACCAGCAACCTTCCACCTGACCTGCTGATATTGGGTTCGTCACCCCCTGCAACCATGTGAGTCATGAAAACCCTCTAGCCTGATGCCTGCCACATGGAATTGGGACTTGCCAGCCTCTAAAACGACATGAGCCATTTCTTTGAAATAAATATCTCTCTCTCTCTCCCCCTCTCTCTCTCTCTCTATATATATATATACATATACACCTCACTGGTTTTGCTCCTCTAGAGAAACCAGCCTAAGACACCATGTGTGAATCAATGATAATAGTGTTCCATGATTTAAACATTATATTGATCTCATTCTTTTCTTCTGATATCCAATAAATAAATCTATTTGTGTTGTTCTTTTTCTAAAAGAAATAAAAAAAATACAATTGTCAAACCAAATCTGAATATTTCATTTAGCAGCAATGCAGTATTCTCATTGGTGCATTGTTGATGCCCCCCACACAATTCTCTTTAATATACAGTGTTAATACTCTGTCTAACCTTTTCAGGTGAAACTCAACCTAACTATACTTTATCTTTGGGAAAAAAATAATTGATATATTAATTTATAAGTGTATATATATCATATAAATAAATAACCAGTCAGTAAAAAAATTACAGAGGGATTGTGATCTTGATATAGCACTTTTTTTCTAGTATACCTAATCATAATTTAATACAAAATACTAGTTTTAGGCAAAATAAATTTCTTATTTATATTTGAATCTCTTAAAAATGCTTGAAACATAAGATCCCGCACGTGATCTCAACAAAGACCTTTCTTGCTTTCTTATTGATTTACCCCAAGATTCCACTGGTACATGGATACGTACATAGTTTGCTATGACATCTCTAGAGTCTAAAAAATATGGAATTTTAAAGAGTAATTTTTCTTTTTTTTTTTTTTGTTTATTCTGCCTGGGCAAAACCATAATAATAGTTCTAAATAGTTATAAAGAAATAAATAGTAATATCAAAACAGACCTTAAAAATCAAGTGAGTTCTTAGTAATACTCCACTACATGATCTGTTTTTTCCTATGCATACAAGAAATACCACAAAATTATTAATGTTCCAAGTAAACAGTGCCAACTAGGCAATATTTAGAATTTATGTTTGAAATGCACTTACTTATTTTTAATTGAAATTTGTATTGAGATAATTGAAGATTTACATTCAGTTGTAGGAATATAGGGAAATCCTGAATAACCCCAATGATAACAACTTGCATAAAGTATAGTATAAGATTACAACTAGGATATTAACACTGACACAATCCACAGATCTTGTTCAGCTTTCCCTAGTTTTACGTGTGTGTATGTGTGTATTTAGCTCTTTATAATTATATTACATGTGTAGGTCATGTATACACCACTGCAGTCAAGATACTGAACAGTTCAATCACTACAAGGATCCTTGTGTTGCTCTATTATAACCACAGTCATGGCTCTCCCTACTCCTTCTTACCTCACCAAGTACCCCTGCCCCACCCTGCATTCCTAACCCCTGGAAGACAAAAATTTGTTCTGTTTTCAAGTTCTATAGTTTTGTCATTTAAAGAATGCTATATAAATAGATTCATTTACTATGAATCCATGAATTCATTTACTATGAATCTCCTTTGAGACTGGCTCTTTTCATTCAACATAATTCCCCAGAGATCCATCCAAGTTCCATGTATCAATAGTTTGTTCCTTTTTATTGCATGGTAAGTGTTCCACAGTATGTATGTACCATAGTTTAAGCATTCACCTGTTGAAGGACATCTAATCTGTTTCTAGTTTTTGGCTCTACAATAAAGTTGCCGTAAATATTTGTGTATATGTCTAGATGTGAATATAAGTTTTCATTTCTCAGGGATAAATGCCCTGGAGTGCAATTGTTGGATCTTACTTATTGTTAAAATCTAACTCTGTATATACATATACATATGTGTGTGTGTGTGTATATATATATATATATGTCATCTTTTATTAGGATAAACTAGGTCATGATATAGTAAGAAATAATCTTCACATCTTAATGGCTTAACAAAATAAGACTGATTTATCACACGTTATGTCCAATGGCAGTGAGCAGGGGAACCTGTTCATTGAAATCACTCAAGAACCCATCCTAATGGAGGCCTACCTACCAGACTTGTTTGCCGAAGCGGAGGAAAACTTGGTACTGCTTCTTCAAGTTTTCACCCAGAAAGATGATACATTTCTGCTCATATTTACTGAGAAAAGCAACATCAAAAGGGATAAGGAAATGCTCAAAATAATAATTTTGAATAGCAATAATAACCGAAATCCATAGATAACTAATTTTTTAAATTAATCATACTTCTTTCTTAGTCATATTTATTTCACTGTATATTTCTAAAACCACCCAAATAATTTGTTTCCACAAAAAAAAGAGCAAATGTTTGGTAGCTTTTTCACTCCTGTGATTGGTGAGCCTTTTACAAAGATTTATCAATGCAATACCCAGCACTTTCAGGTCCTAACAGAGATGGATTTTGTTGGGCAGCATGTTATACCCTACACTAAAAGGAGTGCACACAAAAACCATTAGCATGTCTGAACATTCTTGAGTTCGGTAACCCAACACCTGCTGTATCTCTTTGGTCTAGATGTAATCTTATCTTAAAAAAAAAGGAGGTTAGTAAAAAAAAGAATACTCAGCTACTTGTTGCTTTCTTTTAAAATATTTAATTCTTATTTACATATACTGTCCAAAGTTATAAAATACTGAATCTCGTAGCATGATTCACATTGTTTTATACCTTTTTCTCTTTCATTAGAAATCCAACCAAAATATTGTTCCCTATAGCTAAGCAATTTACCAAATATAACACAATAATTAATTCATACAAGCGGGCATTCATTATCTGGCAAGAGTAACATTGTGGAGTCTAGAATATCACACTGGGAATAATTATTTGAGCCACACTTTATCAATCTTTCACATCTTATTTCTTAATAAGCGTTACTGGTATAATTGCATTATTGGTGAAAATCACAAATGTTACTCACATCCCCAGAGAACTAACTGGAGTGTGAGATATCTGACATATGGCTTTAAATTCTCAGTTGTATTACATACTTTTCCTAAGAGTAGATTTTAGTATTTTTTTCAAAATAAGATGTAAGCAAATTTTATTTACTAGAAAATATATGCAAATGTCAGGAAAATAAATCTAGAACTACATGCTGCCTACTTTATATAAGGTAAAATATTTTCTAAATAATTTTTTAAAATCAATGTCAAATATTTTCGTGAACTCCACCATGTAAGTGTAATTTAGAAATAAATGTTTATTATTGAAATCAAATTTAAGAATGAAAGATATTATTTAGTCTAATTCTCACTTTAAAGACAGGACACTGAAGCTTAAAAAAGCCATGTAAGAATAATCCAATAATTATTCAACAAATATTTGAGAGCCCGCTATGAGCCAGGTTCTTTACCAGACATTGAAGGCATTATGCTGATGAATGGACCACTTTCCTGCCTTCTTGGAACTCATAATCAGATAGAACATAAACTCTTACACATAGGATCATAGCTATATAATATATTGATGTTATATAATTGCTTGATAACACAATTGAAAGAATAGACTTCTCCTTCTCCTCTGTCAAATTTTTATTTTTGGTCAAATAGTACACCAAATAAATTTTTATGGTTATATTATCAAAAGTCAATCACATAGTTCTTAGAAAAATAATGCCAAGATAACTATCTGCTGATGACAGAACACAGAATAAAATTTAAAATTATTTATCTCCTACCGCAAAGTGTTAAAGGCTTTGCTGAATGTTTACTTCCATAATATGTACCATATTCATTAACATGTGTAAAATGTTGTATTTTATTGTGATTAAAAATGGATTGAGGGAGTCCCTGGGTGGTGCAAATAGTTAATGTGTTCTGCCTCTAAGCAAAAGAGTGGAGTTTTGCGTCCAGCCAGAGGCACCTCGGAAGAAAGGCCTAGTATCTACTTCTGAAAAAATCAGCCAAGATGGGGAAATGGACTGGGAACATGCTGGTTAATTTGACTGTGAGCAGGAGCAGAAACAGAAACAATTTCCTACTTTTCACCTATAAAATTAACAAATACATAGCTAGGTGGAAAGATATACAATAGAATAACTGTTGTAGGCAGAATTCACCAGCATCACACTGAACTTATCACCAAAATATATTGTTAAGTCTGGCTAAAATGAATCTATTGAGAAATCAATACTTTTCTCTACAATGAAGTCACAAGACCACCGGACATGATAATAATTGATAATAAATATATACCGTAGTCTCAAAATTCAGTGGAGGAGTAGGGAGAAAGTCACTGAGATACAATGGATATTTGCCAAACCATACCTAGTTAGAAAAGAAGAGGTTGTAGGGGGGTGATGAAATTTTATCTAATAAGGCAAAATAAATATTGGGGACAACAATGGCTGTTTAATTTTCTACCATCATGAAGTTTCAATTATCTATAGACTCAGAGGCTGTACCTAAGTCTAAATGAGTTCAAAACAACAAGTCAACTGAGAAGAGAAACAGAAATAGAAATAGTTGGAGTGAAGAAAAAAGAAAAGGAAGGAAGGGAGAGAGATGTAGTGGAAAGAGGGAGAGAGAGCTACTTTAATTAGAATTCAGCAACACCAATTATTTGGCAAGAAATTCCTTCCCCCACCCCCCAAATAGCTTGATAGATCAGACAACATGTAACCCACCGCTTCATTTCACTTAGCTATATAATTTAACCCTTAGATCTTTTAAATTTCACGGTTTAATTCTTGGAATTCATTCATGCCTACAATTTAATTTGGATTAAATTATTGTTACCATAGCTTAACATCTTTTAAGAAAATATAGAAATTGTTGAGAATTCTTGAGAATGTAATTTACCATTCAAGCATGAGATAATGAGTCACTGTGCTTTTTAAGTGAACACACAGTAAGGTATTTCTTTTGGCTAGAAAAATTTGCAGCTAAATTCCAGAAACATATAAAAGCTATCATTGTAAACTATAGGGCTCCTTCAGCAATGCACATAAAGCTGAGCAGCTAAGGTATGCTATTTGATCAATAAAGTTTGTGGCTCCATTTGTAAAATGTACAGAAATTAAACCATTTCCCTATTTGGTTCAGTGAGTTAAGTGCACAATGGTTCAAACAGTAAATTACGCATTTGCAATCAAGGACATTGTGCGTTGTGATGTAGTCAACCATTAAAATATATTACTTCAGTGATTAGTTAAGGATATTAATTTGAAATAAAATTAGTAATGTGGACAGGAAATTATATGAAATGCTAGCTAACCACTGACTTCTTTTATCTGGCTTCATTTGTGAAAAACTTTTAATATTTAAGCATCACTTTTATGCATGGCTTTCCTTCGAAATGAGAAAAAAAAGATGTGTTGCATAGCAATGTGCAATGTTCTTGTAACTGAAAGCATACATGAAAATGCATGTATGTTCTTTTTAAAATTTACCTTTGAATGTAATTTATTACAAATCTGACAGTGATGCACGAGTTTGATACATAAGCATGTTTTGTTTAAATAACTGACATCAAGCTGTGAAAACTTGGTCATTTATGTATGAATCCAAGACTAATCGTTATTTCTCTCATCAAGGAATGATAACACAGTGCATGTTATGGATTGAATAGTATCCCACAAAAATGTGCGTAAACTTGGCTAAGTGATGATTCCCAGTATTGTGTGATTGTCCACCACTGTGTCATCTGATGTGATTTTCCTATATGTTGTGAATCCTACCTCCATGATGTTAATGAGGCAGGTTTAAAGGCAATTATGCTAATGAGGCAGGATTAAAGGCAGCTATGTTAATGAGGCAGGACTCAATCTACAACATTAGCTTGTGTTTTAAGTCAATCTCTTTTGAGATATAAAAGAGAGAAGCAAGCAGAGAGACATGGGGACCCCATACAAGCAAGAAACAAACACCAGGAGAATAGTGCGCCCTTTGGACCCGGGGGTCCATACTCTGAGTAGCTCTTTGACCAGGGAAGATTGATGACAATGACCTTTCTCCAAAGCCGATGGAGAGAGAAAGCCTTGTCCTGGAGCTGGCACCCTAAATTCAGACTTCTAGCCTCCTAGACTGTGAGAGAATAAACTTCTCTTTTTTAAAGCCATCCACTCGTGGTATTTCTGTTATAGCGGCACTAGGTAACTAAGACAGCTCATTATAGGCTAGATTTTTCCAAGAAGTTTCAACTCTTTTACATGATTTTATATTTTTTATGGTTACTAAATGAATGTCTCTTTTAAGAGAATTTTGGAAGATGCTCATTTCTCAGGACTATGCATCAGAGAGTTCAGGGCTCCAATTACAGCAGCATCTGGAAAACTTTATCCACAGATCCATACGGAAACATTGGTAATAAGGGCAAGATACATTTTCTAATGGAAAGTTGGTTGTCAGTGTAATGGTAAATAGCAGACTTAAGGAAAAGATGAGTGAGTTCAATTGATTACAGGTTTCTAATCCTCTGCCACTTGTTCAACCCTGGGCATAGAAGTGAAGTTTAAAGCAAGATTCCTTTTCTCAAGGGACTTAACATTGTTTTGGAGAAACTGGTTCTTAACAACAGACAATAAAGCAATATAAGACAGTATTGTAATGTCATATGATAAAGGCAACAAATACTGTGGTTTCTCATAAATGGGGAATGCTTTGTTAATGTTATGGGGCTTGAAATATAGGTAGGATTGTGCAGAAAGAAATGGACCTGGCATCTCAAGGGTTTATCCTTGCTGTTCCAAAGAGACAGAGAATAATAATGAGTGTCAAACTCAAGGTGGTTTACAAACAGTTTATCCGACCCCACATCTCATATTTTGGGAGTTGGCTAGAGTCATTCAGCTAGATAGCTTGAATCATCCCAATTCATCATGCTGCCTAAAATATGCGAAGCAGATTAGCAGTTAAGGTTGGATAGGTAAGATATGCTCAGCTTTTGGAATACCTTGGAGATAGAATAGCTTGGATTTAATCCACTGGCCAATAGAAATTTGCTGTAAGCTTTAAGGAAGAATAAAACCCAAAAACCAAACCCACTGCTGTTGAGTTAATTCTGACTCATAGAGGCTCTATAGGACAGAGTAGAACTACCTCATAGGGTTTGCAAGGAGCAGCAGATACGAACTGACCTTTTGGTTAATAGCTGTAGTACTTAACCACTGTGCCACGAGGGCTCCCTTAAAGAAGAATAGTGATATGATAATTACAGCATTTTAGGAAAACTTGATTTATTTTCATGTATGACAGGATTTGAGGAAGAAGGGAGATTACTAATAGGAAATTAAATTATTTAGGCATATGGTTATGGAGAACTAGTACTAGGCCAGTATTAATAGAAATTAGATAGCTGAGCTTGAATTTAAGGGGACTGCTAACAAGACCTAATGACAAATAAAGGACGGAAGAGTATAGAGATTCTAAATGTGATTCTCAGAACTCAATTTTGGAATGCTTAATTTTCAGATGTGGATGGGGTTTATATATATATATATAGAGAGAGAGAGAGAGCTTTCTGCTGTCCACCTGGGTGATTACCATCTAAACAGGCAAGTTTATGAAACCTGGGAAGGTGGTAGGTGGTGCTGGTCCTGGCCAGAGGCTACTCTTGATGCAAAGCCGTCATCTTGAAGAATATAAATGATGGCACCTCAAACTTCTCCTACAGCCATGCTCTGGTGGCTGGAATCAACCATTATTACCACAAATTGACAGCTGCCATGGGCAAGAAGACAACTGCCAAGAGGTCAAAGATCAAGTCTTTTGTGAAAGTTTATAACAAGGTACTCTGTGGATATCTCCTTGGACAAAACTGTCATCAACAAGGATGTCTTCGGAGAACTTGCTCTTAAATGCAAGCCCTGGCAGGAGGCCAAGGTCAAACTTGAGGAGAGGTACAAGATGGGCAAAAAATAAGTGGTTCTTCCACAAGCTGCGGTTTTAGATATTTTTTGTTTCAATCACTAAAAATATTTTAAAAAATATACTTTTTGAGAAATGCAGGACTGAGGTATTAGGAAGTAGACTGAAGGAGATGGTAAATATAAGAGGTGCAAAGACGTAATGCACACAGCTTTGTTAATATATGTGAAAGCAGTGGGTAGGGACTGAGAACTAAAATTCAGGGTAGGACTAGTGAGGGGATTAGGGCAGGCAGAGAACATGCTAAAACTTAAAGATGATGATCAGACCAGAAAAGGAGATAAAGGAGGGTGAGATATCATGAAGACCAAGAAAAATCTTTGTAAAAGGATTAATAATTATGAAATTAACCAGTAAGTCAGAAGATAAAAGAAATGGAAAAATGGGGCAATAGGACTTGGCGAGAAAAATCATTGTACCTTATAACTTTGTGTCAGTAGAATTGCAAAGATTTTTATATATTCCTATCCCTATGACTTTTCTTACTTATAAATGTATATATTTGTGTGTATGTGTGTGTGTAAGAGAATTTACATGGGATGTAAAATAAGGAAAAAGAAACAGCAAATATATCATAATTTGATCAGTAAACAACAACAACAACAACAAAAAAACCCACTGCCGTCGAGTCGATTCTGACTAATAGTGACCCTATAGGACAGATTAGAACTGCCCCATAGAGTTTCCAAGGAGCGCCTGGTGGATTCAAACTGCTGACCTTTTGGTTAGCAGCTGTAGCTTTTAACCACTACGCCACCAGGGTTTCCAGTAAAGATTACCATAAATAGAACGAGTGAACAGGGTATATCAATAAGGTCAAAGCCAAGATTGTGTTTAATCACTGGAAACCATGAGAATGTTTGAAAATGTAATGGAAAAAGCTATTAACAAAATTATGTAACATATACTGATCAACTGCAAATGCCTGTTATGTGTCCTAACTAACTATAGCTGAGAAGGGGTCAATGGTGAGAAAATAGATGGGGTTTTGTCTTTGTGAAGCTTATATTCTAGTATGTACAAATGATAATTAGGCACATAAGTATGGTAAGTTCATGTCAAAGTAAAAGCATGAAGTAAATATAACACTGGATGTGAATTTTAGACTATATAGTCAGAAAATACCTCTCTAAGTAGTTAACATTTAAGCAGAGATGTAAATATTGATAAGAAGTCATTATATTTCAGGTAGAGCAGATAGCAGATGCAAAGGCCATTAGTAGGAAAAGCAACTATGCCAGTGAATTTGGTATATAGTGAATGAGGGAAGAGTGTTGTTAAATGAAGTCAAAGTGGATAGATAGAGTCAATATTATGTAAGATTATGTTGAACTTTGTAAGAAATCTGGTCTACATGTAGTCAACAGTCATTGTTTGGCTTGACACATGATGATGGTATCTGTTTCTTTTGTTTTGTTTTTAAAAGCTCACTCTTGCTAATTTTATCGATAATTGACATGTGAGGGAAGTGATGGGAACAGGGAGGCCAGTCAGAAAGTTATTGGAGTATTTTAGGTAAGAGATGCTGATGGCTGGATATTAAGGCTGCTGTGTATAAACTGCACAAGAGTATGCAATATTAGATTAATCTTCCATGGTTTAGAAGAGAAAAAAAAAGGAGCCATGTGTAAGAATATATCTGGGAAGTAGATTTAATATAGGACTAGCAGATAAATAGAATGGGGGAAGGGAGGTGAAATGAACACAATAATGAAAGATGATGTCTAGGTCCTTGGTTTTTGGTATGAAAAAATGGATGAATGCTGTGGCCATGTCACTGAGAAAGGGAAGACTCAGCGAGGTTTAGTTTGGGCAGGGAAGGGGCAGCTAGCATAGCTTAGAACATGTTAAGTTGATAAAACTATTGTATACTGAGAGGAAATGTCAATTAGGAAGTTCAACATAGGAGTCTGAACCTAGGAGGATTTGTTGGGCCTTGAGAAATATGAACATGGAAGTTTTAAGGATATAGAAGATATTTAATGTATAGGACAAGAATATATCTCATAGCAAGAGAACATGACTAGAAAAGAGAAAGGTCAAGGACCAAATCCTCTGGCTTGGAAGGAGAAAGAAAAGGAGACTGCAAAGTTGTCTCAGAAGCCAAGTAAATAAAGCATTTCAAAGAAGGAGTGGTCACCTGTGCTAAATATAGCCAGGCAGTTGTGTAAGATGATGATTGAGAGGCAATCATTTGTTTGGCAAGATGGGGGATTTATGCAACCTTAGTATCAGTCAAGTGGTGGAGGCCTGACTTGTTAGGATTAGGGATAGAAGAAGAATTCAGGACATGGGGACAGCAAATGTAGACATTCTTTTTCTTGTACTTCTTTTGCAAAGTTTTGCTATGATGAGGAAAGGAGAAGCCCAAGGGCTGGGAGCAAAGGCAAAGGGAATGTGTGTGTAATAAATGGGATTTTTAAAAGATGCCTAATAGTGTATATGTTTTTACCACAATTAAAAAAAAAATAAAGGCCAAAAGTACAGCTTGTTTTTTAGGCTAATGCAAATAATACAGTAGAGAGTAAAAAATGAATGGTCCCGAAGATCTAGGAAATCTTGGTAGGTAAAAAATATTTGAGTGGGACTCAGTTGGATCCCTGTGCCTGCCTTTATAGACAGGAGCAAGGATATTTCATCTACTGTATCCAAAGAGAAGCTAGAGGATACTGAGAATACAAATACTAGTATGATCGTTGTTTCCATAGAATTAAGATAAAGGAGTTCTTATCTTACTACTTCTATTTTCTCAATGAGTATGTAAAAGCTATGGAAAAGGGAATAAATAGGGACAAGGGTAGGGTTAGGAAGAAGTAGAGATGTTGATAAGCAAATAAGTGATAATTTATTGAATACAGAAATGATTTACACATATTTTGGAAAAGAAGGTAAATGGAACACAATTTCTTGACTAAAATAAAACAGAATATTAACTCATTAATAAATTGGATGTTGTTGTCTGGTATCAAGTTGATTCCAATTCATAGCAACCCTATCTGGTAGAGTAGAAAATTGCACTTTTAAATTTTTGATATTAATATTTCCATGTAGTTAAATGCACAAAGCCAATTTATACAGTTTCCTTTAAAAAAAGAAAGAAAGGGAAAAAAAGGTGAGTTTTACTTGTAGCTGACCTCTTTAAGATATTTTTCAGTTACAATTTGGAAGGCAAATCTCTAGGTAATATTGCAGGATGTTAAAGTCATTTAAATACAAATGACATATGCCATATTTGCATTTAACAAGTTAAGGAAAGTCCATCCTACCTGTAGGGCTTTTAAAATGTGACAGGAAGAAAAGATAAGCAAAATCTTTTTAGGTATTGGTCTTCAATCCTCAAAATGTAATGTGAAATGTGGAAAGACAAATGCTTCTGCTTTGATCTTTGTAGGAGTTTTGGACTGAAATTCACATTTGTAGCTGATCTGTGAACTGTGTCTTATCTAATGAACAGATTCACAGTGAAATCCTTTGGGCTTGTTAGCTTTTCTCTTATCAAACAGGGAAGCCTCTGGGGTAAATTGCTGGTCCACAAACACTATCAGTAAAGATAAAATCTTTGGATGGTTAAGAAACAAGAAAAAAAACAGTGAAATAGTCTACCTGGCTATGCTACTCCTTCAGAATAACTCATTGAACTTCCTCAGGCTTTAATTAAGCAGCATGTGGCAATCCATTAATCCAACATATGCTCCAAAAAGACCTGGCCAAACTCATATTTCTAATTCATGAATTTCAATGGGTGTGAATAGGAATGTCCCGTCTTATTTCGGTATTTCATAGTAACTCTTCTGTTTTCGCACTTATCTTTCCCCATAAAGATATCCTGCTGAAGGGTGGATTTGTGGACGTGATGGGTGAGGAGCATAAAAAATCTGTTGCACAGTCAGCAAGTGTGGCTAGCCTTGTACTGTTGCTTGTGGGATGGTAAAAAGTCTATGTCATGAAAACATTTGCTGTCCCAGCCGGCTGGCTGCTGCTGATACCCCAGAATCAGTATGCTACATCTTTGCTTTAGTATGCATTTGTTCATTGCATCTCCAGAGAGCCACCATTCACATGTTAGCATGTTTATCAATAACACTATCATAGTAAAACATGCATAGATAACTAGCTGAGGGGGCTTGGAGAAAATGGGACACTAAAGACCAGTTTTGACCCTAAGAGGTAATCAGTCCCAAGAGATTCCTGAAATGGCTACTCCAGAAGTTTTTAAAAGTTTAGACATCTCAGTTTCTGATAGAAGAAATCTGAGATGTGTTGTAAGTTTTTCAAACTTGTATTTTTAAAAATAAATTCTAGGGATATCCAGAAAGTATGTGTGCTTGCTAGTTTTCTTTTTTTGCCGTTGTCTGCTTGAAATCACTGATTAAAGGTCAAGTTTGGTTGCACTACCAGCAAAGCAAAATCTGATCTTCTGAAAGTCAAAAACAAATATAGACTGCCTCTGGCTTCTTCATAGCCTCATCTACAAATTCTACAAATTCCATTTCACTGTTGTGCACAACAAACCAACCTTAATGTTTAACCTCTAAAGGTGCATCCTTAGATGTGTCATGGAAACATTTTTAAACAGTCTGAGAGACATGACAAACAAGGTTTATATGAAAAGCAAAATTTCCAAAGTAAACAATCCCTTCACATTGCCAGTATAGAAATAAGTCTTCAGGATTGACTAATACTAGATAACAATTCTTATTCCCACCCTGACAAACCCAGGCCTGATATATCAAAACTAAACTGGATAATAGAGAAAACATTCATAAAACACTGCATAACTTTTCACTTCAAGTTCTATAAGCGCATGATCATGTCTTTTGTTTTTGTTTACAATTACATTCCAGCATGTAAGCTAGTAATTGTTACTTATCATATTTACTACATAATAAACAGTTCTTGAATTAACTAATGAATAGATGAATCTTTATTTCTTACTTAAGCCTCACAATAATCCCCCCACCCCCAAGAATAGGATGACAATTTTTATAATTATATTACTGTGAAAACTTTGGCTCAGAAAAGTTAAAAGTCATACCCAAAGTCAAATAATTAGTAACTGACAGAGACTCAATTCTAAGTTCAGTGTTCTTTGTAACATGCCATAGCTGCTTGTGACTCCCAGGTAACTAGGTTCCTAAAATCTTACATTACCTGAGAACTTACTCTACTCCTCTAAAGACTTTAAATGTGTTAATCGGTTTTCAAATCTACCAGCTGCTCGTTGGAAACCCTATGGAACAGTTGTTCTCTGTCCTATAGAGTCGCTATAGTTGGAATCAACTCCACAGCAACGGGTTTATTTTTATCTTTTTTAACAACCTATGTGATGGCGCAATTCTTACTTCATTTCACAAACGGTGAAACTGAGTCACAGGAAAAATAAATAATTTTCTGAAAAACAAGTTAGTAAATGGTGTTTCTAGGATTCAAGCCTAGGCAGCATGATGCCAGTTGTTGCCTTTTCAAGCAGTATGTTATAATCCTATGTGTCTAATTTATACATTAATTCATTCAAAAATTCATTGAGTAATGCAGTGGTGATTCAGAAGTGAAATATTCTATGTTTACTCTCAACATTCTAACCGAGGAGCTCCTTTTCGCTTGGCTAAGCAGGTGGATGGACAATAAAGCATTTAATGAATATGTTTCTATTAATCTGGAATTCTATCTCCATGACGATCAGGAATTTTGTTTTGTACATTGCCCTAACACTAGCAACTAACTCTGTTCCTAGTTTGTTGTGAACACTCATTTATTAGTGAATTAATCTATTACTCCTAATTTTTCCATTCAGTTACAGAAAGTCATAGCCAGATGGTTGCTAACTGGAAACACGTATGGCTGTTGTGATTGTTAGCTGCCATTGAGTGAATTCTGACGCATGGCAAACCCACGTGTGCAGAGCAGAACGGGAAGCAAAATAACAAACAGTTAAGAACACAGACCTCGGAATTAGAGACTTGGGTTAAAATGTGGCCTCTCAATTCCCAGCTATGTGGACTTGGATCGGTTTTCTCATATGTGACTTGGGGTAACCAATACTTACAAGAAAAGATAAAGTGAGAATCACATGAGATAATTCAAGTAACATTCTCAAACCAAGAACTGGCACCCAACAATTTGATAAATAACTGAATGAATAAATTAAGTGTAGAAGAAATATACCCTAGAATGAAAGCTTGTTTTTTTCATACATTCATGTTAGAGCATTACCTATCAGTCAAAATAACTAAATTAATCACAGTAGTGGTCTCTATTACAGGAAGTCCCACAAGATGCATTTTGTGATTTTAATTATTATTTACCCTTGTAGCTAGTACAAGAATTTACCTTAAACAGCAGCACGGTAATTTCAGTTAATTGTATTGTAAGTGTTAATTAGAGTGTTAACTGAATTAAGAGTTTAATTAGTACTGGCATTTAATTGAGAAATGCATATTAGTCAAAATAAGAATAGTCACCTTTTTTTTTTTTCTCTACTAAACAAACAAACAAAAAAAATAAACCCCCCTGCCCTTGAGTCAATTCTGACTCATAGTGACCCTACAGGACAGAGTAGACCTGCCCCATAAGGTTTTCAAGGGGTGGCTGGTAGATTCAAACTGCCAAACTTTTGGTCAGGAGCCTTAGCTGTTAACCACTGCATCAACAGTGCTCTCTACTAGGATATCATAAAAACGAGTATATTATTTTCATCAGCATTATCTTTTTACAGTACATAAAACTGTTGTTAGAAAACTTTGTGGAGAGATTTTTCAAATAAAGTGGTGGTTGGGGGTGTTGACTGGGTTGTCCTAAAATAATCTCTACTAATGTTCCTTTGAGTTTTTATTCAAATAAATGTTTTTCTTATTTTAAAAAGTCAAACAATATGAGTGGCTAAATAATTATATACCTGCCTGCTTTCTTAATTAGGCAAATACTACTGAAACAACATCTAAACCCAGAAATCAGCAGTGCAAAATTTAAGAAAAGTTGTTGGATGGTGAATACAGGATTCTTGTTTGCTTGTTTGTGTTTTAAGTGCTAGAGAAAGAGAGAGAAAGAGAGAGAAAAAGAGAAAGAGACAAGACTGAGACCTGTTACCACATGGTTCAAGAATTAAAAATAGGTTGGACTCTAAGATGCAGTTGAATATAGCTCTTCAATTGTTGTTTGTTACAGTCCTATTTTTAGTTTTTTTTAAAAGCAAACTTTAATTCCAATCCTTTGTATTGTATTTAAAATTATGAATGAGCTAAATAACTACGTGGGTAGCTCTAATACTGTTGTTATGTATAAAAAGTATGTTCAAGTATCAAGTATCACAAAAGTATTATTGTCTTTAAAGCAGAGGGATAGGGAATCAGAACTCTAGTTACTTGTATTAATTGCAATTATTAATAGTGAGTTAAGCACTTGAATCCTTATAAATACACTTTGAGTTATGTACTATTATCAATTTTATTTGTAAGTTTTTGGAGAGACTGTATAATTTGCTTAAGTTCTAACAGATACTAAATGGTGAAGCTTGAATTCAATCTCAATACTCTCTAAAACCAACCTTCTCATACCCACCAACCCACAAATGCACATACACATACAGATGCGTGCACAAAATAATAAGAAATACACCCACTCCTCACTTATTGATATGCTTAGTTTCCAAAGACCAGGTCATAACGGGAAAACTGGTGTTATATAAAAATGGAGGATGACCACATCAGATCACAAAACAAAGGATGATTACATCACTACGTAACTGCCAAATTACATCATTAAATAACTGCCAAACCATTGAGAATGATGACCCAGCCAAGTTGACACATAACCTCAACCATCACAGACAGTGTTAATCTTGTCTCGCACCTCTGCATTCATGACTGTCAGACATACATCATTAATGCACGCAATAGTTGGAGAGTAGATTTTTTACTATTGTCATAAATGTGAAATATCAGATAATGAGAGAGTTGATAACTGAGGAGTAGGTGTAGATGAATATAACAATATAAATTCATTTTCATAATTTCCAAAGACTTTTCAATAAATTGTCATCTTAAAAGAATGATTAGAACGTTTTCATTTACTAGTCATTTTAATCACATTTTACATGCTATTTTACAGTGCTGGTCAGTATGCTTAGATAAAGAAACTCATACACTGGTTGGTGGAAATATAGTTTCATTTCATATGCTAGGGAGTGGGCCTTTTAGCTATTTTTTAAAAAAGAATTTGATACTTTGTATCAAAATAACAAATATGGCAAATTCTTCCACTTTGTGACATCTATTTTGAAGTATACATATAGAAGCATAAGGAATTCTGGTGGCACAGTGGTTAAAGCACGCAGCTGCTAACCGAAAGTTCAGTAGTTCAAACCCATTAGTCACTCCGTAGGAGAAAGATGTGGCAGTCTGCTTCTGTAAAGATTCACAGCTTTGGAACCCCTATCAGGCAGATGTACTCTGTCCTACAGGGTCAGTATGAGTTGGAATCAACTCAACACCAATCGATTTGGGATTTTTTTGAGTATACAAACATACTGTATTTTTAGGCAAATAATGCTTTTAACACAAATAATGCACACCTTCTTTGTTTCTTTGCCAACCCCTTTCTCCCCACCCCCCTCAAGGTATTTTCATAAACATCGCTATGCTAAATCTTTTTTACATGTTGTAAAAAAATTAGCATAGTGTGCTTACAAAAATACCTCACAGGGGAAGAGAGCAGTTGGCAAACAAACGTAGAAGGTGCACGTTATTTGTGTAAAAACATGGTATTCATTGCAGCATTATTTTAAAAGAAAAAAATTTCAAACAACTAATATTCTATAATAAATAAATGATAAAGTATACTACAGCAAATCAATTACATGGAATACTACATAGTTGTTAAAGAAAGGGGTTGACTTTTCTGTTCTTACTTGGAAAGTCACCAAGACATACTGTTAATTTAAAAAAAAAAATCCTGTTAAATTGGCAAATGCTGTGCTATGTGTATTTTTATAACAATTAAAAAAAGAATGAATAGAAAAAATAAGTCACGGTCACAGAAAAATGCTTACATAATTATTCCATATAAGTAAAAAAAATAGAGAGAGAGAGAGAGAAATATTTGGATTATTACACACCAAACTGTTAACAATGGTTAAACTTCCAGGGAAGTGAGCATACGTTGAGTGTATGTGAGAGGATAGTGATGAACTCAAAGGCATGCAACAAGATCAACAAGTGATGCAGAGGATCACATTTCACTCAATATCCTTTTACATTTCTTGAGCATTTTACAGTGAGAATGTATTTATGCAACACATGAAGCCCTGGTGGCACAGTGGTTAAAGCAATCAACTGCTGACTTAAAGGTCGGCAGTTTGAAACCACCAGTGGCTTTGTGGGTGAAAGATGTGGCAGTTTGCTTCCATAAAGATTTACAGCCTTGGAAACCCTATGGGGTTGCTATGAGTCAGAATTGATTTGACGGCAGTGGGTTTGGTTTCAGTGGGTATCAGAAATAAAAATATAAAATAAACAAAAACTAGTAACTGTAAGAAGTTTTGGTCTAGCAATGGCCTTAAGATGATCAATTTATATGTTACTGAGATGGAATCTAATACACAGTTGACATATGGTTTGCAGATTCAAACCCAGTAGTCTCTGGAAATAAATCAAAACCCATTACTGCAGAGAAAATTTCTCATAATGACTAGTTATCAGGTTCTTAATATTTTTCTTCCTAGTTTGGAAAGAAAAAAAAGTAGAGTAGATAGCAGAAAAATCAACCTAATGAAATATTTAAAAATAATTTCCCAATTATGTTTTCAGGTAGTTTCACAAATTACCTCATTGGTTTTTGCAATGACGAAAAGAAAAAGGTTGAAAATGATATATATGCTTAAAACATTGACTTTCCTTCATAAAGAGAGGAATGTGTTCTTACACTGAATAGAAGAAAGGACTATGAACAATGAATAAAAATGAACATAAAAATATGTTTGAGAAAAATTTTGCCATTCTGCTTTCAGACACTTTCACAATTTAGTAAAAAGAAGAGTAATGGGCTACACAATTTTCATTTGTAGCTCTGAACATTTTCAAACAAATATGGAAACAACAAATGGGAAGGAAATGAGCTGCTCTCAGGAGCAGACAGGTTGAAGCAATGACCACGCCTTGTACTCATCAGCATGGGCATTTTCCTGATACAGAAATATGTCTCTGTGCTTTGGCTCCTGGCCTCAACCTTCTTCAGTTGTCCAAGGTTTACCTAAAGCTCAAGCCTCCTTGACTGCATGCAGCTTTCCAAGACTAATCTTTCTTATTCCTATAAACATTCGTTTATTCACTGATTTGCAAATATGAACTACATATTTTCTAGGAAAAATTGCTGAGAAGAAACTGATAAAAGCCTATTATTTCCACATGAGATGTTTTGACAAGGATGATATGTGGCATGGGTTCTACTTTATATAGTCCATGACATCTTGTAAGCAGTGCTATTAACAGGATTGTATTTAGCCCCATGGTGGGAAAATGGCAACTACTGTCTGAAAACACAGGAAAAACAAAACAAATGTGTTTGAGGACATGGAGATGCCTCCATGCTTCCATCTCTGCCATTCCTTCTACAAGAGTAGCATTCCCTGAAGAAAGCAAATGTTATGGACCCATTAGAATTAGAAAATTAATATTTATCCTGATGTTTATGTCAGGTGGAGGACTAATTACATTTTTTTTAATCTGTCAGTTAACAAAAGAACATTAAGAGGTGAAAACAAAATCACTCAGGGATAATTTTCCATGAATGTGTTTAAAAAGTTGAAAAATACATCTTAAGAATTCTTCGGCTGTGTTTCATGTTAACTCATCCTGTAGGTCAGAGCCTGAATATTTTTACTGTGCCTTACTCTGAAATAACAATCCAAACTAAGAATCAGACAGAAGGAAGGTTGAGGTTGGGTGGCAAAGACGTTAGGAGAAAAAGGGAGTTTCCTACCTCCCCCATCTCTTTTCTTTACTTGGCTGGACTTTCCTACTCACAATTGCTCCTTCTCAAAACGTGACACTTAACAACATTCTATTAAAATAACCTGCTGTATGACTGTGTCTCCTCTACTAGACTATGAAACTGTGAACAATAAAGGCAAAAACCTGTGTACTCATCTTTGTAGGCCACAGCATATTGCACAGTGCCTGGTGATTCTATTTGCAACAAAGAATGAAAAGTTTTAGAAAAAATTTTCCTAGACATTGTGCATATAATATATGTTATACAATCTCGTTTTGACCTAGGGTTAGTTTTTATTACCCTCATTTTACAACTGAGGAAAATGCAAGAAAATTATTTGTATTTATATAACTAGTAAGTAGCTGATTAAAGATTCAAATCTTGGATTACATCATTTCAAAGTAAGTGCTCTTTCTATGACAATATTATGCTGCATTTGTTATGAAACAAAACTAAACTAAATAACAAGTCCTGAATAGACTGAAGTCAGGTAATGCCGTTTATTATTTCTTTTTTGTAATTTATTTGATTTTTCTTTGTTGTTGTTGAGAATATACACAGCAGAACATACCCTGAACCATTTCTGTATGTACAGTGACCCTGATTACATTCTTTAAGTTGTGCAACCATTCTTGCCCTCAGTGTTCGAATTGTTCCTCCCCATTAACATAAACTCACTGTCCCCTAAGGTTCCCATCTCTCGAGTTGCTATTGTCAGTTTGATTTTATACAGATAGATCTTAAAACAGCATAATGTTCAGTGCAGACATTCTTTACTATTTTAGCCAAACTACTGTTTGGCTTTAAAGAGACTTCAGGGGGTATTTTTGGTTTAATGTTCAAAAATTAATTCAGGGCAATAGTCTAGAGAGTTCATCCAGCCTCTATGGCTCCAGAAAATATGGATTCCATGATTATCTGAAATTCTGTTCTGCTTTTTCTCCCTTTTGATCAGAAATCTTTCATAGACTATTTTATCGAAATATTCAATAATGGTAGTTGGACGCCATCCAGTTCTTCTGGTCTCTTGGCAAAGGAGGCAGTTGTTCATGGAGGCAATTAGAAACATTCTGTTTCTTCCTCCTATTCCTGACTCTCCTTCTTCCTCTGTTGCTCCAGGCAAATAGAGACTAATTGTTGTACCTTAGATGAGAAATGGCCATTTGCTATTAATATTGGTTGCTTTTGATTTGGAAAATGTTTTAATATAGGAGGTAATTGAGAATTTATAGGTTTGAGCCTCGATGACTGATAGAATTATGATGAAATCTACAAACTAGATTTTATGTGTGTGTGCATGTACGGTAAGTATAGGTTAAAAAATTATTAATTCATAAGTTACTTATATAGTCTGAATGTTACTTTGATTCATTAGATATTTTGCAAATATCTTCTCCCATTTATGGCTGATGTTTTACTCTTCTTTTATTGTCTCTTGGCAATTACAAGTTCTTAAGTTTACTGTTGTGGAATTTACCAATTTTTTCCACATATGGTTTGTTCTCTCTGTATTTAAGAAATATTTTCCTATACGTGAGTTACAAACACATTAATATATTCTCCGATTGTGTCTTCTACACAGGCTATAGTCTTGTCTTTTTCATTAACACCTCTAATATACATGGAAATTACATATATTTTTGTTCACAGTTCTATTTATGAGCTGTTTATCCTTTCCCCTCTGATTTACTCTCAAGCTCTATCACAGAACAATTTCTTATAAAGGTCTGGATAATTTCTGTTCACTCTATACTCTTTTCATTGGCTTTTTATTTATCTATGCAAAAATATCACATAGCTGTAATTACTATCTTTATAACAAGTCTTGAAATTCAGTAAAATATGTGCCTCTTCCTATTCTTTTTCAGAAGTATGTTGTTTGTTTAGGTCTCTGAATTTCTTTAAACATTTTAGAATTGGCTTGTCAAAAACCCTTGAAAAGTCTCTTGGGATTTAACAGGCCAGATTTCCATTGAATATACTAAAATAAAAGTTGATATCTATTTAATATTTATTGTATATTTCTATCCAAGATAAAATATATAATTATATATACTTTCCTCTTCTTTAATGTTTACACTAATGTTTTATAACTTTCTTCATAAAGGGTATCTATTCTTAGGTACTTAACAGTATTCTTGAAATGTTAAATGGTGTCTTTTTATTTAAGTACAAAATCTGTTACTAGTAATCTATATCTACCTATCTATCTATCTAATTGAAGGTAACCTATCAAAATTCTTAAATTAACTTTAATAACTTGTTTGTGGATTCTTTTGGGCTTTCTACCAGGGCTTCAAATCAGTTCTTCCCAGTTCAATCATGACTGAAATAGTAACATTGGAACAGACCCAAATTTTTAAAATTTGGGTGAACCGGAACCATAACTGGAACAGGAAAAATTATGGGTTGAAGCACTGCTAGAAACTTAAAATCTCCCTCTTAGAAAACAAAGGCAGTGTATGCTTTGCATAGCAACCAAATCTCTTGCCCGTAAGATTTTGCACAAAATCAGAAACAGCAGTGCCCGGCTCAAAGGCTCCTGCCAACCACGCAGCTTTAACTGTGTATCACTCTCCTCAGTCTAGGCCATGATTCAGTCTAATGTATCAGGCTCCTGAAAGGGCTCACTATGCTTCTTCGGAGTCCCCCATTCCAGGGCTTTGACCCATAGTTTTTCCCATTCCAGTTATGGTTCCAGATCACCCACATTTTAAAAATTCAGGTCTGTTCTGGTTTCGCTTCATCGGCTATGACTGAAACAATTTCAGCTGGTTCAAAGTCCTTCTTTCCACATTATCTGCAGATGATGAGAGTGTAATGTTTTACTTTACAAAACTTATATATAGATTGTTTTTCTTACAAATTCTTAAGATTCGCCAGTAGAGTGTGGAATAGAAGTAGTGGTAGTGGGTATCCTTGAATTGTTCTGGATTATAAAGGAATGTTTTCAGCATTTCACCGTTAAGTATGTTTGACAAAAGGATATTTGTTTGGATGTAGATTGCCTTTACGAATTTAAGACATATTCCTTATACATCTAGTTTGCTTTTTTTAAATTATGAACGGGAGTTTAAATTAATCAAAAATATTTATACATTTATTGAGTTGATCATACTTTTTTTTTCCTTCTTTAAATGACTTGAATTACTTTAATCAATTTTTAAATAAGAAAACAACCTTCCATTCTGGAAATAAATCCAATAAGGTCACATTTTTATAATTTCTGGATTTAATATATTGTTATTTTGGTTTTCTAACATTTTCAATCACTTGATTAGCTTGCTAATTTTCAGATTTTTTAAAATTTCTAATTGAAGCTTTAAGATTATTAAATTACCTCTATGTTTAGTTCTACCTTCACTTAACAGGATATTTTATGGGATATATTTTATTTTTACATTCTAAGCATATTCTATTTTTACTTACGGTATTTTTGACCATGCATTATTTATAACTCTATTTTTAAATAACCAATTTTTTTTCATATTTTGTAATCTAATTCCATGTAGCAAGAATTTGAACTTAGTATGATACTGAATTAATTCCAACCTTACAGTCAATCAAGTGGATGTTGTTAGTTTCTACCAAGTTGGCTCCAATTTATGGAGCCTGGTGGCACAGTGGTTAAGCAGTCAGTTCTGAAAGGTTGGCATTTTGAACTCACCAGCTGCTTTGCTGGAGAAAGATAGGATTGGTTTTGGTTCTTATGTATAATAGAAAGAATTGTTGCCTGGTCCTGTGCCATCTTTACGATCATTGGTATGTGTCTTAGTTAACTAGTGCTTCTGTGACAGAAATACCACAAGTGGATGGCTTTAACGAAGAGAAATTTATTCTCACAATCTAGGAGGCCAGAAGTACGAATTCAGGGTGCCAGCTCCAGCGGAAGGCTTTCTCTGTCTGTTGGCTGTGGAAGAAGGTCCTTGTCATTCATCAGTCTTCCTCATTCGAGGAGCTTCTCAGTGCAGGGTTCCGGAGTCCCAAGGACATGCTATTCTCCTGGCTCTTTTTCCTTGTTGGTATGAGGTTCCCTTGTCTCTCTACTTGCCTCTCTCTTTCATATTTCTAAAGAGATTGGCTCAAGGCACAACCTAATCTTATAGATTGAGTCCTGCCTCATTAAGATAACTGCCTCTAATCCTGCCTCATTAACATAGTAGAGGAAGGATTTAAAACACATAGGAAAATCACATCAGATGAAAAAATGGTGGATATTCACATAATACTGGGAATCATGGCCTACCAAGTTGACTCACATTTTGGGGGGACACAATTCAATCCATTACAGTATGTTTGAGTCCATTGTTGTGGCTATTGTGTCACATCATCTAACTGAGCCATTCTGTTATTTTTCCTGACCCTCTACTTTACTAACATAATTTTCTTTTTCTAGTGAATTGATTTTTCTGATGATGTTTCCAGAGAAGGTTTCCTAAATGTCACGTGATCACTGGAAAATTTTCAAAAAGAAATATGTGATAAAATACCTCACAGTTTCTCCTGGTAGATTGGTAAATTTCTGCTTTGTATCTTTTAGGCTATGTTATCAATTTATTAGTTTCATACAAATTCAGAATTGTTACATGAAGTTTATAATTTTGAATTATAAATATGATTTGTATAATTTTGAAGTTATCCTTCCTAATGATGCTTTTTATTTTTTATTTTGATATTAATATATCTATATTGGTTCAATTTTAGTTAATGCTTGTGTTTTTGGTGTTCCCATGGTTTTAATCCAGTCTGACAATCTTTAACTTTATACTGCAGAGTTTAATTCATTTATATTTATTCAGATTACTAACACATTGGACCTGCTATTATTTTGTTATTATGCATTTTAACTATTTTTATTCTTTTTACTTCTTTTCATCTACTTCTTTCTCTGTTTCTTTTAGACATTTCTCTTCAATTTTATTTTCACCTATTTGTTTGAATGTTACATACTAAATATTTATTACTTTAATGGTTATTCTAGCTGTTTTAACCTGAAAAACTGAGAGAGCTAAATCTTTACATGACTCTTGAATAATGCAAAGCTTAGAATGTTTTGGTCTGATACTTTTCTTTCCCAACTTTTAAACAATTATTCTGCTATATTTTTGTTTTATCTTGGTTTTGCCTCACAAAATGTATATTATGATTATTTCTTAAAATTCAGCGCTCGCTTAGTTTTTGCATACTTTTGGCTAATATTGTCTTCCTTTCTTCTCATATCTCAGATCTTTCTCGTTCTGGTAGATGTATATACTTCGAAAGTTCTCCATCTGTGCATTTTTGAGGTTATAGATGCTGTGTGCATACAATTATTGTATAATGTCTTTTTTTTTTTTTTTTACCAACATCCAATTTTCTTCATTTGAAATAGAAGTAGATAGCTGTTTGGCCTTCAGAACATTAAAGACACATTGAGAAATACATATTTTGAAGGCGTTTTCCTCTCTGGCTGCTTTAAGTTCTCTCTCTCTCTTATTTTTTGATGTGCTATAGTTTCACCCTGATATGTTTCAAATTTGCTGGGCAGACCTAAGTTTTCTTCTTACTATACTGGGAATATTGTGTGATATTTTTATATTGCCTCTTCCCCCATTTCCTCTGTATCCTAAAGGGATTCCCCTCAGACATACTGATTTTCTTATCTCTTTTCCGTATCTACTACAGGGAGATGTTTTATAACTTCCATATTTTTGTCTCTCTATACTGCTCTTTATCTCTAGCTTCCATTAACTCTGCCTAACCTTACTGTTTAATGAGTCCACTCAATTTTGTATTTCCAGTTATTATTTGTAATTTCAAGGATATGTTATTTTTTAAAATCCACTTTCTCATTGTACTTCCATGTTTCCTACTAATATTTGCCAGCTTCTCTTTTATATGTATAAATATCTCATTGTTAACTTATTTTGTATTCTATTGTGTGTAAATATTCTAATATATAAAAGCTTTTGAGGCTTTTTTGAAACTATTATGTCATTCAAGGTGCTGCATTTTCTTCCGAAGTTTCTATTTTTTGACCATCACCTATTCAGTATTCAAGTTATCACTGGAAATTTTTGAGTCTTGTGTTAAAGTTGAATTTTTCCAGATAAAATTTTGATTCTACCAAACAAAAGAAAGCACCATTGTCTTAGTCATCTAGCGTTGCTACAACAGAAATAGCACAAGTGGATGGCTTTAACAAAGAGAAATTTATTTCTTCACGGTAAAGTAGGCTAAAAGTCCAAATTCAGGGCATTAGCTTCAGGGAAAGGCTTTCTCTGTCAGCCTTCTCATCAATGTTCCCCTGGACTAGGAGCTTCTCCGCACAGGGACCCTGGGTCCAAAGGACACACTCTGCTCCTGGCACTGCTTTCTTGGTGGTATGAGGT
>NW_004443943.1:9193384-9242872 GCF_000243295.1 Trichechus manatus latirostris | reverse complement strand
GAGGTCCCCCTGTCTCCCTGCTCACTTCTCTCTTTTATATCTCAAGAGATTGCCTCAGGACACAATCCAATCTTGTAGATTGAGTCCTGCCTTACTAACACAACTGCCACCCATCCTCCCTCATTAACATCATAGAGGCAGGATTTACAACATACAGGAAAATCACACAATACCAGAAATCATGGCCCAGCCAAACTGATACACACATTTTTTGAGGGGGGCATATTTCAATCCATGACAAACATCAATTGGCAGATATATGAAATTAAACTTATGCCAGGAAGTTTTTTTTTTTTGGTTTTGTTTTTCAGACCACATGGGTAGTATGACTATGAATCTGCTTGTGGGCTGCCTTGTGGTTATGGTTTCTTAGGTTAAATTTATTTTCCTTCTACCAAGCCCCATATTCAAGGCCACCATGAACTTGTGGTCTATTTCTGTACAGAGGGATTCATTTCTTCTTAATTCTTACACCAAGCCGGTAGCTGTTTTGCACCCCAAATTTTATATGTGCTCACTATTAGATACCCAGATTGATGAATCTAGGTTCATTTCTTACTTCTAGTGTCTCTAGGACTCTCAAAGCAGAGGTTCAAGATCACCAGGGTTTGGTGGACTGCCTCAAGATGATGCTTGCTTTCAAGTTCTCTTACTTAAGGACTTCTGCTTTCACCTTATTTGGAGGACTTTCAAATATCTTTCTTTTGTTAGTTCATGGATTTATTTAAAAATACATAATTTTAAAATATTTTACCCAGATTTTTTTCCAATTTCGGAGAATCATTCAGAGCATCTCATCCGCCATACTGTCATTCATGTATATTTTTTACTTATTAAAATTAATACTTGATTTTTCAAGTTTAACTCAAAGATACATTTCTTTTTTTCCATTTAATCTTTCAGGGGGTTTATAATCTGGTAGTATAAAATACAAGCTGCATTAGAGAAGCTCCTATTAAAAGTGTCCTTGTGATATACTTTTTTTTCTGGAAATGAAGGACTCATTCTAAAATGTGAATCTCTACCCACATTTTTCAGTTTGGGCAAGTTAGGAATTTCATACACTGGACACATCTATATTCTAATAAATACTTACACATGTGTTTCTTATTGGATATCTATTTGATCTGAAATATCTCACAGAAGGGATGTGTCATGGATTGAATTGTGTACCTGAGAAATGTATGTCAACTTGGTTAGGCCATGATTCCCAGTACTGTGTGATTGTCCACCATTTTGTCATCTGATGTGATTTTCCTATGTGTTGTAAATCCTACTTCTACGATATTAATGAGGCAGGATTAGAGGTAGTTATGCACATGAGGCAGGACTCAATCTACAAGATTAGATTGTGTCTTAAACCAGTCTCTTTTGAGATATAAAAGAGAGAAGTGAGCAGAGAGACATGGGGACCTTATACCAGCAAGAAACAAACACCAAGAGAACAGTGCGCCCTTTGGACCCTGGGGTCCACGCTCTGAGTAGCTCCTCGACCAGGGAAGATTGCTGACAAGGACCTTTCTCCAAAGTCGACGGAGAGAGAAAGCCTTGTCCTGGAGCTGAGACCCTAAATTCGGACTTCTAGCCTCCTAGACTGTGAGAGAATAAATTTCTCTTTGTTAAAGCCATCCACTTGTGGTATTTATGTTACAGCAGCACTAGATGACTAAGACAGGTTCCAGGAAGTGAAAGAAGAACTTGCACAATACTGTGGTAACTTGGCCTGCTTTGTTGGAAGCATAAAAAACAGATAATGAAATTCTATTTTTGTTTCTTTAGTTGTACGTTTTAAAGATGTACTATAAAGTAGAGCTTTTCATAAGAGTAGGTTTGAGATTATTATTATTATTTTTTTCACTCTACTCAAGGACCAGAGTAATTATCTCCTGACTGTGCTTGTGCCTGCAAGCTCTATCCACATTATGTTGCTGCCATTAAAAAGCGTGATTAGGAAGGCTATCATGGTATCGAAATTCGGTAAGTGATGAGACTCTACCTCGTAAAATGTTCATTAGAGAATAAATTACCATATTTTAAATAGAGAAAATGTCTTTTCAAAATATGGCTCCTCTGATCCTCTTCACCAGTATCTCTGTTTGTTCAGTACCGCTCTTCGTTATTACAGCCATTAGGACTAGTTAAGCTTGGACATGATTGTGTTCTGAATACGATCTTGTTAGCATTAATTCAACATTTAAGATATTCCTTTGTGTTGTTTGAATAGGCAGGAAAGGAGCTATGCGTCAGTGAAGTCAAAGGGTATGAGTAGCTCAGTTTAGCTGTTGAGATTGCATTGAACAAGCACAGACATCTATTTCTGTGTACAGTTTTATTACTTCACTAGATGGTAGATGTTGAAGAAAAGACATTGTTTTGTCTTTTCTTGTTGGAGAGGGGCACATAATCCTTCGTGAATGTTAAAAACAAACAAACAAAAATTTAAAAAGCTTAAGTTGTGGCTAGAAAGTTTTTATGGATTACTTTAAAATTACAGATTGTAGCCATGTGAATTAAATAATTAGAACAAGAGTTCTCCTTTCTTTTACTGTCTTTATGATCTGATTTTTAAACATTTTGTAAATGTGAATCAACAACAGGATTAGCTTCAATAAGCAAAGAGTTGAATTTCAATTTTGATAGAATCAAAAAGACTTTGTAATTTGATTGCTTCTCATTTGAAAGATATATTTGTAAACTTCTTAAAGAATGTTTATTTATAAATTCACAAGAAGAATTAAAATGTCTTTGAGTCAGAGGGCTAGGATATCTTGAGGGGTTTTCACTCTCACCTTCTCTCTTTCGCTTTAAAATTTCTCAGACAGGACTCTGCAATTTCTGTCAACCTGTGAAGTACCCAGAGTCTGAGCATTCCTGATAGCTGTACAGAGCCTGAGGCAAGCCCATGCTCTAAAACAGGCTGCTTCAATTTTATACTCCATTTAACACTTCATTTTTTTATGTTCAAACTTCATTTTAGTTTGCGGTGTTAAATTTCTAGCATCTACCTGATTTGGGTTCTGGGTTTGGATGAACTACTCATGAAAGATAGTTAGGGCAAAACTAGGCTTCTGTGCATGAGAGGTGAGAGTCCTTCTGTTTATAACTGTGAGAATGTTAATTGATTTTTAAAGCTGATGACACAAAAGAAGCTACAAAATATACTCTGAAAATAGTGGGAGCTTTACTAACAGATGATCCATAGATCATTTGATTGAAATGCAATGCCAGGAAGGGCTGTTAGGAAAATGCATGCAGCAGCTATGCGCAGAAATTATACAGATATTTAAATTCAGAAAAGTACGACAAGGATAAGAATGTTCAATTTCTTTGGAAAAGAGTATGAGTAATTACCTGAGAGATAAATATGGAAGTCTTGTATTAGATTTACTTTGGCGTAGATTTTTTGGTCCTGGCTCAGTTTTCTCAGGATTGTTTAGATGTCTTCTTCCCAGGACTGACTTCACAGGCAACCTGTGCAGTCGCTCAGGGCCCTGTGCGTGGTTTAAAACACTGCTGTTGCTGTATTGCAGTTCTTAATAATTTTTAAAAAAGAGGCTCCACATTGTTATTTTGCACTGGCTCCTGCACGTAATGTAGCTGGTCTTGCTTCTTTCCTATAGAACAAATTTTATTCTTCTTTAATTAAGTAATTCGTAAAATTTATCAGTTGAAGCCATCATTTCTCCTAAGTCATAGTTTGACAAGAACTGAGTTGATGAGTAACTATACTTGGGTTGGAGCCCTGGTGGCGCAGTGATTAAGAGCTCAGATGCTGACCAAAAGGTCGCTGCTCAAATCTACCAGTTGCTCCTTGGAAACACTATGGGGCAGTTCTACTCGTCCTATAGTGTCTCTCTGAGTGGGAATTGACTCAAGGCAACAGATTTATACTTGGGTTGTCACAATCTTTTAGCATTGTCCAAACAAAATGGCCTGTAAAAACCATTCTTCCTATTCAAAACCACATTTTTTGAGTTTCTACAATAAATCCAGTTTACTTGGTGACAGATGGCATTATTTAATGGTATGTAAACATGGTATTTTTGAATCTCCATTTTCTAAAAATTAAGCACAATAAATACCCAGTAGCAAGGGAGTTTATTACTAGCCATTTATTATTCTAGAGAGGAATACCAACAAACAGAATTTCTTTGCTATAAATGACAAGCAAGATGAATAGGGCTAATATCACTAGCCCATTTGATAATGTTGAGCTTTGATGATGTGGGTTGTTGTTGTTAGTTGCCATGAGGTTGGTTCCAACTCATGGAGAGCTTACAGAAGGAAATGTTGCCAGGTCCCGGGCCATCTACATAACCGTTGATACGTTTTAGCCAATTTTTGAGGCTATGGTGTCAGTCCATCTCAGTAAGGGTTTTTTTGCTTTGTTTTGTTTTTTTAGTTTTCACTGACCCTCTACCAAATATGATTTCCTTTTCTACTGTTTGGTCTTTCCTTATGATGTGTCCAAAGTAAGCAAAATGGAGTTTTGCCATCCTCACTTCTACGGAACAATGAGGCTGTGTTTCTTCTAAGACTCATGAGGATATAACCAGTTCATCTCCGTTAGAAAAAATGTGGATTCAGCACATATATTAACCTCTTTCAATTGCATCAGTGAGAAAAGACTGGGGGTATGTGCAGAAATGATTTGGATGTTGTTGATTCTCCATGATCTGTGTTTGTTGAATAAGATTCTGCAGGGAGATGTTGATTATTTCTCCATCACAGTAATGAAGCTGTTCTACTTTTAATTGAATATTCTAAGTGGGTCAAGAGAGTCCAGTAAGCCACATTCACCTAGAAGAACTAAAACTAAGATTTATTTTAACTTTCCCTGGTTAAATTCACATTTATAAATTGTCCTTTTCATGACCACCTCAGGGTTCTGCTTCAATTCAGTATTAAACCATGTAGCATCAAACATTAATGAGAAAAGTCAGATCCATTTATATTTTATGCTGAAATGTAGCCAGTTCTTCCATAGTGATAATACAATTATGGGACTAATTTGGAAGTGCATAATGGATTTTTAAAAGTCAACTTACCCAAAATAAGTTGCAGCCAGATGCTAAATAAGATACTGAGAGGGGGGGAAAAATACCTCACACTGTAGCATACTAATGATCTAGTACTGGAACACCTGAGTTAGTATAATGCTGTGTAACCACTAGTATATTATAAATAATAATTACTTTCTCCAACATTTCTTTTTTTATCCTAACTAACTAGAAATGGCTTAAAAATTTGGGAACCATGTATATTAAGGGACATGGAAGAATGGAATAAGCATCCAAACCAAAACCAAATCTGTTGCCATTGAGTCAGTTCTGACTCATACTGACCCCATGTGTTGTAGTGTAGAACTACTCCATAGGATTTTCTTGGCTGTAATCTTTACAAAAGCAGATCACCAGTCCTTTCTGTCTGAGAGCAGTGGGGTGTGTTCAAACCTCCAACTTTTAGGTTAGCAGCCAATCACAAACTGCTTGTACCACCCAGGGTATGGAATAAGCATCAGATGGGAAAAATTTAATACTGTCTGTCTCTGTTTCTTCATGTCCCACTTGCTCCATTCTATCATTCCACCCCCCCAACACCAAACAAAACCCACTGCCGTTGAGTCGACTCCGACCCATAGCGACCCCCCAACCCCGGTATTCCATTAAAATAGTGTTTCCTAAGGTTGCCAATGACCTCCATATTACTAAATTTAATAGTTTTTTTTTTTTTTTTAAATCTCATCCAACATTAGCATTGCACTGCTGACAACACACTTTTCTCCATGAAACTTTTATCTTGTCAGACACTACAATCTTCTTATTTTTTTCCCTTCCTATGTCTCCGGTTATTCCTACTCATTTCCTTTGGGAGATTCATCCTCTTCTTTTCATTAAATGAAGTCTTAGTCCTAGTCCTTCTTTTATTTTAACTTTTCCTCAGGAAATCTCATCCATGCCAATACTTCAGTCATCACCTGCATGACCATGACTCACACTTCTGTATCTGTAACTACACCAGTCTTCATCTCTGTGGGTCCAATCCCTATATCAAGCTGCTTCCTTGAAATTTAGATGCTTCTAACACAATGAAAACATATATGAAATCAATCTCATGATCATTGATCCACTTTCCACTTCACCAAAAAAAAAAAGAGTCCAGTTCCAAAATTCCCTTTTCAATACATGCTGTGACTATAGATAATGGTTATAGAAGACTGAAATCTGGGAGTCATTCCTAACACTTTTTTTTTTTTTTTTGCACTTCCCTTTTCTAATACTTTACTAAGTCCTATAGTTTTACCTGCTAAATATCTATAAAAAATACCTATTTATCTGCATGTCAGGAACAAAACAGCCTAGTCCAAACAGCCTTCATTTTTTGCCTGTGCTAATAAAATTGCTTCATTAACTATTAAGTCCATATTCGCTTTTGCTGACCACCAGCCTGTTCTCCAGAAAGGAGAAGACTGTTCACCAGTCTTCACAAGAGCAATCCTCTAAAAATCCAAATCCAATCATTTAACGAAACTGTTTAAACTGTCAATAGCTATCCATTACTCTTATGGTCAAGACCAAGATACTTAATATAACTACCTATAAGGCCTTGCAACTCATTGCATGCTCTTCAGCAACATCATGCTGCATGCTTTCAGTGCTACTTACATACCAGCCTCTTTCTACACTCAGAGCCTTTGTATATGCTGCTGCTTCTATCTGTAGTATTTGCTCTGCTTCTCTATCCTTGTTCTTTACCTGGCTAATTCCCTCTTAGCCTCCAAATCTCAGCTCAAATATCACTATCTTCCTCAGTGACGACTTTCCCAATACCTCTAGATTAAGTCTGTCTGTTTCACGCAGTTTTTATGCTATGTCCTCAATTTTGTAATGGTGTTCACAGCTGGAAATTTGCCCTGATTTTGATAATTTTGTAATTGATACACGTCTTCCCTAATAACACAGGTGCCCTGAGGGTAAATTCCCCTCTGAAAACTTTACTCAACAGTTGTTGAATAAATCAATGTTTATTTTCAAAAATAAATTAATGATAAATACATGAATGCCAATTTACCTAAACTGTTTGGAAACTTTTCAGTAAGATAAAGCAAGAGCTTTATAAAGTTTCAATAGTAGATCAGGCTTCTTTCCCTCCTTCTGGCTTTCTTTCCTGCCTGCTTACCAGAATTTTTTTTTTTTTTTCCAGTCACAGTTAAGTATTTAGCACAGAGTCTGATGAATTTAGATGCTTAACAATCTCTGTTGAATGAATTAATCAATCAGAATACCCGATTCTCATCATGCCTTTAATAATTTCTAGTTATATAATTTTGAGAAGATTATTTACCCTCTATGGTTCTCACCTACCATTCTTTCCAACAGAAATAAGAATATACTTCATCTTTTCAAAGAGATGGTTTTCAAACTAACTAGAAAAGAACAAGTTACAGATGCACCTTGCAAACTTAAAAGTTGACCAGATTTAATCATCATTTTCTGAAAGCCTATCACTACTATATTTATTCTGTAAAATATGCAAATCAAAATTAAACACTGAATAAGAAATGACTTTAAATAACATACCGTTTTAGAATTAAATGAAATCTTGACTTTTATGCCTATTCTGTGGCATTATCTTTTGAAAATCCAAAGAGATCACAGTACATGCTCTGGTCGTCATAAAATTTTCCACAAATCCTACACAATACAGAATTCTCTTTATGGTTGTCTAATCAAAATATTTTGTCTTTTTATGAGTCATTTGTACTTTAGAGAGCCACTCTGGGCAATGCTATTAAGGTTAAAGGTCTTAAAAGAACACTTTCAGGCCTTCCTATGGGGCAGTTATAAAGGCAGTTATCCTACTAAAACAGGATGAACTGCAGACTGATAGTGTACTCAACTTCCCTTTGAGAGAAACTATTCTGAGAGTAAATTCTCAACAGGAAACAAAGACAAATTTCACGATGAGTTGAGGCCATTCCCCAGTTTTCTCAAAGGGATGAAAAAATGAGGAATATAGCATTTAGAACCTCTATACCCACTGCTGCTGAGTCGATTCCGACTCACAGAGACCCTATAGGACAAAGTCTATACCAATAATTAACTCTAAGCAGTACCAAATCTGATTTTACCATAGTAAATATTTTAGGATATCTCTCTTGTGCTATCTTAGCATTTTAAACCCCAACACGTCTTTAGTTTTTACTGTCCATGTCACTTGTAACTAAACTATTATTTGGCCAGGAAAGCAAGGCAGACAATTATTATTAGGCAGTTACAACAACAACAGAGAGGAGTGCCAGAAACCTCAGTGCATTTCTTTAGTGATTCTCTATGATTGATATAAAGTAGGTTTTTGCTTCTTTTGAATATGTATTGGGAGTAAGAGTATGTAAAGAGAAGAAGCATCCAACATCTGGTGTAAACAGCAGAGGGGTCCTAGGTTTGGAGAAGGGAGTAAGGAAAATGTGATTCCCTCAAATGATAGCACATAGTAAATTAAATATGAACTAGAGTTCAAAAATTCCTTAATCTCTCCAAATAGATGGAGCTTTCAATTGCTATTTTCTATAATCCTCTTATACTCTAAATTCCGATTTACAATGGGCTATGTCCCTATAGGGGCAAGAATCTACTGGATGCAACCAACAACAACAAACATGTCCTCTGTAGACCATGCAATAGGTTAAAAAAAATGGATTCTTCCATAACCACACCAAGAGATAAAAACAGTCCATTCTTTGGTGTGTATTTAAAAAAGTACTTTTCCATACATATGTGTATGTGTTATTGCAATTGTTTTCTATAAACTGTTTTTCTGTATGTATTTTTATTTAAAAAGGCATCATGAACATATTTCATATTAATCAATATAATTGAACAAAATCATTTTCAAGGTATGATGGTATTTAATTAAAAATGTAACAGTACATTTATTTCTCCTTTGTTATAGCTGTGGGATGTTCAGTTCCTTCCTTCCTTCCTTCCTTTCTCCCTTCCTCCCTCCCTCCTTCCTCCCTTCTTTCTTTCCTTACTATATTCATTCCTCATATTAAACATTTCTTTCAATCTACGATTGTTTTGCTAGGATAAATTTTTATAGCTAATATTCCTAGATAAAGTGAGGTAGATTGTGAAGCATATAATAAGCACTCAAAATATGTTTGTTGAATGAATAATTTTGAATAAACTAATAAATGATTGTAAGAGGTAGTACTTTCTTGGATATCATCCCCTCCCCAAAGAATGAAAAGGTAATAAGAAGCAGCTGTGACACTGTGATCATTCCAGAATGACAGACTGTCAGTCTACTTTTTATACCACTTACAAAACATCTAGCTGTGCCAAACAACTTCCTTTATTAAAATTGCTTTACTGAAGAAGTATATACTGATATGTAACCCAAAGTTAAGCACAGGTACACTTGGTAGAAAGATGTTCTTGCGTTTTTAAATTTTTCATGCATTATTCAAAGATTTAAACAATAACAGCTGTGAAGATAAATTCAGAAATGTTATAAAAATGAAAATTTCATATTAAGATTCACATGGGAATAACCAAAAACTGTCATACAATAGCTACTGATGTTTCTTTTTCCATTAAAGGAATCCAAACAATAAAAGAAAATCCGTCTTTTGAAACCACATTGTGGGTTAATATTGTGTTTCAATTACTTTCTTCATAGAAAATGATTGCATTAAAACAATACTATGTCATAATTACAATTTCCAAAACAGCACACTTGACAGCTTGTTTTGGCTAATCACTGTTTTTGTGAGTCATCTTATTAAATATTTGAATATAGAAAACTTTTAAAGATATATATAAATACATATATACACACATTTATACACACACGTACACACATGTATACAATTTTCTCTATAGTGTAGAATTTAAAATGAAAAACTCCCTCAGTTTTTGTTACGTTTGTAGAAACAGTCTGTGGATTTCTGTGCCTATATTTCTTTCCATTAATTCAACAAATATTTGTGATTGTCACCTATATATCCTTCAATACTTTAGGCACTAAGGATTTGATAATGAATAAGTCAGACAAAACAGTAAATCTGCTGTTTGCAAAGTTGCATTCTAAAACTTGGCCTAGCCTGAGGCCAAAGTGTGCTTATTATTAGTCCCCTATGAAATGAATTTATCCAATCTGTCACAGTTCCTGTATTTTTTGTAATCATTTATTACAGTGGAAAGTCAAACTTACCCTATTCTCAGTACTCTTGATGAAGAATGTTTCTCTTTGCATCCTTACACTTCCTTAAGTTTTATTACATATTTCTTTCCATGCATTTGTATGAAGTAAGAACTGATTTAATGGACTTGCTATTTTAGGATCCATTTGTTAAACCTTCAATTTTCTTTTAAAGTCTCAAATCAGTTCCATGATTTGAAACTAGCATACCATTACTCTCTTCTTTTTTGTCTAAAATAGTGCATTGATTTATTTTATATTTTGATCTCACAAGTGTTATTCTTCATTAATAAATACATACGCATGGTGCTAATACATAAAATCTATTGATTAGAATGTGTTAAACATTAAGAATAAGGAAAAAGAACAGTAATTTGGAGTTAACACAGCATAAAATAAAAGAGAGTGTACTGAACTTAGGAGGATACAGTAAAAATTCAGTTCTTTTTGCTTAAAAGTCAACCAATTTAAAAATATATGAAATTTTTTTAAAAGGACTGTGTTATATCCACCTCCATAGTCCTTGCTCCTGTTATTTACTGAGTATTTTGATCAAGTTACTTCAATGAACTTTAATATCATCATCCATAACGTTCTCAGAATTTTGTTGTTGTTGTTAGGTGCCATCGAGTCAGTTATGACTCACGGCAACCCTATGTACAACACAGCAAAACACTGCCCGGTCCTATGCCATCCTCACAATCATTGTTATACTTGAGCCCATTGTTGCAACCACTGGGTCAGTCCATCTCGTTGAGGGTCTTCCTCTTTTTTGGCTTACCTTCTATATTACCCAGCATGATGCCCTTCTCCAGGGACTGGCGCCTCCTGATAACATGTTCAAAGTATGTGAGATGAAGTCTCATCATCCTTGCTTCTAAGGCGCCTTCTGGCTATTCTTCTTCCAACACAGATTTGTCATTCTTCTGACAGTCCATGGTATATTCAATATTCTTCACCAACACGATAATTCAAAGGCATCATTCTTCTCCGGTCTTCCTTATTCATTGTTCAGTTTTCATATGCATATGAGGTGATTGAAAACACCATGGCTTGGTCAGGCGCACCTTAATCCTTAATGTGACATATTTGTTTTTGAAAACTTTAAAGAGATCTTTTGGAATACTGCCTGTAATAGTAAGTGTTATAGATGCACTTATATTTATAATTGAACAAATGAATGGATATATGTATATCTGTGTATATGTATATACGTAATGCTTTCCTCTGCTTAGAAATATTCTTCCTCTGATCCCACAGTATAATGTCCAACGGATACAGTACCTTCTTTTATATCCCAGTGTGCAAAGTACCTGGCACATGTAGGCTAATTTGAAAAAAAAAAAGTGTTTTGTACAGAAAAATAATGCTTGAAAGCATAAATTTATATATTATTATGAGGAAGTGTTCATGCTCTAAATGAACAGTATCATAGAAAGTGAGCCATTTGCTTTTCACAACATGACAATCTCAACTAAACAAGGTGAATAAAAGTAAACCCATATCTAAGTCCATCAGGGTAAAACTGAAGGAATAAAAAGCAAAAGTAAAGCAATTACATGGAGAAGACCAAAGAAACAAAACAAAACAAACAAACCAGCCCATGGCTGATGAGTCTATTCCCACTCACAGTGACCCTATAGGACAGAGTAGAACTGCCCCATAGGGTTTCCGAGGAGTGGCTGGTGGCTTTGAACTGCTCACCTTTTGGTGAGCGGCCAAGCTCTTAACCACTGCACAATCACGGGTCTAGAGTGGAATATTATTTGGTAATAAAAAGAAATGAAGTACTGGTACATGCTACAACATGGATGAACCTTGAAAAAGTATACTAAATGAAAGGAGGCTGTCAGAAAAAGACCACATATTGCATGATTCTGTTTATATGACATATTCAGAATAGGTAAATCTATAGATACAGAGGTAGATTATTGGTGGTTGCTTAGGGGTAGAGCCCTGGTGGCTCAATGGTTAAGTGTTCAGCTGCTAACTGAAATGTCAGCAGTTCCAACCGACCAGCAGCTCCACGGGAGAAAAGATCTGGTGGGTGATCTGCTTCTGTAAAGACTATAGCCTAGGAAACCCTATGTCGCAGTTCTATTCTGCCATATATGATTACTATGACTCGAGACTGACTCGATGGCACGAGCAACACAACACGTATAGAGAATGAATGGAGAAAATTACGTGAATGCTAATGGGTACGGGGTTTATTTGGGGGGTGACAAAATTTTCTAAAAGTAGATTGTGGATTGTGGTTATGGTTGAACACTCTGAATATACTAAATATTTTTAAATGTGTATTCTAAATGGGTAAATCATATGGTATGTCACTTATATCTCAATAAAGCTGTTAAAAAACACACACCATTCAAATTCAATGGCAACAACAACAAAAAACAAAACAAGAAAGAATATCTCTATTCTATCCATCACGGTAATAAAGATTACAGCCAAATACAATACGACAAAAAATAGTAAGGAAAAAAAAGTATTGGCAGAGAAAGACACTAATGTCATCAATTACAAATTATGTGAATCTCTGAACAGTAAATGCAAGAGACTCTAAATTTTAAAAAATCAGAATTAGTATGAAAATTTAACAAATTTTCTGGTTATTAGGTAAAAACCCCCATTGCCATCGAGTAGATTCTTGACTCATAATGACCCTATAAGACAGGGTAGAAACTGCCCCATAAAGTTTACAAGGGGCGCCTTGTGGATTCGAAACGCCAACTTTTTGGTTAGCAGCCGTAGCTCTTAACCACTACACCACCAGGGTTTCCAGTTATTAGACAAACATCCCAAAATTAACACTGTGCATATAAAAACACATACCAAAAAAAAAAGAGGAGAAAGAAAAAAAGACTCAATAGTCTTAAAAACACTTTAACAATATCAACAAAACCATAAAGTGCCTAAAATAAATCTCACAAAATATTTGATACAATTTTTTGGCAAGAACATAAAATTTTACTGAAAAGCATAAAAAAAATCTGATTATATGAAGAGATCAACTATTTTGGATACTAATACCCAATATTATAAATATATCAGTTATCCTCAAATTGATCTCCAAATGCACAGCAATTCCAAAACTTTTTGTTGAAATCGTAAGATCAATTTATGACTTTGTTAGGGATGGCTTTCTTAAATAATGAAAGCACAAACCATAAGGAAAAACAAAATGAATTTGACCTAATTAAAATCAAATCTTCCTTAGACAAAAGATATCATTGACAAGGTTTAAAGATAAGTCACACACAGGAAAAATATTTGCAGCACATATTAAAAAAGGGAGATTTATATTCAGAATATATGAACAACCCCTAGAAATAAATAAGAAAGAGAATATTTAAAAAATAGGCAAAGAATAGACTAATTCATTAGGAGAAAAATGTTGTATTGTTGATATGTTATTTAAAGTGAATAAACTAGATCCACATGTAAAAGCTTGAAAGAATCTTTAAAATTTAATAGTGTGGTATGCTGCAAAAATGATACATAGGGAATGCCATTTATACCTCTTTTCAAAACGTATGTCTTATGTTTTTCTTGTTTGGTTGTTAGGTGCCATCCAGTCGGTTCCAACTCATAAGGACCCTATGTACAACATAATGAAACACAGCCCACTCCTGTGCCATCCTCACAGTCATTGTTATGTCTGAGCCCACTGTTGCAGCCACTGTGTCAATCCATCTCATTACGTTTTTAGTCAGCATTTAATGCATAGTCCTACATATGCATTAAATTATTTAAATGTTTAGTACTTTTAATGTATTAAATGTTTAAAAATATAGTGGGGAAGGATGAGTATCTCTGCTGATGACAGAAGGATATGGTATCAGAGCACAGGTGTCCTAATTTTTTTGGTACTTTTTAATATGTTTAAAGTATGTCAAAAAAAATTAAAACAAAAGAAAATTTACAGCATTTATATCATGTCATGGAAACTGAAAATCTGCTTTTAATTTAGACCCTGAACTACTTAAGAGGAGCCTTTTCCTGGCCAGTTCTTTTCACAGCTCCCAACTTTCAACATATCCAATTCCCAGTAACATCCCTCAACATTTCACTTCTTAGCATGACGAAAAAGGGTCTATGAACCTTCTGGAGAAACCAAAAGGGCATGAGTTGCAACACAGACTAGAACATTTTGTTAACTTTTCAGCCACCAGTGACTTCCTTTCTCACAGTTTACTCAAGCCAGGCTTACTTGTTATTTTTCCCAATAGGTTATTGTTGCCATATTTGTTGTTGTTGTTGTCAGGCATCGAGTTGCTTTTGACTCATAGCGACACTATGTACAACAGAATGAAACACTGCCCGGTCTTGCATCATCCTCATGACTGTTGTTATGTTTGAGCCCATTGTTGCAGCCACTGTGTCAATCCATATCATTAACGGTCTTCTTCTTTTTCACTGACCCTCTACTTTACCAAGTATGATGTCCTTCTCCAGGGACTGTCCTTCTCTCCTGATAACATGTCCAAAGTATGTGAGATGAAGTCTCACCATCCTTGTTTCTAAGGAGTATTCTCGCTGTACTTCTTCTAAAACAGATTTGTTTGTTCTTCTGGCAGCCCGCGTCATAGTCAATATTCTTTGCCAACACCATGATTCAAAGGCATCAATTTTTCTTCCATCTTCCTTATTCATGCCGTATTTAGAAACTTAAATAAGAAACTGTTGATTTCAACTATAGCCTTCTTGAATGTTTCCTTTACAATGCAAACATGTTTAATGGATAATCCAATACACTGAAATACCAGATGCTCAGCATTTTATGCTCCATCATATTCAGATAAATCTCTATTTGAAGTTTGCCTTTCAAATTTTTTTACCTTCATTTGGACTTAAAATGCCCTCTAATTGGGACCCGAATGTCTTCCAAATAATGGCAGTTAGCATAATATAGAATCAACCATGGCAGTGAAGAAAATAGAAAAGAGAGAGAATGGAAGGAAAAACAGGAAACAAGAAAAGATACACTCTGAAAGAAAAAAAAAGGAAGATCAAGGTGAAGATTTATCTGTTTCTGTTTAACATGTATAAATTTTAAGAATAGTAGAGTATTAATGGTAATGAATAGGCCTGAACTAAAAATTTTGAGTGTTATCTTTAATTTCCTAACATAAAATTTTCAGCCATGTGAGTAGCTAGTGATCCTAAGATCTGATAAAACTCAGGGATCAAAATTCAGGTATTTATGAAGACATTCTCATTGGAAGTGAAAAATTTTCTCTCTCTCCTCCTCCCTCCCTTCTTTCCCCCTCCCGCTTTTTCTTCCCTGTTTGAGACACTAAGAAGTCCTAGATCTGAGTTAAGCAGTCCAAGACAACACATATTTATTACTTATACAATGGCAAGAAAAGTTTGGGTCTTATGTTCCTTAACTTCCATTGTAGAAACACCTGAACATATGATCAGTGCACAAGATAAGCCATATTTACAACTTAACAGCACCCTAGACATTCTCTGTTTTATTATTTGAAGTTATATAGAGTTTTATAGAAATAAATCCTTTATAATGGTTAACAGGATAACAGCACTTGTAGTCTACGGTTTAAGAAATCAGTTGAAATCAGAAAGGGAGGAGATGTTCATTTTAACAAAAGGTTTAATATTGAGTTTTATCTGAACCCTAGGATACTGGAAAATAGCAATGTTTAAATAAATGCCCCCCCCCACCCCCTTGTATTCAGGAAAATATCAAACCAACCAAAACAAACCCACTGTCCAACTCATAGCGACCCTATAGGACAGAGTAGAACTTCCCTATAGGGTTTCCAAGGTTGTAGTCTTTACAGAAGCAGACTGCCACATCTTCCTCCCGCAGAGCAGCTAATGGATTCGAACCATCAACCTTTCGGTTAGCAGCCCAGCACTTGATACAAATAACCACCCTTCACAGAAGGCTTAAATAAGACTCACTGACGCCTCCTTGTTTGCCTATAACAAGGTCAGATACAGACCTTCCAAATTCCCACTCTTGGCCTCATAAATGAGTAACTGAATTATCTGCACCCAAATGATCAATCAGAAGCAAAGTGTTTGTTAGCCAAACTTTGGTTAAGCTTCTCCAAAGTCCCTGAACTACGGCCCACCCTCGGCCTGAGCCAACATACTACCCCTCTTGAAACATACTACCCCTGGAGAATAGGATGACCTCAGTGTAAAACATTCTGATTTACTATCTGATGATGTCACCTCCTCATCCTACTTCCCCTCACCTGGGTTTTTTCTAGCTTTGTTGGGGCCCTAGTGGCACAGTATTTGAGAGCTACAGCTGCTAACCAAAAGGTCAGCAGCTCAAATCCACCAGCTACTCCTTGGAAACCCTACGGGGCAGTTCTACTGGGTACTATAGGGTCACGATGAGTTAGAATCGACTGGACAGCAACGGGCTTGGTTTCATTTTTTTTTTTTTTTGGCTTACTCTCGATCTCTATAAAAGAAAATGTTTTTTTCCCTAACTCTTCGAGATGCTTGCAGATCTTAAAGATCTTATGGCCGAAGTGGCTCTCCCTTATTGTATTAGTCCTCCCTCCCTCACTACTACAATAGTCCCTTTCTTTCCCCAATTTTCCTTCCTGAATAAAGATTCTCCCTATCAAAGTCTGGATTTGTTTTTTCTTTGACAAATTAAATGAACTGAAATCTCATCCGCCATACTTGATAACCAAAAACCAAACCAAACTCATTGCCATCAAGCCGATCCCTACTCATAGGGACAGATTAGAACTGCCCCTTAGGGATTCCAAGGAGTGTGGTGGATTTGAACTGACAACCTTCTGGTTAGCAGCCATAGCTCTCACCCACTGCACCACCAGGACTCCATACTTGATAGCAGATGTTATTTCCAGGTTAAGGATCAAGGCAACTCAACTCAGTAAGGCAAACTGACCAGCCTCTTTGATGAGAATTGCCCTCTTTGGAGTCACAAAATGGCAAAAGACCATAGCTTGTCCTTACTATGGATCACTGTGGTCAGTGCTGGTTATTTACATGTGGAACTGTGAGCTAATAAAGCCAATATTATGGATTAATTTTTATGGCTTGGAGTAGCTACCATCATCAATAACTAGACTGACATACTGATTCTCAGGAGTTTTGAAGGTGAATGTCCTTGGTGAGAAGTAAATATGAATCAGGGAAAATAATTCACCTTACTGGTATTTATGAGTTACTAATATCTTTTTTTATATAATTGTGACAACTTGTTATTATATGTTCTGATCATTAAATGCCTTGTTCATATCAGTCTGTTACCAAATCTTTAAGATGTTGCTTTGACTTAGCATACCACTGTGTTTATACTTCACAATAAACTTCTGAACATACTGAAGTCTGTTACGTAAGTACTTGAACTCAGTATATGATGTGTGTATTCTGGGATGTAGATAATGAATCTTATATTAGTCAATTCTATAACTGAAAATTTTCCAAATATAAAAGTAGCTGAGAGATTTAGTAATAGATAAAACACATTGAGATTATTTTTTTCCCCTAAATCACACAGAATGTTATTCTGGTTTTTTTCCTTAGACCATCTTCATTAAAATGCCAGTGTGACATGTTTTGTCTCTTCCTAAATGATATAATTTTCTACATCAGCGGTTATTTTAAATGCTGACAACTTTATCTGGCATTATTCTCTGGTAACATTCACACGGAAGATATGAGAATGATTCTGTGTCAACAACAATTAAAAGAAAAAAAAATCACATCTACTTTTCAGCTCCATACTCCTTTACACATATATACAAAGCCCAGTCTCAATTGTACTTTTTCATCCTTTTATTTCTACATACTGCTTCTGTTCAAAACTTTACAATTATTTCAAACTTAAAAATACATCAAAAGCAAAACTGATTTGAAAATACAGTTTCAGTACTAACCTTCATACAGCACAGCAAGGATTTCTCTTTTTCTTGTTTTTAGCATTGTACACTTGCACAAACCCATGCACATTAAGTCAGATCCAGGCCAAGGATTTCTTCCAATTTGCAGACAGAAACCAGCAATGGGATTAATAAGAATTATTTAAGAAATATAGCAAGGCAATGTGTCCAAAAATACTGTGTTACAAAACTTCCAATGTTCTCACCTCCTTCACAGAAAAGGGAGAAAGGAAATTTTTGAGCCAGGTAAAGAAAATTGCTTTACCTATGGAAACCCTGGCAGTGTAGTGGTTAAGACCTACAGCTGCTAACCAAAAAGTTGACAGTTCTAATCCACCAGGAGCTCCTTGGAAACCCCATGGGGTAGTCCTACTCTGTCCTATAGGGTCGTTATGAGCCGGTATTCACTCGACGGCCATGGGTTTGATTTTTTTTGCTCTAACTGTGGTCTTGGGCTTACAAATTTGATCACTTTGTGGCACTAGCAGTAAAATACTTGGGTCAACTCTTTGTTTTATTTTACCTTCATAGTATACAATTTCAGGCATTTATACATAGATTTGCAGGCTTTACATACCTTTTTGAAGGTAGATCTACTTTTTTATTCATTTTTTAAGTTTACACACCATAATATTCATTTTTTCTGTCTCAGTTCCATGATTTTGACAAACATATACAGTCATTTAATTACCATGACAATCAAGATACAGAATAATTTCACCTCCAAAAAACATTTCCTCCTGCTGTTCTATTATAACTCTTTTAAATATAAAACAAATCTTTTTCAGATCAATTTCATTGCTTTTGTTATGTAATTGCTTTTTTGTGATGTGTTTTACTTTCCAAAAGAGATTTATAGAAATAACTCATTGATTTGTTCACAAATATTAAGTAACTACTACACAGCAGGCATATCAGGCATTTGGGATGCAACAGTAAACACAGAAAAAGCTCTCTGCTTTATATTGTTTAGTTTATATATTTCAGTGGAGAGGAGGATGGGAGGACAAATAATAAACTGTAAGTATAATTAATAAGAAGATTATATAGTGTGCTATAAAAATGATTTATAGAAAAAAAAGAAAAGGATAGAAAAAGATAAATTGGAAGTGATTAATCACAGATGAATGATTACAATTTTAAATAGGGAGATCATTGAATGCCTCATTTGCTGGGTTATGAAGATTTTTCAAGTTCAAAATCCTTACATGACACAGAATCTGTAATTATTATTCATTTTTTAATTAATTTCCGTAAAATGTTAAACTTAATGTATTGAGTTTAAAGAACCAAATCTTTGATTCTCTTTTTCTCTATATTACATTGATTTTAATTCTATTTAAGTTCAACTCCCCCATGTGTTTAAACTGTAAAAGCAGAAAATATCTTATTAAAATGAGTAAAATTAAAGATTTTAAATTTTCCAAAAAAAAATCTCCTCAACGTACATGAAAAAAATAGCAAATTAAAGACGTGAAGTTGTGTTCATCTCCCAACACTCAATTGATATGACTTTAAATGATTTTAACCCACATGTATGAGTAATGTCAGCACTTTTCTAGAAGTTGGAAAACTGAACATTAAGGGGAGTGCCCAAATGAGATCAGCCAATCAGAGTCCCCAGCCTCTAGATTTAGAGGCACCAGATCCCATAAAAAACAAAAACAAACAAACAAAAGAAGCCAGGAAATCTGAAACCAAAAATATGAAAATCTATATAAGGAGCATGTGCACACATACCCACACACACACACACATACACACACTTCTACAGTTCTTTTGCAGTGTGAAGAAATTAAATGAGAGATTTGGGACTCAGGGGCACCAGGCACAGAAGAGAATGAATGGGGTTGAGATAGAGTGTGAGATCCTGGACTAAAAAAAAAAAAGAAGAGAGACTAAATATAAATCTACAAATATAATAGCTGGACAAATTAAATTATGAGATTCTCCTCTAACTTCCTCTGATAATCCTCCCTTACCCACTGGCAACCACAGATATCTTATCTCCACGCAAGAGACTGGGGTATTCCTCCCTGGGAAAACTGACCCCTATGGGAGTCAAAGACCTTCAAAATACTAGCATTTTGGTTGGTTTGCGAAGAAATAAAAGTTTGTTCTTGATCGCTCTAAATGAAGCTTATCGGTCAACAAGGCCTATACGCCCCATCAAGCTTCCCAATACATTTTAATGCTTTACTCTTAAATGTGGACTGATGACAAGGAATCACCAGAGTTGATAAAAGCCTCAAATACGCAAGAAATAATCCAAAACATGCTCATAAAAAGAAGGGGAAAATAGGAAAAGTAGATTTAAGACCTCTCCATTACTTACTAAGGCTCAAAAAAAGTTTAGCACTTTTTCCAGTGCGTACTATATGTATGCTTAATACATAGTACTTGCTTAATAAACTTTGTAGAGCATTATAACTGAGTGTACACGTTAAATGTGTGTGTATATTATGCATTTTCTATAATAGAAATTCAAAGTAGATTAGAACAACATAATACATTTTGGGGAAAATGTACATGTTTGCTCAATAAAAAGTAACAGCTAATGATTATTGAAACTCAAAATATGCTGGATAAAATTCTACATTCTTTACACAAATTAACTGATATAATCAACACAGGATACCATTTTCAAACTAAGGTAGAGAGGGGTTAGTGATTTACCCAGATAGAGACTAGGAAACATTGGAACCAGTATTTAAAGTCAGGATTTCTCATAAAGCACAAAAACTTAAATTAAAAAAAAAAAACTGCATGATAAGAAAAATTCTAAGCATTGCATGGAATTATTTTTAAATGATTATAAACTTAGATACTTTAATCACATTTGATACCTAGAATTCTCAAGTTCAGGACCACTCCTTGACCAAAGGGTAGCCATCTATCGGTCAGAATCCACTCCACGGCAACTGGTTTTTTTGTTTGTTTTGGAAAGTGTTTCCTTAGGTAAATAGCAGTGTAACTAGAATTTCACAGATTCTGGACATATAGGGGAATAGATCTGGGTTGGTGACCACCAAGCTCTGAAAATTGAAGAAACAAACCTTTCCGTTTGGTGTGCCATTAATACCCGTTGCCGTCAAGTTGATTATGACTCAGTGACTCTACAGGACAGAGGAGAACTGCCGCATAGGGTTTCCAAGGAGCGCCTGGTGGATTCGAACTGCTGACATAATGGTTAGCAGCCATAACACCGAACCACTACGCTACCAGGGTTTCCGTACCATTAATGCTAGTGAGAAAAACAGCATTTAAGTACCTGATTATAAGGTACTAATTAGATGATGTCAATTTTTATTTGAAATGCAGGTCCAGTATCCTGAGTAGTTTCTAGATTCATCTCAAAAGTATTAAGTTCTGTAACATGTAACCAGAAGCCCTCTCCCTAAATTTCTTTGTGATACCAATGAGGTGGCCATTTATGGGATAGTATGGGTTAAGCGCTGGTCTACCAGCCAACAGGTTGGCAGTTTGAATCCACCTAGAGGCACTTCGGAAGGCAGTCCTGGTGATTTGCTTCTGAAAAGTCACATCCTCAAAAACTCTATGGAGCAGTTCTACTCGGCACATACGGGGTCACCATGAGTTGCCATGGCAACTAACAACAACATGCTCTCTAGCAGCTGCTTTAAAAGCATTAGTCACTGTACATCTGGATCTAAAATATGACTTTAATAATTAATTTAAATTAATAATGTAGATTCAGCCCTAGATTGGTCCCTTTTTATTATTTATTTCTGACTCTTTAAAAGACAGCCCCTCCCTCCCGGTGAGCTGGGACCTGTTTTAGTCTGCTCACCTCTCGGAATAATTGAAAAAAGCTATAAACCATCAGTCTCCGTGGTGATCAGCAAAATAAGAGTTTGAAGTGTCTCAGGAAAAGACAACTTCCAGTGCAGTCAGTGATGCAGAGGCATAATATGCTGACCATGCTGTCTAATTTTAATCGGGATTCTAGACTAACAGCTACATTTTTTCAGAAAAACATGTTTTTCCTTGGTGGTCAAAACCAGGATGTGAAACCAAATGCCCCAAGGGGTCTTAACCAAGTGACCATCTGCACCCCCTACAATACATGTACTCAGGAAGAGTGCTGTCTGGGTGTTGTTGCCAACAAGATATTTTTGCAAGATAGACAAAGAAAATACATGTAAACATCTTGTGACCATGATCTAAGCATCCTGTGAAACTATCTGTAATCACTAACTATCCTATTAATAATCGGTAGCCAATCAGAGTGTGATTATTATTATATTCATTGATTTTCCCGCAAGTGCCCTCCCTATGATTTGGTTCCTCTTTTTACCCCATAAGAATACTTACCTAATGAAACTGCCCTGGGATTGCCTGGCTCCATTTTCAGTGGGTTATGTAGTTGCCCAATTGCAATTGCTTTAAACCCTTAATAAACCTCTCTGTTTGGACTTGAAAGAGCATTCAAGTTTTTCTCTACAACAGAAGCATAGCTAATTCAGTGTGTTGTGACTCTTTTAATTAAAGGTGTTGCTTATCAACCCACAGATAAGTGGTGTTATGATATCACTGCTTTCCAGATTGAGAGAGAACTCAGGTCCTACTATATGACCCTACTTACAAAAATTAGAGGTGTCAGAAAAAGATGTTTTTAATGTACAGCAAAATGTTGAACTCCCATCAAGGAGGGCAATGAATAAGCACTTAAATAAAGAAGGAACCATAATTAGAGGAATCTTGTTGCCAAGCTTTGGCAAAAATCTTTATCTGATGATAATTCGGCTTTAATTAGTAAATTCACACTCTCTACAGTTTCAAGTCTTTGAGATATCTTACTCTTATCAGATAAAGGAAGTTCCAGTCATAATGGTGGGCCTTGATCCAAATGCTGAAATGCAGAACTGGACTGAATTCAATTAGGAGATTACAATCAAGTGCCTAGGCTACCTGATGCTGATTTAAGTCTTCGATCGTGATTTAACCAGGTGATACCTTGTGAGGGAAGTTATAGAGTTCTTCAGAAGGCATAATTCTCTCCAAGAAACCCACTAGTTTCGTTTGGAATATATGTGAAATTGCGGTTACCCTGAATGTTTAAAGCAAAAGCTGAATTTATGTCACCTGAAAAACGCTGAATTACATCATTTATTTACACTTTTTTGTTGTTTTTTGAAAGAAAAAACTAAATTCATTTCTGCTCTATCAAATTCATACTAATAAATATAGCATATCTTGCTAACAATTTTGATTAGACAACTATACAACTCTTGCACTATTTTCTGAAATAGACTTCTTATAGTTTCTATCTTGTAAATCACCTCAGAGAGTATATTTTTACAACTTTCACTTACTGGAAGTTTAACCTCCATTAGCTCCTGAAATATTTTATTTTTGTCCACTAAAATTGCAACCCAAATTTAACCTACTTCTCAACACTGATATTTTCCTTTTGAGGCCACTGCTCAGTGTAATGTGCTTCTTTGCAGCAGGCGCAAAAACAATCTAAACTGCCGTCTAGATAATCTCAGCCTTTACCAGAGAGTGACATGTTGACATGCATGACAAGCAAAGACACATTATGCAAGATGCGCTCATCAAAGAAATACAGTCTGTAGGCACATTGAAAATCCAAGACACTGGATTTTGAAAATTCTGCATCATGTTTTCTGTCAGGCACTAGATCTTTCAGTGCCTTATATTGACAGTGTTACTTATAGAAGTATATTCCCCTTAAAAAAAATCAGCAAACAAAAATTGGAAATTTATCCATCATTTATATCACGTCTTACATATTTTTAATTTATATAGAGATTTATCTAGGCATTCTTTAAATTGAGTTCAAGTATTAACATTTAAACTTGATTCCATTTAGAAAAACATTGTTTATTGGAGACTTGTGAGGAATTTTCGTATCATGTAACATGTTGTAACAAAAATGACTAGAGCTAATCTAATTTTTTAATCTGTTAGGTATTTTCTTTAAATTTAACCATTTATTTTGAGATAACTGCAGGCTCACATGAAGTTTAAAGAAATAATAGGGAAAGATCCCACGGGCCCTTTATCCAGTTTTTACAAAGGATAACATCTTATAAAACTATCCTACAATATCACGACCCAGATATTGACATTGATGCAATCAAGATACACAATGTTTCCATCACCACAATGATACCTCATGCGCCCTTTTATAGCCACAATCACTTTCCTTCTACCCCTACCCGCTCCTTTTTCCCTGGTAACCACTAGCCTGTTCTCCATTTTTATAATTCTGTCATTTCAAGAATGTTCTATAAATAAAATCATACAGTATATTACCTTCTGAATTTGGCTTTTTTTTTTTTTCACTCAACATAATTCTCTGGAAATTTATTCAGGTTGCTGCATGAATCAGTATTCCTTTCTTTTTTTATTGCTAGAAGTAGTATTTCTCATGGTATGAATGTCCCAGTTTGTTTAACCATTCACTCACTGAAGGACATCTGTGAACTTTCCATTTTGGGGCTATTATGAACAAAGCTCATATGAACATTTGTGTACAGGTTTCATTTCTCTGAGATAAATGTTCATGAGCGTAATTCCTGGGCCATATGGTAGCTTCATGTTTAATTTTACAAAAACAAAACAAAACCTGTCAATTTTCCAGAGTGGCTGCACAATTTTACATTCCCACCAAGAATGTATGAGTGATCATTTCTCTGCATCTACGCCAGTATTTGATGTTGTCACTGTTACTTTTTTTATCCATTTTGAAAGGTATTCAGTGATACCTCATTATGGTTTTAACTTGGATTTCTCAAACGACTAATGATGTTGAACATCCTTTTATGTGCTTATTTGCCTATAGCCTCTCTGATGAAATATCTCTTCACATCTTTGCCTAGTTTCTAATTAGATTGTTATTTTTAATGTTGTTTCTAGGTTCTTGAGGTAGGAGCTTACATTAGTGATTTGAGACTTTTCCTTTTTTCAAACGTAGTCATCTGGTGCTATAAATGTCTCTCTCAGTAATGTTTTATCTGTGTCTTACACAATTTGATATGTTTGGGGCACCTCTTTACAGGCTGATGAGAGTGGTACAAGTCTCCCCACTTGGCCTTTGCGCCATGAGTGGGGGTGAGGCCACAACTTTGTTGTTATTATTAATTTTTTTTTTAATGTTGGCTTTATTAGAGTGGTTATTGTCTGAAAGTTTTCTGTCTTGCTAGGCTGCCACTTTACTAAAGCTTTGTTTTTTGGCCTAGAGAAAACAAGCATTTAAGGAAAACTTTCTCTTTTCTTTCTGTCTGAACCCGTTAGGCGTTTCCAGGTTTCCAGCTTTTTCAGCACACAGTCTGGGACATATGGGCAAATAGAAAGCCCACAGAAAGCATCTCAGTGTCATTCTTCTTCGGGTCCAAAAGTCCCCAGTCATCATTCTGCCTATTCTTCACCTTTTCACCTTTCAAAATCTCAGAATCTTCTTATGGATACATATATATATAGTTATACAATTGTACAATTGTATGTACATACATAATTAATTATATATATTTAATTATTGGAATATATATTTAAATGATTGAAATATATGTTTAAATTACTGGTGTGTGTGTATATATCTATATCTATATCTATATATTTCCATGGTTTTTAGTTGCAGTTAGATGGAGGAATACGAAAAGTATGTCTACTCCATCTTCCTTCTATATCTGTTTTTTGACTGACTCCAAACTGCTTCCACAAATTTTCCAGAAATGGAAAAAAATGCATTATTTTCAACTATACATACATTAAAATGGCATAAGAATTCTGAACTAATTGGCAAAATAGTAGAGGCCTTTTCTGCACTCAACCGCTCAGTGGTTTGAACTAGTTTCAGTCATTTTATGTGTCTGACTTCAGTTTTTCACTTACAAAATAGGGTTAATTACAGGCTAACTGCCGTAGCACAGAGCACCAACCTACTTGGTGATCTAAAAAATTCTTTCTATTTGTACCTTATGAGGCTCTCTTTTATCTTACCTGATAATTATAGAACAGGAATATGAAGTTCTAGCATATAATTTAACATACACATTCAATTGAACTATTTCCCTCAAATAGACAATATTTTCATAGTATCTCAAGTACAGATTATTTTGAAGAAACAAAAAGGATTTGAACCTATGGCATTCCACAAGAAAGTCTTGCTCTCTGTGAAAAAGTAGTAGCTACAAGCCAATGTTTCAATATTCCACTCCCAGAACAAAGAAGTAACTTACTGTTAAACTGGCTTATCTCTCAAACAGCAACTGTGAGCTATCCCTTTGCTCATAAACTGTATGAAAGGTACTGTGTGAGGTGATGCAGGAAATAGAAGAATGAGCCAAAATTTGTGGCTAGATAACTAATTCATGACCTATCACTTGAATTAAGTATACCTGGCTTCATAATGTAACTTTAAATGCAACCTTTTGGCTCCAGAGATGAAATACTTTAGAATAGGTTATTACCAACTAACCTATGCTTGCCAAGTAGGAGCATCTATTAGGGCAGAGGCTGGGAGGGGCAGTATAGAATTGCCCTGATATCACTGTGAAGACCTACAGCCAACTATGGTCTCCAAACATTACAATCCCTCATTGCCAGGGTACTCTGTCAGCTGTCCTTGCCAACACAGGAAACAGAGAAAAAAAGAAGGAAATGTTAAAAGGCTGTTTCTGCAGGATCTAATGCAATGTTTGTTATAAACAGGGGCTACAAAACTATTAAATGGGAATAAGCTAACCTGAGTTTCAATTTTTTCGTACTGTCTGGCCCTGCCTAAATCACTTTATCTCTTGGGACATTGATTTTTTCCATTCTAAAATAGAGTTGAAAATAATATTTATTAAGTTGTTTCAAGGAGAAAGTTTGACAAAGTTTAAATGTACTTTCTGAATTTTAAAGTGCTACGCCAGTTTAATGAGAATAAAGCTTATCAATTGCATCCATGTTCCTCTTACTACAACATGCCCAGATATTAATATGACCAGTGACAAAAATATCACTTCTATTATTCTATTCAATAAAAGGGTAATTTAAGTTCCGGTAATCCCTACGCAGGACATAATGAAGTAATTTTTATTTTAACTTTCAAAAATAATTGTAGCTTGTAATTTATTTTTTTCCTAAACTATCACTGAATTTGGAAAAAAAAGAAAATATAATTTAAAATAGTGATTTGTAGACTCACCTAAAGTATCACTAAAACTTCAGAGAATATAGATAATCTATCAATTTCCAAAGTCTAGTAGTTATTTTCCATAATTCAAGCCACTGAAACTAGATAAAAAATATCCCTGGACTATCACTGCTGTGCTACCAGTAAGCTTGCCTACTTGAAAGTTTAGATAAAGTTCATTAATTATTCAACTTTTCTTGCCTAATTTTTTTATATGACAAATGTAAATTTCGTACCAACCAAAATATTTTACAGTCCTTCTGGATTTTGAGACAAAATGCCTTTTTCTTTCTACATACATTTCCTAGCAGTATTTTAAATCCTACATTTATTCTGAATTTAAAATGGCCAAGTAACAAGAGGAGCCCTAGGGGCATACTGGTGAAGAGCTCAGCTGCTAACCAAAAGAATCCACCAGCCGCTCCTTGGAAACCCTATGGTGCAGTTCTACTCTGCCCTCTAGGGTCTCTAGGAGTCGGAATCAACTTGATGGCAAGGAGTCTGCGGTGGTTTTAAGTAACAAGAAGTGAGTTGGTAAGCACATAAATAATGGCATATTCCTTTTTGGAGACTACAGTCTCAAGAAATATGTTCTATAATATAGAGGCATTGACAGTAAAAACTACGATAATAGAGCTTTCTAGGAATGGCAGAGGAGCCCTGGTGTTGCAATGGTTAAAGCATTTGGCTGCTAACCGAATGGTCAGCAGTTCGAATCCACTAGCCGTTCTGGAGGAGAAAGATATTGAAGCCTGCTTCCGTAAAGATTTATAGCCTACTCTGTCCAATAGGGTCACTATGAATCAGAATGATCTCGACAGCAGTGGGTTCGGTTTCTTGGTTTAGGAATGGTAGAGTTTCGGATATTCTATAAATTCAGTGTCAAGAGAGCCTGGATGTACAGAGCAGTTACCATTTAAAAGCACCATCACAGATTTAATAAAATCTGCAGAATACCGTGAATTGGAAGTCTTATAAGAGGTGATCTTACTGATTTCCACAGTAGACAGAATGAGGATAAACTTTACACCATGCATGTTGGAAACTTGGGATGGAAGGTTGGAAGCTTACAGATGAATTCTTGTATAAATATGTTCATACTCATGTTCACATTGAAAGATGAGTACATGGAAGAAAATAAGTGTCTAAACAGCAATGGCAAAAAATAATATGGCAAATAAACGGGAAAAAATGTAAAGACAATGTGGATCTTTGAGTACCTGCTAAAGAAACTGAAATAATAGTACAATAAAAAGGTTAGTTTCCAGTGTTAACTATGCTTAGAAATACTTCTATAAATCATGATTTCAAAAATCCCTAAAGGGAAGATTGGAAAGAAGTTATCACTGTGCTTTCTCAATTTAGTATAATGAGAATATTTTACAGTTACAGATTTATATGTATATAATATATAATATATATTTTATAATAGTTTTTTGCATTCTTTTATTAAAGATAATTTATTTTTTAAATTACATAAGGGGTATTTAATGATATTTGAAATTCTTTGTTCCATTTGAAATGTTTATAATTTCTTCTAAAAATCAAATTTAATCTTAAACTAATCTATAAAATGATACCCCTTTTATCTTTTCTTTCCCTTCCTTCCTTCCTACCTTCTTCCTTTCTTTGTTCTTTCCCTCCTTCTCTTTTTCCTTTTGTCCTCTCTCCTTTCTTTCTTTTTTCCTTCTTTCTTTCCTTCCCTCTCCTTATTTCTCTTTCCTTCTTTCTTTCTTTCCTTCCTTCTCTCTTTCTTTTCTTCCTTTCTTATCTGTTTCCTCATCTTCATGTAAGTTAGAGATTTTCAGTATCTCCTATTTATCATCTTACATTCTTCTTAACCCAAATTGACCCCCAACCAATTAAAATCCTTTGTGTATCAATTCTTTTTCAGAGACTATAAAAAACATATTTCATAAATCTAGATGTTTATTTTAGTAATTATTTCTAAATCTGTGATAACAACAATATAGAGAATTTAAAAAATATTAGCTACATTGTAAATTAAAAGCTATCTTATAAAAATATATATGCAATGAAAATTTTCTTACAGTTGGCTCACCTTGGATAAAAGGACAACACATTTCTCTAAAAATTTTGAGAATTTTATATTTAATAATAATATCACTCTGATGGAGTTAAAGATAAATGAGAGTCGTGATAATATCTATTCATATTTAGTGAGCATTTTGTCATTAAATTTTACAAAAAAACTATTTTGATAGGTCGCCATGACTATATATATCAAACATATTTCACTAAATAAGATAAACAGTTGATCAGATTCCACCTCACCACTGTCAAGTCAATTCGGACTCACAGTGACACTATAGGCCAGAGTAGAATTGCCCTGCAGAGTTTCCAAGGTTGTAAATCTTTATGAAAGCAGACTGCCACATCTTTTTCCCGAGGAGCAGCTGGTGATTTTGTACTGCAAACCTTTTGGTTAGCAGCCAAGTACTTTAACTACTGTGCAACCAGGGCTCCTTGATCAGATTACAGAGACCGAAATAATCTAATTGAATTTTAAGAAGAAAAAAGCCAATGAGATTCTCTCCTTGGGCCCTGGATTCTGATGTGAGAATATAAGGATTGACCGATTACTGGACCCTGTCTACTGGACAGGACTTAGGAATGGAAAGAGTAAATTAAATAGTTTGAGATATGTGTGTGCTGTGGTAGTCATCAATCTCCGTTCTCTTTGGATGATACCCTGGAATCATTTCCACCTCTCTACCTTCTGAATGGAGATTGGCAGGGGAATAACACAGCTGCCTGTCATGTAAGATGGTCCAGAAAGAGGCACTGACCACTGTATCTGTTATGATTCCCTCCATGCTGAAAGGGGAAGTGACTTAACTATAAACATCCTATTTGGGGAAAATTCCCTGTATAGAGGATCAGAATATTATACTCTGAAGGCAAGGAAAAGAATCTGTTAAGAACATAAAATAAATAGAAAATTGAATACAGGTAGTCCCCAACATACAACATATTCGAGTTATAATGAACTGCACTTACAATTGTCCTTTTTTCTTTCCCCACATCCTATTGTTAGTAATATGTACTACATGCAATGTTGCAGCACCTAATTTGTTGATGTTATCATTCTCAGATGTTCACTTGCAGATGTTCCATTTTATGATTTACTGTTAAAAACAGGAGCTACGGCCTGGTCTACAATGAAGTCGGTATCGATGTCAGGAGTCATAAGGGATAGAAACTCTAAGGACGTATGACAGTTGAACTGCGCACACATCTGACAACCATTATGACTCTGACTTCACTGCAGACCAGGCCTATAGTGTGATCTTATTTAGCATTTTCAAATCATAAGAAGCATCAGTTGTTAATCTGAAGCCCAGTGGTTAATCTGAAGCCGAGCTGTTCAAGTTTCTCTATCTATAACGCCTGCACTGTTTATATCCCTAACAATATGTCTAGCAAAAGAAGTCATGCCAATCCCCAAAGAGAAATAAAAATACTGATAATGCTGTTGTTGTTGTTAGGTGCCATTGAGTTGGTTCCAACACATAGCACCCCATGTACAACAGAACGAAACACTGCCCAGTCCTGCACCATCCTCACAATCGTTTCTATGTTTGAGCCCATCGTTGCAGCCACTGTGTCAATCAATCTTGTTGAGCTCTTCCTCTTTTCCACTGACCCTCTAGTTTACCAAGGATGATGTCCTTCTCCAGGGACTGGTCTCCCTGACAACATGTCCAACATGTCTCACCATTCTCACTTCTAAGCAGTATTCTGGCTGTACTTCTTCCAAGACAGACTTGTTCGTTCTTCTGGCAGTCCATGGTATATTCAATATTCTTCGCCAACACCATAATTCAAAGGCATCAGTTCTTCTTCGGTCTTCCTTATGTATTTATTGTTTTAGTTTTCATTATTATTGCCTTTTATTATCATTATTGTTTATTTACTCTGATAATAAAAGGCAATTATTAATAATGAAAACTAAAAAAAGAAAATGAGGTATGTGACTTATGTCAGAACTGACTTATAACAAAGTCTTCAGAACGGAACCCCGTGGTAAATAGGGGACTACCTCTGCTTCCAATCTACTTATATTTTAGATGTTGCATTGTCTCTGTTCCCTCCCCACCATGATTAAATTAAAAATCATCTATTTATACTTCCCTTTGAGATAATAAAACCAAAAAAAAAAACCCAAACCTGTTGCCGTCAAGTTGATTCCGACTTACAGCAACCCTATAGGACAGAAAGGACAGAGTAGAACTGTCCCATTGGGTTTCCAAGGAGTGGCTGGTTGATTCAAACTGCTGAACTTTTGGTAAGCAGTGAGCTCTTAACCACTGTAACACCAGGGCTCCTTTGAGATAATAGGTACCAACTAAACTATGCTACCATTGAATCAATTTTCTATAAAACAGTAATTCTCCTTTTCAACAAGTTTTAGCAAAGGAAAACCACTTTCTTTAAGATTTTTGTGAATATTTGTATGGAATTATAATACAGTTCAAAGGTAAGCAAAATATTTCAGCTATTTTGAACTTGTAGCCATTCTTCAATTTGAAGTCAGTTTACATGGAAAGCAATATATTTACTCTTTTTTTTCCCTCAAATCTCAGCAACTCGAATGTGAGTCACAGAGGAATACAGATGGGACCATAAACAACAGTCTATAGAGAAAAACTGCTTGGTCTTAAGAAAGAAGCTAAAAGAGCCAATATATTTTCATGTTATGAGAGTACTACAACTCAGGCATATTTCAACTTTCTGTTGAAAATACAGTAGTCATAATTTAAGCATTCTCTTGAAATGGCTGCTCTTTTAGCTATTTCTTTGCAAATATCAACTTTAACATCTTCAGGTTATGTAATAGTCTCTATCCATGACAATAAACAAAGTTAAAAGACCCGCCACTTGACATGGTGCTTTTACTAAACCTCATATTTTTTAGAAGCCAGAAAAATCACTGAAAAAAGATAAAGATATAGAATATGAAACAAGGGACAATTGTAACGGGAAGAAAAATCACAGTGTATGATGTGATGTTATCGTTGTTGTTAAGTGCTGTCCAGTTGGTTCTGACTCATAGTGACCTGTGTACAATAGAATAAAACACTGCCTGGTCCTGAGCCATCCTCACAATTGTTGCTATGTTTGAACGTATTGCTGTAGCCACTGTATCATTCCATCTCATTCAGAGTCTTCCTCATTTTCGCTGACTCTCTATGTTACCAAGCATGATGTCCTACTGCAGAGACTGGTCCCTCCCGATAACCTGTCCAAAATAAGCAAGACTAAGTCTCACTATCCTTGTTCTAAGGAGCATTCTGGCAGTACTTCTTCTAAGACCTCTGGATTTTGATTTAATATATAATAGGAAATCTATATTTTATGTCAGTCTCTTGCACTAACACGCACATACTCAAAAGCAAGAAACTTATCAGTCTTGTTCACTGCTATGTTCTCAGCCTTTGCCTGGCACAAAATAGGTCCCTAATAAATGTGTAATTATTACATTCATTTAGCAGTATTTCTGAGACAATAAATATTAGAGAACATAGTAAAAGTGACATGAAATAAATTCTGTCGACTATAAAAATGGTAACTCTTTTGTTATATAATGCCATAGATAATTTTTACATATCTTGTAATCCAACTTAGGCTAGTATCATATTCATAAATTTGATTCTGATCTGGTAGAATTATCAATAAAGAAAAATGCCTTGTGATAGTTCTTTACTATCTTAAAAAGAAAGGAATTAAAATATACATACACAACCACATAAACACACATACGCTCTCTCACACATTTTATTTTAGTACACCTGATCTTCACAGGATATACTGGGAAGCTGAAAATTAACTAGGTAATATGAAATGGGTACACCATTAGTTTACATAATTCCTCTTAAATAAAACACTAGTAGTTTGTGATCTGTGCAAATAAAAGGCAATGGAAACTATGGTGTGTGTTAAAAGTTGTCTTCCAGTAAAGGTGGCTTTAGGAGATCATTTAGCCCACTCTAAATAAGCATCTGTTCTCTTAGGTTTCACAATATGTTCCTCAGTAATGTAAAATTTGGTAATCTATGTTGAATTTCACTTTGCTTTTAAAATTTTCTGATGGGACAACTTCTCTAAACTTTTACTTCAGAAGAACTGAAGAGTATTAAAATGAACTGTTCACTCTGAATCTACCAGCTTGAAATAAGGGATGACATCAAAGCAGTTATACAGCTGTGCATTCACAGAGAAATTCCTATACAGCAGCAACTTAACTGTGAGCATCCTGAGTTCAAGAAATGCATCTTATCTGATTTTCTGCCCATTCTGTTCATCACAATGCCCGGCATACAGTAGTGCTCAAGGAAAGTTTACAGAAGGCATTTAATGAAATGCATCAGCCATACTCTGTCCAGAATTCTTGAAAAGCTACGAAAAGGACAACAATCTCACATTACAGAATGCTTAAGAAAAAGGTATTCCTGAAAAGATGGGGAAATTGAGGAGATTTTTGAAGATTAATTGACAGTTTGATAATTTCTAAGGTCACAAAATAAGGGTCAGGAGATGTGTGTCTGTATTATCACCTGGGATCTTCCCTTAGTCTCTGTAGCTAAAGGAAACTGGAAAGCACAAATCAAAATGTAGGTTTTAGCTCAGTTGTTGTTGTTAGTAGCCATGGAGATGGCTCTGACTCATGGTGACCCTACATACAACAGATGAAACATTGCCCAGTCCTGCATCATCTTTATGAACATTGATACTCTTGAGTCATTGATGCAGCCACAGCATATTTTGAGTGCCTTCCAATCTAGGGGGCCCATCTTCCAGCAATATATTGGACAATATTCTGTTGTGATTCACAGGGTTTTCATCAATTAATTTTTGGAAGTAGATTGTAAAATATTTCTTCCTAGTTTGTCTCAATCTGGAAGCTCCACTAAAACCTCTCCACCATGGGTGACCCTGCTGGTATTTGAAATATCCATGGCATAGCTTCCAGCATCACAGAAACACTCAAGCCACCACAGTATGATAAAATCACTGACCAGTGGTGAATTTATTTCTAACCACAGCTAACTCACTGTTAGCCCATGAGATGAGGAATGTGGACTAGAGATCTGCTAAAATCATTCTGACAGCAAATAGTTCACAATTCTGAAATTTCTCAGGGCATTATGTGAGAATGGTCTATATTTTCAATATTTATATACTCAATATATTTTTAAAAACCCAGTACTATCAATTGATTCCAACTCATAACAACCCTATAGGACAAAGTAGAACTGCCCCATAGGGTTTCCAAGAAGCAGCTGCTGGATTTGAACTGCTGACCTTTTGGTTAGCAGCCGAGCTCTTAACCACTGCACCACCAGGGCTCCACAATATATTAGGTGGCATTTTATGATAGAACTCTACAAAACAGGGCACTGTAAAACTGCAAAGGGCTTTTGATTTTTGTATGCTGTGAACCAAGGGAGCTACGCTCTACTAAAATAGGTTGTAATTTTAGGATTGTGATCTTCATCTACTATGAGTTACTATGATGGTAAATTTTTTGTATTAATTGTGTTTTCATGTTGCTCCAGGGTAAGCTATTGAAAGGAGATTATTGTAAATAAGACATTAGTATAGAAACCTATTTGGGCCATATCATGAAAAAAAATAAAAAACCAAAGGAAGCTATAACTTTGTTTTGCCAGCTAGTGATTTAACTCAGGCATTCTAGTGTTTCTCTTTTGTAGTTTAGGGTAAGAAAGGCCATATGAATCCAATGTTAAAGCATACCAGTTACAAAAATAACCAAAAACATTGTATTAAAAAAGAAAGAAAACATTTTACAATACCTAAGAGAGCTTAAAACCTTAAGAAATGTGAACAGGCAGGAATATACCTATTCGTATGAAGATAATGACACAATTTATCATTGAGTAGATGGCAAGGCCCACATAATGACATATGCTGTATAACAGCTATAGCCTACTGTATGCCGCAAAAAAAATTTACAGGCAAAATGTGAGTTTCTGATGATGTCATTATTGAATATATAAAAGGAACATGAATATACATTTATTATCACAGAGTGGAGTGGGAATATTTAAAGGTCTTTTTTATGGACTCCCATGCTGCATTTCTACCACTCATCTGTCAGTTTGTCATACTGTGGTGGCTTGCCTATTGCTATGATGCTGGAAGTTATGCCACCAGAATTTAAAATACCAGTAGGGTCACCCATGGTGAACAGGTTTCAGTGGAGCTCGAGACTAAGTAAGACTAGGAAGAAAGACCTCACGATCTACTTCTGAAAATTAGCCAATGAAAACCCTATGAATCATAAAAGAATATTGTCTGATACAGTGCTAGAAGATGAGCCCTCTGGGTTGGAAGGCATTCCAAATACACAGTGGCGGCAACAATGGTCTCCAGCATACCAATAATTATGAAGATGGTGCAGGACCAGAAATGTTTGATTCTCCTGTACATGGGGTTGCCATTAGTTGGAGCTGGCTCGATGGCAGCTAACAAGTATTTACTACAGAACTGTATTCCAACATCTAAGAAGCAGACTTATTAAATTCATGATTGTTATTTGTGAAATAAAAAATAATAGTGGAATAACAGAGTGATGGAAGTATACCTGGTTCCACAAATAAGCAAGGACTTAAAATTATTCATACAAATAATCACAGAATAATTCAATAGATGTTTATTGAATACCAAGTATGATAGACACTCTTCTAGTGGCAGGGCTGCATTAGAGAACAAAGGAGACAAGTCTTCCTGCCTTCAAAGAACTTAACATTTTAGCAAGAACCATACTGCTCTATATTGTTTCCCAACTCTCCTAAACATACACAGTATCCACAAATATACCCTCCAGATTTTTCTTTTTTTTAAGAAGAGGTTGAGAAAAATATAATGGTTTGCAACATCTAACTACTAAAAATCATTAATTATGAATACCATGCAAACAGTCCTTCTTCTACTACAGTGTTTCCTTCCTTACTGGAGCTCTGGGATAAGCCACTTATAAGTAGGGAATTAACAAGAAGGTCCTTTTGTGACTTTTTATTAGATATTCAGAATTTTAATCCAACCCTGCTTTCAAGACTAATTAAAAATGAAACTGTAGAAAACAACACCCTAATAGATGGATTTGTCAAAAGGTTTTGGGTGGTAGAATGTAAGGCTTGGAACTGGTTCATTCCTGTTCAAACCCCTGCTGACAATCTGCATTTCTAACAAGTTCCCAGGAAGTTATACATAAGAATCACCTGGGGATCTTGTTAAAAATATAGATTCTGATTCAGTATATCTGGGATGGAGCTGGTTCAAAGCCCTGTAGGATGGATATTTCAAAAGGTAGAAAAGATAGAAAATTCAAGCTTCTATTATGAGTTTAGAAGTTGACCTGTCTAAAGAATGTACCACAATTAATCTTTAAATTATTTGATAGATTCAAATTTCCATAATGTTTTTTGACTAAGTTGTAAACAGAGTTCTCTTTATATATTTCTTTAAGTTACAGAATATAAGCTAATTAATTATATTGTACATTCTGTTATAAAATGCTATATGTAAGGCCATTCGGTTTATATAAAAAAGTAAAATAGAAAAAAAAGCAAAATAGAATAATTTATAATGTCTAATTACAATTTAAGGGACCTGAAGAAAATACTGGACAAAATTTATATATGCATTTAATAGATTATTTATAAATATTTGTATATCATTTATACTTTATAATTTTACATATTATATGTCATCTGTTATTATATAATTATATTAAATATATATTTATAAATAATATTTTGAATTTATAATTATACACATATACTTAAGTTTTAATTAAAGTAACAAAATATTCATAATCATAAAAATAAACTTTTGGCATTAATTATAGGGAGAAATGACTTCCAATGTAGCAGGTAGACAGTACAGGGGAGCAGGGAGAAGGGAGATCAGAATCACTTGTTGGAATATTTTCACAATACTTTATCCAGTTGATGACCTACTTCTACCCTGGCCAAAATATGTGGTTTCCAAGCCACAGGAATTAAGTCCTTTGTGTCAGCTAAAGACTTTACATGGTCATCTGGTTGATCCTTGTGACAGTTTCACAAAATGGGAACATTATCTTCCTTTTAGAGTTAAGGAAATTGAGGCTTACTAAATTTAAGTTATAAAGCAAGGTATTGGCTAGTATAGATATAAACGTGGATTTATTCTGTCTCCAAAGTCCAGGTTCTTATCCACTTGACTGTATGTAGACCCCCATTGTTTTCTATATCCCAAAATTCTCTAAGGAACAGAAAATTGCCAACTACTTGTAATTTTTTTTTTTCATTTCACTTCAGTATAGACAGTCAATACCAAAAGAGTAAAAACTCATTTTACATTTCTTAAAAATAAAACAAAACTCATCAAATGTGATATAATCACCCTTTCATGAATTTTTCTAATCTTAAATTAGCTCAGTTATTTTTCCCCACCCAAGGTCACTGAGCTTCCACAATGTGGTTCTCTCAAATGATTTAGAGAAAATATGACAGATAAATTATGTTAGAATATTCACTTTATATTTTACTCAATGATGGTATTCAGTGTAAAATTACTGTACTATTAAATATTGCCCACAGGGTTTCCAAGGCTGTAGTATTTACAGAAGCAGATTGCCACAGCTTTCTCTCATGGAGAGGCTCGTGGGTTCAAACTGCTGACCTTTTATTAGCAGCCAAGCGCTTAACCACTGTGCCACCAGAGCTCCTCCGTAAAGATTACAACCTAGTAAACCCTATAGGGAATTTTTACTCTGTCACGTTGGGACGCTATGAGTAGGAATCCACTCAGTGGCACACAATAACATACCTGTAGATGTAATCTCATTTGGGAATAGGATTTTTGTTATGTTAATGAGGCCATATCAGTGTAGAGTGTGTTTTAAATTAATCACTTTTGAGATATAAAAAGAGCAGATTAGGCACAGAGATGAGGAAGCCCAGATGAGGGAAGATAGATGCCACACCACATGAAGATCCCCAAGAAACAAAGGAACAGAAGCAAAAAAGAAACAAGGATCTTCCCCAGAGCCTACATAGAGAGAAAGACTTCACCTAGAGCCTATGCCCTGAATTTAGACTTCTAGCCTCCTACACTGTGAGAAAATAAGTTTCTGTTTTATGAAGCCACTCACTTGAGGTATTTCTGTTATAGCAGCGTGAAATAAGACAAGCGATATATTTTGTTCGTTTATAACCAAAGCAGTTACAATTTATTTTATATTTAAACACTAGAAAAAAATTCAAGGCAGTTATCTTTTAAACTAATTATCCACCTTGTTAATATATATATGTACATGTATAAAATTATTTTTCATATACATATCATAATCTTTTTCTATAACCGTAGACAATAACGCCTAACTAAAACCAAACCCGTTGCTGTCAAGTCGACTCCAACTTATAGCGACCCTATAGGACAGAATAGAACTGCCCCACAGGGTTTCCAAGGAGCATCTGGTGGATTCAAACTGCTGACTGTTTGGTAAGCAGCCAGGCTAATGTCTGGCAATACATAAAGTTGTCCTTAGACTTCTAATTAGGAATTGTTCCTTTTCGTAGACTATGTCATAAAAAGAATTCCGTTTTTGGAGAAACACAATAGTTCAAAAAAAATTTTGAAAATGCAAAAGTATAAAATAAAACAATCAGAAAATAAGGTGAGAATTTATTACATGGATATTCAAAGCTACTGATGTTCATTCAAATGTATAGAAGAGAAAGTCTTATTTAAAACTATTCCCAAAGACTTAAGTGACGGGCAAAGATTACACAATTAGTAGTATAATTTGTACTAGATTCCCTGTCACCTGTATCTCAGAGTAGTCCCTCCTATCCCTAATTGTATCATGTTGCTTATGTATTTTGCTATTATTTTCTACTCAATACTTCATCCCTGCCTCCACATACACGTCTGGTCAGTAATATTGCTTGTGATTATTTGATACCACAATATACTGATATTTGCAAAAAAAAAATTCTAGAATGCAAGTTTACTATTTCTCAGTAATAATAAACTTTATAATTCTTACACAAAGTTCAAATATTTCTAATCAAAAGGAGTCACACAGAAGTTAGATCTAACTATATCCTCTGTAAATGTGTATATGTTCCAATCTTTTTTTATTTTCCACATGTTTGAAGTTAATAAGAATTAGAGCATATACATAAATTAATACAAAATAATATTTTTAAAATTTAAAAATGAGATAATACATGTGTTAATTTCCTTATCATAGTACCCGTAATTTAGTTAAAGTTCAATAAGTAATCATTAATATTGTTGTGATTGTTATTTGGATTACTGTAATTCTAGCATCAGACTCCCTTCCAGGAACTAGCCTCTAACTAGTAAATATGAGTAGCTTCTAAATATCAATGTTTCTAGACAGAATTCATTATCTTTATCCATGCAAATCAACTCTTCCTCCTAATGGGTCTAGTTTTGCTCATGATATTAATACTGTCTTACAGTCAAATGGCATCAAGATCTCAACTAAATACTGGCTCCACTGGAATACTGGCTAGAAAGCTGGGGCAGACAGAAACAAGGGAAAAATGAGCCTTAATTTCATCATCTGTAAATTTTACACATTTTAAAGATTTGCCTCATAGAGTTTTGTGATTAAATACATAACGTGTAAACCACTTAATATTATCAAGCATAAATTAAGGATTTAATAAATATTAGTAAATATTGTTATACTATTACATTATTACTGTCTTTTTGTAATCTTCTTTCTGCTGCTTCCCTTACTCAGTCTTCTTGAAAACCAGTGGGTCCTTTGTCAGGCGAGTACACTGCACAAACTCGGTCCTATATTCAGAACCAAATCCCATGGATTTTCTGGGATTCCTATAGTATTATATAGCCTGATTTTAAAATAAATTTTTGGAATAGATAATTATCATAGTAATTTCACATATTAAATTAGCACATTTTTCCCCTTTAATCACAGATACATTTCCTATAGTAAAGAAACTAATAGACGTTCAGTTTTAAAAGATGTTTTTCTCCCTATAGGCAGATTTTTCATTCTTATATGTATTAAAATATTACCCTCTTAATCAATTTAAACAGCCCCAGGGTATAAAAGAGACTCAATGGTATTTATTTCTCTACACATTTTAGGATTATTTCTTATCAATGGGGCTATGATCAATAAGGCAATTTTTTTTCAATAATATCAGCTTGCAGCTGTACAAAATTTATGAATGGAGTATTCCTACATGAATGCCTGAGGAAACTATGTAGAAAATCATACAGAAATGGTGGCTAAAATATAACAATAAGCTTATATATATATATATATATATATACGCACACAAAATCCAGCTTAAAAGGGAAATAAAAGAAAAAAAACATCCCCAGATGTTGAAAGTGAAAAAAAGCCAGTTAGAGAAAGGCAGGAAACCTTTATGCTTGGATGAAAGCCCTAGGGCTTTGTTCTCAGAATCCATGCAGAAACTGGAGACTGGAGAGGTACCTTCTGGTTCATAAAAAGCAAGGTCACAAGAATTAGGCTTGATACTTTTAAAAACCACTCCTTCCATTAAAGAACAAAAACAGAATGAGAGAGAGAAAGAGATAGGAATCTGAATCACTAGCTGTGAGAAGTAACAGGAAAAATGGCCACTTATATAGAGACATGAGTGAAGAATCAGAAGCACTGACCTGTAGCATGTACGAATATGGGATAGTTACAGGAGATCTAAATTGAGAACATAATATAACAACTGTACCAGGACAATTTAATTACCTTGGCACAAATCAAAGCACAATCAAAACCACTCTGTTGGAATAATTTCAAAATGTATTAATTGGTTTATCATGGAAAAAAATAATCTCCTAAGAAAAGGCAAGTTCACAATTACATCATGCATGCAGGTATACACACACAGGCACATATACCACAAAAGAGAGTGAGACAGGGAGGGAGAGAAGAAAGAGAAAGAATATCAATGGCTTCAAATTGCAGAAGAAATAATATCCTAATAACTGAAAGTAATCAAATGATATGGTAGAGGCAATAAAATAAATATGCTAAAATAAGTAAATAACTAAAAGAAGGCATAAAAGTTTTAATAAAAAATGAGGGCATTTTGAAAACAGAGAAGTTAGATTAGGAAATAAACAAAGGATGTTTAGAAATTAGAAACATACTGATGACAATTGAAAAGCTCAATAGATATGTCAAACAGTAGATTAGGCACTACTGAAGAGAAAATTAGTTAACTGGAAAATAGAAACGATGAAATTACTCAGAATTCAATGTCTTACATATGGGAAATATGAAAAAAAGGCATGAGAAATAAATAATATTTATTTTAATTAATATTTATTTTAAATAAGAAAATTAGAAAAATCTGTATTATGCTTTATAAAAAGTAAAAAAGACAACAGAGAATGAGGAGAGGAAATATTTGAATGCATAATATCTGACAAAGTTGCATAAATAAAATAAATAAAATCCTAAGAAAAATCAGTAGTTCAGGGTAAATAGTTCAAAGGACATAGGACCTAAGACACTGTGAATGAGAAACAGAATAAAAAACAAACAGAAGAAATAAGCCCTTAAAAGGCTTAAGATACCAAAATAAAAAAAAACAGAATCTAAAACATGTTATATATATATGCATATATATAAACATACATATATATGTATATAAACATATATATGCATACAGTCACTTGAGAACTTAAAGTGAAACAAAGACTACAAAGGAGTTCCATTTGAATATTAAATAAAACTTCTAGAAATTTAAAAATATATATATAATAAAAGTGAAGAAAATAGTTTAAATAGCAGCTTATAATTAAATGAATAACTGGTGAACTATAGAATAAATCTGAATAAATTCTTCAGAATGCAACAAAGAGAAAAAAAGAGATGCAAAGTATGACAGACATGTAAAAAGACATGGACAGCAAAAGGACAAAAATCTAACATGTATCTAATTGAAAGTCCAGAAAGATATACTGTAAAAAATGGGAAAGCAGAATTATAGAAAGAGGTAATGAAAAATAAATTTCAGAATTTTTGAAAGACACACATACTCAAATCTAGACAGCCAACTAATCTCAAACATGAAAAATATAAAAATATCTACATCTGAATATATCATAAAGAATATTCAGAATATTTTAAAAAGTTTTTTAAAAACCAAAATAGTTTAAAAAAATATTTCATATATAAAGGAACAGCAAACAGTCATAGAGCTGATTTCAACAAGAACAAAGGAAGTCAGGAAAAAAATAAGAGATAATATTTTCAGTGTGCTGAAAGGAAACGCCTATCAAGGAAAAACAACAGTAAATAATTTATGTTCGGACAAAGAAAGGGAGGGAAGGAGGAAGAAAAGGAGAGAAACAGGGAAGCAGGGGAGAGGGATGGAGGCAGAGAGGGAGAAACAAAATGGGAGAGACGAAGAGAGAGGGAGAAAGAGGGACGAAAGGAGGGAGAAAGGAAAATTCTGAGAAATTTAATATTGACAGAATCATACTAAAGGGAATTGTGAAGGATGTATTTTAAATAGAATATAATTCTATATAAAAGGACTGATGTGCAAGAAGTTATGTTAAATAAAGGTATTAGTAAATGTGCAGGGTAATGTAGGCAGACTATATAAAACAGTATTGATAATGTCAAATTTATGAACTAGAACTAGACTACTGGACAAGGGTAGCAAACGAATTTAGAGACTGATGGGATGTCTAGCTTTCTAAAATCCTTGTTTTGTTCTGTACATTAAGACTTGCATTATTTTGTAAATTTTTTGGATTACTCTGCTAGAGGAGCCATCGTGTTGCAGTGGTTAAAGCGCTCAGATGCGAACCAAAAGTTCTGCAGTTCGAACCCACCAGTCACTCCCCAGGAGAAAGATGTGGCAGTCTGTTTCCATAAAGATTATACCCTTGGAAACGCAATGGGGCCGTTCTACTCTGTCTTATAGTGTGAATATTTTGTGAGTTGGAATCAACTCATTGGAATGGCTTTGGTTTTCTGGTTTATCTATGCTAAAACAGCTAGGAAAACCATGAGAAGAAATGACTGAAAATACAAACTTCTGAACTCATAGATGGAAATAATGAACAATTAAAACAGAAAAATTAAATCCAAAGATATGCAAGAAAAAAGGTTCAGTAGAAACAGAAACTCATAAGATCATATACATCCAAAAAGTTCACTGATTATTGTAACAAATATAATTGGGGGGGGGGGACTACACACAGTATCTTTAGTGCAGGAAAATTCCTTAAATTTCAATACACTTTCAGGATAAAATTCCTCAAAAATAAAAAATAAATGAAGTTAATGTTAACCTGATATAAAAAATTCTAAAAGCATACTTAGTGGTGAAATGTTAAAAGCATTCCCTTAAAGAGTATTTAAAAGTATTAAGAAAGGTATATAGTGAAAATGAAAGAATATATAGAAAGAAAAAAAGTAATAATTGCCAGGGTAGCTGGTAGTTTATTTCATTACCAATCATTGAGGGAATGTTTTCCAATATTTTCACACAAAGCGTGATGTTTGCTGTTTGTAATTTTGCAAATATCTTTTATCAGATGAGTGATGCTTCTTTCCCCTCAGAGCTTTCCAAGAATTTTGTTTTAAATTATTAATAGATTTAAAAATTTTATAAAACTCAAAGATTTTGAACACTCAATATATAACATTATTTGTACTGATATGTGGATTTAATAAAATCTCAAATCCCAACAGAATACTTATGGAAATAGACAAGTTGATACTAAAATTTATAAGAAAAGTTAATCGGATGAGAATAGCCAAGAAACTCTTAATGAAAAAAAAAGAAGAAGAATGCAGGAGGTCTTGCTATATCAGATATATGTTTATTATGAATGACTATAATATTTATATAAATATTTATATAAATACTTCAAACGTATACAGATGCAATGTTGGTAAAGACATAGAATGTAATAGGATTCTCGGAATCATAACCACTCACACACTGGCATTTGATTTATGACAAAGTTTGTAATACAGACAAGTGAAGAAATTAAAATTTTGAAAAACGATGGTAGGTCAATTGGATACCCATATGGAAAAACTGAAATGACCTGACCTTATCTAAAGCCATGCATATAAATCTTTTCCAGGTAGACTGTAGATCTAAATGTGAAATGCCAAGCAACAAAGCTTTTAGAGTTACTCTAAGGGAATATATTTTTGACCTTGGGTCAAGAAAATAAATGGAGTACTAACCATAAAATATCATATTAAACATAGAAATTCTCATCTCCTAAAGACACAGTTAAGAGAATTAAAAAGCAGGCCAGAAAGTTCAAAAAGATCTATAATACATGGAACTGGTAAATAGCTTGTTTTAAGAATGTATTTAAAATTCTTAAAATCAATAAGAAAAAGACAGACAACAGGAAATGAGTAAAATTTACAAGGCAATATCTAAATGTTCAATAAATATACAAAAAGTGCTCTACTTCATTAATAATCAAGGAAATGAAATTCGAACTATAAGCAGATATCATAATACTAAGTATGACAATTATACGTAGTGAAATCTCATGTGCTTCTGGGGGATATTTAAATTATTACCATCAGTTTGCAAAATATTCAAGCATATCCAGGAAAGTTGGATATACGCATTGTTCATGATCCGGAAATGTTATTCCGAAGTATATACCCAACAGAAACGTGCACTCAAGAATACCAAGAAACATGCACAAGAAGGGTCATGGTGGTAAAATCTATAATAACGTCAAACTGAAAACCCAATTATTCACCAAAACTAGAATGGAAACACTAATTGGGGTCTATTTACATAATTTAAAGATATAGAGAAATACAAATTTTTTTTAAAAAACTAGAATTATTCATATTAACAAGGATACATATCACAAATGCTTGGCCATAGAAAAAAGCCAGATACAAAAGATCATATTTTGTATGCTTACATTTATGCAAAGTTAAATAAAGGAGGCAAAACCAAACAATAATTTGTAGTGTTTAGGAATGCATTTTTACTTTTTCTAAAAAGAAAAAGAACAAGGAGCCAATCCTCATAGAAGTCAGGAGAGTCATTTCATGTACTGAGAAGAGAGGAAATATTCATTGAGAGGCAGGCATTGGCTCCTGGCCTGCTGGACATATAATTCATGACCTGGGTAGTGATTACAGGGGTGTTCTCTTTGTGATATATCACTGTATTTTGATCATTTTCTTCTATAAATGCTATATATCAAAATTAGAAAAAGATTAAAAAGAGATACTATTATTTTACTATTATTTAATGTAGCAAGCAATGGCATCTTAATTTTAAGTTAAATTTAACTATGTCCACTGAACAAAAATAGGTTTTTTGATGTCAACTTTTCTCATCTCAAAAGTTTTTCAGGTTGCTAAAATAATTAACAATATAAGTTGCAATGCCAGTCTATCTGAGAATGGATCTTCAAGATTTAAATAGTAATGATTTATAAATATTTCCTAAGAGAAAACTTTCCCACTCTTATTAAATTTATGTCAAATTTATTTTATGCTCAGATATCACAGTGATATAAGACTGCATTGAACATTGTCTAAATCTCACAGATCAAATATTTTTCCTTTGAGTTTTTCAAGGTAATGTCTGAGGGTGGTTTACAGTGAAGCATGTACTAAAGAAAATCACAGTTGGAGAGGTAAGAAATGGACAAAAGATGTGTGGGGTAAAGTAGAGGAGAAAACGAGTACATTAATAGGGAATTTTGCCATTCTTCAAGCCCATAGAAGAATGCTAGTGTTTAGAGGACATGGCTTCAAGGCAAGTCAGGAAAGCAGGGCTATAATAACCTGGAATCAAAGCCCCATTAAAAACAAAAAAAGTTTCCCAAGCATTTCAGGGAAACAGTAGCTAGGCTGTACACAAAGGGGCTCCGTGTGTTGAGACAATGCTAGCTGAGGAATCACTTGAGCTTCTACAGCGTCACATCGTGTGTGAGTCTGGTTCACTGGGAGTGGTGGTGGAAAATGAGTACTGAGACTGAATTTCCCAAGATTTAGTCTGAAATTAAGTTGAAGATAAAAAATTAAATGTATATTTTTTGTGAACTGTTATTGCTGTGTGCCATCAAATCAATTCCGACTCATTGCGACCCTATAGGACAGAGCAGAACGGCTCCATAGGGTTTCCAAACCTGTCATCTTTTTTTTTTTTTTTTTTTACCCACTAGCTACTCCATAGGTGAAAGATGTGGCAGTCTGCTCCTGTAAAGATGACAACCTTGGAAACCCCATGGGACACTTGTACCCTGTCCTGCAGGGTTGCTACGAGTCAGAATTGCCTCGACACCAATGGGTTTGGTTTTGGTTCCAGTTACTTTTGGCATATGCTTAAGTTTAAGAACCATTGGCTAGGACCTTCCTATCACCACCCCCACTCCTCTTCTGTCAATAAAACCAAAAAACCTATTGCCATCGAGTTGACTCTGGCCCACAGTAACCCCACAGTACAGAGTAGAACCACCTCACAGGACTTCCATGGCTGTGTCTTTTTTTTTTTTTAATTGTACTTTAGATGAAGGTTTACAGAACTAGTTTCTCATTGAATAGTACGCATACTGTTTTATGACATTGGTTAACAAACCCATGACTTGTCAACACTTCCTTCTCAACACTGGGTTCCCTATTACCAGCTTTCCTGTCTCCTCCTGCCTTCTAGTCCTTGCCTCTGGGCCGGGGTGCTCTTTAGTCTCATTTTGTTCTATGGGCCTGTCTAATCTTTGGCTGAAGGGTGAACCTCGGGAGTGACTTCATTACTGAGCTAAAAGGGTGTCAAGGGGGCCATACTCTCAGGGTTTCTGCAGTCCCTATCAGGCCAGTAAGTCTGGTCTTTTTTTGTGAGTTAGACACTTTGTTCTACATAGTTCTCCAGATCTGTCCAGACCCCTCTACTGTGATCCCTTTCAGAGCAGTCAGTAGTGGTAGCCGAGCACCATCTAGTTGTACTGGACTCAGTCTGGTGGAGGCCTTGGTAGTTGTGGTCCATTAGTCCTTTGGACTAATCTTTCCCTTGTATCTCTAGTTTTCTTCATTCTCCCTTGCTCCCAAAGGAGTGAGACCAGTGGAGTATCTTAGATGGCTGCTCACAGGCTTTTAAGACCCCAGACGCTACTCACCAAAGTCGAACGTAGAACATTTTCTTTCTAAACCATGTTATGCAGAACTCAAATTCTAGTAAGAAGACCAGACTTAATGGTCTGACTAAGACTGGAGGCGCCCTGGAAAGCATGGCCCCTGGTCTCTCCATCACCTAAGAACTAAATTCCGAGGCCAACTCTTCAGACAGGGATTGGACTGGACTGTGGGACATAAAGTGATACTTGTGAAGAATGTGCCTCTTAGACAAGTAGATATAAGAGACCAAAAGGGCAGCTTCTGCCCAGAGGTGACAGGGGAAGGCAGAGAGAGTTAGGAGCGGGATGAATGTTCATGGGGAATCAGGGGCAGAGGGGAGGAGTGTGCTTTCGCAGAATGGGGTGAGCGGTTGGGGTCTCATAACAATGTACGTTAAAAACAAAAAATTCTGTATGGGAGACTGACTTGAAATGTAAACTTCATTTAATTACAACAACAAAAAAATAAATAAACAAATAAACTATGTTATGCTGATTGAGCTAGATGTTCCCTGAGACCATGGTCCTCACAGCCCTCAGCTCAGCAATTCGGTCCCTCAGGGAGTTTGGCTGTATCTATGGAACTTCCATGACCTTGCCTTATACAAGTTGTGCTGGCTTCCCCAGTATTGTGCACTGTCTTACCCTTCACCAAAGTTACCACTTATCTATTGTCTATTTGGTGTTTTTCCATCCCCACCCCTCCCCTCCCTTGTAACCATCAAAGATTCTTTTTGTGTGTAAACCTTCTCATGAATTTTTACAGAAGTGGTCTCATACAATATTTGTCCTTCTGTGACTGACTTATTTCACTCAGCATAATGCCCTCCAGATTCATCCATGTTACGAGATGCTTCGCAGATTCATCACTGCTCTTTATTGCTGCAAAATACTCCATTGTGTGTATGTACCATAGTTTGTTTATCCATTCATCTGTTGATGGACATCTGGGTTGTTTCCATCTTTTTGCTATTGTGAACATGGGTGTGTATATGTGTATTCCTCTGACGGCTCTTATTTCTCTAGGATATATTTCTAGGAGTTGGACTGCTGTATCATATGGTATTTCTATTTCTAGCTTTCTAAGGAAGTGTCATATTGTTTTCCAAAATGGTTGTATCATTTTGCATTCCCACTAGCAGTGCATAAGAGTTCCAATCTCCCCACAGCCTATCCAACATTTGTTATTTCCTGTTTTTCTCATTCGTGCCAGTAATGCCGGGATGAGATGGTATCTCATTGTGGTTTTCATCTGTGTTTCTCTAATGGCTAGTGATCGCGAGCATTTCCTCATGTGTCTGCTGGCTGCTTGAATGTCTTCTCTGGTGAAGTGTCTGTTCATTTCCTTTGCCCATTTTTTAACTGGATTATTTGTCTTTTTGTTGTAGAGGTGCTGTATTTTCCTATAGTTTAAACAGATTAGACCTTTACTGATTTGTAATAGCTAAAATGTTTTTCCCAGTCTGTAGGCTCTCTTTTTACTCTTTTGGTGAAGTCTTTTGATGAGCATAAGTGTTTAATTTTTAGAAGATCCCAGTTATCTCGCTTACCTTCTGGAGTTTGTGTGTTGTTGGTTTTGGTTTGTATCCTGTTAATGCTGTGTATTAGCGCCTCTAGCATTGATCTTATTTTTTCTTCTAAGAACTTTATACTTTTTGGCTCTATATTTAGGCCTTTGATCCATTTTGAATTAGTTCTTGTGTATGGTGTGAGGTATGGGTCCTGTTCATTTTTCTGCAGATGGACATCCAGTTTTGCCAGCACTATTTGCTAGTAAGACTGTCTTTTCCCCATTTAATGGACTTTGGGCCCTTGTTGAAGATCAGCGGACCATAAGTGGATGGATTTGCATTTGGGTTCTCAGTTCTGTTCCATTGGTCCATGTATCTGTCGTTGTACCACGACGAGGCTTTTTTTTTTTTTTTTTATTGTACTTCAGGTTAAGGCTAACAGAACAAATAGTTTATCATGAAACAGAAGTACACATGTTGTTTTATGACACTGTTAACAACCCCA
>NW_004443943.1:9181664-9188760 GCF_000243295.1 Trichechus manatus latirostris | reverse complement strand
TTCATTTCTTTTGTTTTTGTAGGTTTTGTTTTTGCTGAGACTTTATGTTTTTCCTCTTTTTTTTATGAGTATGTTTGTTAACTTTCTTTGTGGTTACCATAAATTTTCCCGTTATCTTTCTAAGTTTGAAGCAGGCTACCATTAGTTGGTATCGCCTTGCCTGCCTTTCCATTAGAAGGTTTTATACCTATGCCGTTTATTCCCGCTTTTATTGTTTTGATGTTGTTGTCATTTACTGATTACCTGCTCTGATTCCCTGTTGTATTTCTTTTGGTTTTGGATAGTCCTTGAGAATTCATTTCCTAGATTGGTATCTGGCTGAGTACCAGGCTGTTTTGACTACTGTAGCTGTATAGTAGTTTCTGAGGTCTGGTATGGCGAGTCCTACTACTTTATTATTCTTTTTTAATAGCACTTTACTTATCCGGGACTTCTTCCCTTTGCATATAAAGTTAATGATTAATTTTTCCATCTCTTTGAAGAATGTTGTTGGTATTTGGATCAGGATTGCCTTGTATTTGTAAATTGCAAAGCTGTAATCTTTACAGAAGCAGAGTGCCAAATCTTTCTCCAGCAGAGCAGCAGGTAGGTTCAAACCACCTACCCTTTAGTTAGCAGCTGAACGCTTAACCACTGTGCCACCAGGGCTCATTTTTTGTGAATTAGTATTCACAAATTCAAACTCATTATACAAATACACACATGCATAATAGAGACAAGAAAGAAACTAAAAAGAGATATTCTTTAATTTCTATGTAGTGTTGTATGTCCCCTTTCAGACACTCTTAATATGTAAATATTTAAGTCACGTAATAAATAGTGATTAATTTCATTACACATTATATATTTATTAGTAGTTTATTTTCAATACCAAAGTAATGTACTACATTTAACACATACTTGATTAGCCAAAAGTCAATTTAATAAATTTTTCAGGGTAAGAAATCCAGTGTGAGATCAGCCACATTTAAATACCACTTTTCATTTAATAAGTAATCATCAAAAGCATGCCTTCAATTTTCAATGTGTAGAAGTATTGAAATTAACATATACAAGCTATAAGCTTACAACTAGATTTAGTTAGAAGCTAAATTCATGCTGTACGTACTGGACTAAAAATAATTAAATTGTCCTTCAGTTATTTTTCTCTCACCCTGGAGCTCCTGTGTAGCAATCTGGCAAGTTACTTATATGTTTGGTCCATCCTTATTAACTGCCAACCATTTATACAGAACATAAAATATACTATCACTTTCTTTTCCTTATTATTTATGTTTTTACCACATGGAAAGATTTAGTAAAATAAACATACAGAAAATTTTTCCTTACATTGCTCAGAGAAAGAGATTTCTGGTAAAACTAAACTTTTTATATGCTATTAGTCAAACAGATAAATTATATTAATCTTTCCCTTATTGGCTCTAGAAATGTTAATACCAATTCATCTTTGCTATTGTACAAAACAACAGACGTACAGTATATGGGTAATGTTATGCATACGTATTGAACTGTGTAATGACTCCAAGGCATAATTTGTGGAATGATTTTGTGATACACTACTGCATAAAATGTTCTTATTTATTCAACAAATATTGACCAAGTGTTTACCCTGAACCATGAACCAAGCATTAACCATTAATCTTTTTAGAGAGTTCTGGAGACATAAACTGAAATAAGACATGCCCCTTGGCAACAAGGATCACTGTTCAGAGAAGAGATGTGTAAAACAATTATACCACAGAACAGTTCTTAACGTGTAGTATGGGGACACCAGAGGGTCCCTAAGATGCTTTCAGGGGATATGGGATATAAAAAGTATTTTATAATAACACTAATTATCTTTTGCAGTTTTCACATGAGTGTCCCATGGAAAGCTACAAAGGCTACATGATGATTGATGGCATTGTTGCTCTTATGGCTACTGCAATGTGTGCATTCTTGTGTTTTAAAAAAAAATCACAGTTATAATTTCCAAAAGGGCCATAGCAATAGATATTAACAAAGACTCCTTGGGGTCCTTAATAATTTAAGAGTACAAAGAGGTCCTGAAAGAAAAAGGTTTGAGAACCACTGGTAAAGATAAAGCACTAACTCTCAGTGGCGTTTTGAGAGACAATAAGCAACCCTGGTGGTGCAGTGGTTAAGAGCTCACTCTTAACAAAAAGGTGGACAGTTCAAATCCACCAGCTGCTCCTTGGAAACCCTACAGGGCAATTCTACTCTGTCCTATAGGGTTGCTATAAGCCGGAATCAACTCGACGGCAATGGGTTTCAGTTTTTAGTGCAAGAGGAGCCCTGGTGGTAGTTAAGCACTCCACTGCTAACCAAAAGGTCTGTGGTTCAAACCCACCAGCTGCTCCGTGGAGGAAAGATGTGCAGTCTGATTTCATAAAGATTACAGCCTTGTAAACCCTATGCAGCAGTTCTGTTCTATCCTATAGCATTGCTATGAGTCAAAATCGACTCAACAGCAATTTTTTTTTTTGGTTGTTGTTAGTGAAAAATGAATAGGACTTTAAGGGAGCAAGATGAGGGATTTCTAAACTAGACTGAGGTTATTCCTGAAAATTCATTCTGGTTCGTTCAAACTTATCATCTCCCAGTGACATGGAAAGTTAGAGGAAGTGAGGGTTTCAAAAGAAGGGAGGGAATTATGGGATTCCACATAACAGTACAACTTCTAAGAATACAGAATTAACTGGAAATATGAAGAAATCAATTATAGATATATTAAGTTCAGTAAGACTATCGAAGATTTGAGTATATATTTTTTCTCTATAAAAGGCATATGGAGATGTGGGCACCTTACTACCTTCTTCCCAGGACTTATTATTGTGTCATGTATCTAACCAATTAGGGAGAGACAGACTTCGATGTAGTTACTCCATAATACAGTTGCCAAATTATAAACTGCTGTTTCGTTGAGTTACACTGCATTCTTTCTATGTAAATGAGATACTCCAAATATTCTTAAATATAAGTCAAAACTCTTGATAAACAACATAAAATTTGCTTAAAAACTCATGTTAAATTACTATCTTGTGATAAAACTTCTTTTCATAGTTGAGTTCAAAATAGATAATTTAGTTTGTTTAACATCTAAATATTTGAGTCTTTAGTAGAAGATGTCAGGACTCTAGATTCTTGAGAGTTCCAGAAGGTTATAAGAAAGCTTTTATTTGACCTAGAAATAGTTATGTGTTTGCCCCTTATTTGATGTTGGTATAAAAGGTGTCACTGTTGAAATTTATACATACATACATACACAGCAGAGTGAAAAGTTAATTTAGCTAATGAAAAGAACATTGTTAATAACAAACTAACATCATAAGGTATATTTTATTAGATATTATAGATTCAGTGGCAGAGGTTATTGATTTTTCTTTTAATTTCCTAAAGAATAGAAGGACCTTTGTAATTACCTTCTATAATTTTTACATCCATTTCTACTAAAGGGTATAAAAACTCAAGGTTGTCAAGTCCTAATACATTATTTGCAAATTATAGATGCTATTTTTACCACAAATTAAATAATTTCATGTATTTTACATAACAGGTTTACAATTGTTCACAGAGAATAATTATGTCTGACTCATCATCATATTATTATAATATTCATTTCAATGGAACACCAGAAAAGCTTAGTTTTTTTAATTGATGTCGAAGGATTCTATATTACTAAGGAGACTAAGTGAGGCTGGTTGTTATTTCTACACATATAATCTGAGTGAATACTCTCAGCTTTTGTCTACAACAAGTGTTAATTTTGAGCTGTCAAAAATGCAGTGTGGACACAAGACATTTTAAAGGATGAAGCATCTCCACAGGTCTATGCAATGTCATTTAGGGTAATTATGCAATTATGCCTGACATTTTCTCCATCATACTTAGGATTTCTGGAGAGGAAAATGCCACTCCTCTAGAGGAGAATGATACTAACAACGATTACAACAATGAAAAGTCATTTCTCCTTCATCTCTTAATTTTTCCCCCTAGATATATATTTTTTAATTATCTTGCCTGAAATAATGAATAAGGAGCCCTGGTACACAGTAGTTAAAGTGCTTGGCTGCCAACCAAAAGGTCGGTGGTTTGAACCCATCAGCCGCTGCATGGGAGAAAGACGTGGCAGTCTGCTTCACAGTAAAGATTTACACCGTTAAGAACACTATGGGGCAGTTGTACTCTGTCCTATAGGGTCTCTGTGAGTTGGAATCAACTCGAAGACAATGGGTTTGGTTTTTGGTTTTGAAACAATGAATAACTGATGTCAACATCTGAACAATGTGTATTCTGCAAAATACAAGTATACAATTCAGAACTGTTATTTTTGTGATTTCCTACCGATCATTTTAAGAATGAATGGTAGGAGGTGGGGTCAAGATGGCAAAGTAGTCAGATGCTTCCTGTGGTTTCTTACAACAAAGACCCAAAAAAACAAGTGAATCAATTCTACATGACAATCTAGGAGTCCTGAACATCAAAGGCAAAGTTGAAGAATCAGACTGAGTGGCAAGTGGAGAGAGAGATGGTTCAGAAGCAGCAAGGAGTTGCCAGACCTGAACTAGTGGGAACCGGCACACTGCAGGCCAGATTGGCTGGCATGCACGGTGAGGCAAGCAGTGGCATTCGGGATGCATTTTCCATATCGACATAGACCAATTGGTGGAGAGTCTACTCAAGCCTCCAGAACCAGTGAAAAGCGACACTCAATTAGCAAAAGATAAGTACATGCATCTAACAAACCGTGCGGATCAAAATACACCCCGTTTGGGAAGAATTTCTCTCCCATTCACCTGCCTCCTCCCTGCTCTGCACTGGGTCCCTGGCCACCTTCAGCAACTGCCCTGTCCACTGGGCCAGAAGCAAGATCTGTCATGTGCCCTAAGTCATTCTCCTGGCCATGGAGAAGGAACAAATTAACAAAAAGGAAAAAATAATCTGCCAGCTCCCCTAAAAAGGGAACTCAGGGTGGGCACAACTGCTTTGCCTAGGTGTAGGCATATGGGGTCCATGGACTTTGAATGCCATTTATCCCTGCATAGACCTGTGTGGGCCCGTTTCAACAGCACAGGACCTCATTAGCACAATACAACAAGGTATATACCTGAAGCCTAACTTCAACTGTAACAGCTATAAGGTGGACTGGCAGATTTGTGACATTTTACACCACGCTACCCATTAAGCAGGGTCTTCACCTACCCCCATCAGGGGCCTGATGACTGTGGCTCCACCCACACCACCTAGTCACCTGACACAGGGATCCAAGAATAAGTGGTGCCTCCCAGTCCTTACAGCCAACAGCACTGGGTGCCCATAGTCCAGCTACAAAACTCACCCACCTACACACTCTAGGGAACAGGGACATACTTTCCTCCCAGACACTCAGGGGCAGCCATGAGCCCTCTGCCTTGCTCAGCGCATGACCCCCTACTGCAGCCAGATACCTATGCCTATTCCAATCACCCCTGGCTGTCTAGGACTATAGGTGAGAGCCCATATCACACACTTGGTGACCAACCACCTGATCAACTGAGCTGAATCCATACAAGAAAAGTAAACGGACTCCTGGGCTTGCATACTTAGTAACAGATCTAACCACCTGGTGACAGGACGTTAGAGCTTCAAAGGCACCAATAATCAAACTAGTTCACACAAGCAGCATATTTGGGTATATCAAAACAAAACAAAACAAGAAGCTAGGGCACAGTAAGCAAACATAAAATAAATAAATATAATAACTTATTGATGGCCCGGAGACAAAAGTCAATATCAAATAACATAAAGAGGCAGATCATGATGGCTTCAGCAAGCTCCCAAAACAAACAATCAAGAAACCTTCTGGAGGAAGACAACTTCTTGGAATTACTGGGGGTGGAATACAAAAAATTAATATAAAGAACTCTTCAAGAGATCAAGAATGAGATTAGGTACAATGCAGAATAAGCGAAAAACACACAGGCAAAGCAATACAGGAACTGAAGAAGACTACAGAAGAGTACAATGACAAATTTTACAGGCTGCAAGAATCCATAAAGAGACAGCAAACAGAAATCCAGAAGATTAACAATAAAATTTCAGAATTAGAGAACTCAGGAGAAAATCATAGGAGCAGAAGTGAGGAAATGGAAGTCAGAATTGGGAGATTGAAGATAAAGCACTTGACACCAAATTATTTAGGGAAAAAATAGATAAAATAATTTTAAAAAATGAAGAAACTCTAAGAATTCTGTGGAACTCTATCAAGAGGAATAGCCTATGAGTGATTGGAGTACCAGAACAGGAGAGTATAACAGAAAACACAGAGAGAATTGTTGAAGATTTGTTGGCAGAAATCTTCCCTGATATTGTGAAAGATGAGAAGATATCTATCCAAAATGCTCATCAAACCCTACACAAGGTAGATTCCAAAAGAAAGTCACCAAGACATATTATAAACAAACTTGCCAAAACCAAAGATAAAGAGAGAATTTTAAGAGTGGCTAGGGATAAACGAAAAGTCATCTACATAGGAATGTCAATAAGACAAAGCTCAGACTACTCAGCAGAAATCATGCAGGCAAGAAGGCAATGGCATGATATATATATAAAGCTTTGAAGGAAAAAAACTACCAGCCAAGAATTATATATCCAGCAAAACTGTCTCTCAGATATGATGGTGAAATTAGGGAATTTCCAGATAAACTGATGTTTGGTGAATTTGTAAAAACCAAACAAAAATTACAAGAAATACTAAATGGGGTCCTCTGGCTAGAAATCAATAACATCAGATAACAAACTAAGACTAGAACACAGGACAGAGCAACAGATATTAACCCAGATAGGGAAGTCACAAAAATAAATCAGAGCTAAAACGCTGTCAACAGGGAAATAGAGACGTCAATATGTAAAAGATGACAACATTAAAACAAAAAAGAGGGATTAAAAAAATGTAGTCATACATTCAAATGGCCAACAGACACTTGAGGAAATGCTTGCAATCGCTAGCCATTAGAGAAATGCAAATTAAAACCACAATGAGATACCATCTCACCCCGGCATTACTGGCACGAATCAAAAACACTGGAAATAAATGTTGGAGGGGCTGCGGGGAGAT
>NW_004443943.1:9148513-9179097 GCF_000243295.1 Trichechus manatus latirostris | reverse complement strand
ATAGCAATAAATACACACATCCAAAAAGAAGAAAGGGCCAAAATCAAAACATTAACTCTACAACTCGAACAAATAGAAAGAGAGCAACAAAAGAAGCCCTTGGGCACCAGAAGAAAGTAAATAATAAAACTTAGAGCAGAATTAAATGAAATAGAAAATAGAAAAACAATTGAAAGAGTTAACATGACCAAAAGCTGGTTCTTTGAAAAGATCAACAAAATCGATAAACCATTGGCCAAACTGACAAAAGAAAAACAGGAGAGGAAGTAAATAACCCAAGTAAGAAATGAGAAGGGCAATAACTCAACACACCCAACTGACATTAAAGGAATCATAACAGAATACTATGAAAAACTGTACTCTAACAAATTTGAAAACCTAGAGGAAATGTACACATTTCTAGAAATACAGTACCTATCTAAACTAACACAACCAGAGGTAGAACAACTAAATAAACCTATAACAAAAGAAGATATTGAAAAGGTAATTAAAAAACTCCTGACAAAAAAAAGCCTGGCCTGGACGGTTTCACTGGAGAATGCTATCAAACTTTGAGAGAAAAGTTAACACCACTGCTACTAAAGGTATTTTAGGGCATAGAAAAGGATGGAATACTCCCAAACGCACTCCATGAAGCCAGCATAACCCTAATACCAAAACCAGGTAAAGACACCACAAAAAAGAAAATTACAGACCAATATCCCTCATGAACATAGACACAAAAATACTCAGAAAAATTCTTACCAATAGAATTCATCAACATGTCAAAAAAGTAATTCACCATGACCAAGTGGGATTCATTCCAGTTATGCAGAGATGGTTCAACATCAGAAAAACAATCAATGTAATCCATCACATAAATAAAACAAAGGACAAGAACCACATGATCTTATCAATCAATGCAGAAAAGGCATTTGACAATGTCCAACACCAATTCATGATAAAAACTCTCAGCAAAATAGGAATAGAAGGGAAATTCGTCAACATAATGAAGGTCATTTATACAAAGCCAACAGCCAAAATCATCCTAAATGGAGAGAGTCTGAATGCATTCCCCTTGAGAACAGGAATGAGACAAGCATGCATTTATCACCACTCTTATGCAACACTGTGCTGGAGGGTCCTAGCCAGAGCCATTAGGTTAGAAAAAGAAATAAAATGCATCCAAATTGGTAAGGAAGAAGTAAAAGTATCTCTATTTGCAGATGATATGATCTTATACACAGAAAATCCCAAAGAATCCACAAGAAAACTACTAGAACTAATAAAGATTCCAGCAAAGTATCAGGATACAAGATAAAAATACAAAAATTGGTTAGATTCCTCTACACCAACAAAGAGAACTTCAAAGAGGAAATTACCAAATCAATACCATTTACAATAGCCCCCAAGAAGATAAAATACTTAGGAATAAATCTAACCAGAGATATAAAAGACCTATATAAAGAAAACTACAAGACACTACTGCAAGAAACCAAAAGAGATGTACATAAGTGGAAAAACATACCTGCTCTTGGATAGGAAGACTCAACACTGTGAAAATGTCAATTCCACCCAAAGCACTCTACACGTACAATGTAATCCTGATCCCCCCCAATGGCATTTTTTAATGAGATGGAGAAACAAATCACCAACTTCCTGTGGAACGGGAAGAGGCCCTGGATAAGTAAAGCATTACTTAAGAAGAAGAACAAAGTGGGAGGCCTCACACTACCTCATTTTAGAACCTATTATAATGCCATGTTAGTCAAAACAGCCTGGTCCTGGTACAACAACAGATACATAGACCAATGGAACAGAATTGAGAATCCAGAAGTAAATTCATTCACCTATGAGCAGCTGATACTTGATAAGGGCCCAAACTTTGTTAACTGGAGAAAAGACAGTTTCTTTAACAAATGGTGCCAGTATAACTGGATATCCATCTGCAAAAAACTGAAACAAGACCCATACCTCACACTATGTACAAAAACTAACTCAAAATGGATCAAAGATATAAATATAAAATCTAAAACAATAAAGATCATGGAAAAAAAATAGGGACAACATTAGGAGCCCTAATACATGGCATAAACAGAACACAAAACATTACTAACAATGCACAAACACCAGAAGAGAAACTAGATAACTGGGAGCTCCTAAAAACCAAACACTTATGCTCATCAAAAGATTTCACCAAAAGAGTAAAATGACAACCTACACTGGGGAAAAAAATTTGGTTACAACAAATCTGCTCAGCATCTAATCTCTAAAATCTATATGATACTGCAAAACCTCAACAACAAGAAGATAAACAACCCAATTAAAAAATGGGCGAAGGATAAGAACAGGCACTTCACCAAAGAAGACACTCAGGCATCTAACAGATACATGAGGAAATGCTTATGATCATTAATCATTAGACAAATGCAAATCAAAACTACAATAAGATAACATCTCACCCCAATAAGGCTAGCATTAACCAAAAAAAACACAAAATAGCAAATGTTGGAAAGGTTGTGGAGAGACTGGAACATTCGTACACTGCTGGTGGGAATGTAAAATGGTACAACCACTTTGGAAATCGATTTGGCACTTCCTTAAAAAGCTAGAAACAGAAGTACATACGATCCACCAATCTCACACCTTGGAATATATCCCAGAGACATAAGAGCCGTCACATGAACAGATACATGCACACCCATGTTCATTGTAGCATTGTTCATGATAGCAAAAAGATGGAAACAACTTAGTTGCCCGTCAACAGACCAATGGATAAACAAATTATGGTATATTCACACAATGGAATACTACGCAATGATAAAGAACAATAATGAATTTATGAAACATCTCATAACATAGATGAATCTGGGAGGTGTTTTGTTGAGTGAAATGAGTCAGTCACAAAAGGACAAACATTTTATGAGACTGCTACTATAAGAACTCAAGAAAAGGTTTAAACACAGAAGAAAACATTCTTTCATGGTTATGAGGTCAGAGAGGGATGGAGGAGGGGTATTCACTAACTAGACAGTAGATAAGAATTATCTTAGGTGAAGGGAAAGACAACACACACTACAGGGGAAGTCAGCACAACTGGACTAAACCAAAAGCTAAGAAGTTTGCTAAATACAATCAAACACTTTGAGGGACAGAGTAGCAGGGGCAGGGGTCTGGGGACCATGGTTTCAGGGGACATCTAGGTCAATTGGCATAACAAAGTTTATTAAGAAAATGTTCTGCATCTCATTTTGGTGAGTGGCGTCTGGGGTCTTAAAAGCTAGAAAATGGCCATCTAAAATGCATAAATTGATCCCAATCCACCTAGAGCAAAGTAGAATGAAGCACATCAAAGACACAAGGAAAATATTAGCCTAAGAGACAGAAAGGGCCACATAAACCAGAGACTCCACCAGCCTGAGACCAGAAGAACTAGATGGTGCCCAGCTACCACCAGTGACCACCCTGACAGACAGCACAATAGAGAGTCCCTGACGGAGCAGGAGAAAAGTAGGGTGCACAACTCAAATTCTAGTAAAAAGACCAGACATAATGGTCTGACTGAGCCTGGACAGACCCTGGAAGACATGGCCCCGGACTCTCTGTTAGCCCAAAACTAAAACCATTCCCGAGGCCAACTCTTCAGACAAAGATTAGACTGGACTATGGGGTATAAAATGGTACTCATGAAGAGAGTGCTTCTTAGCTCAAGCAGATACATGAGACTAAATGGGCAGCTCCTGGCAAAAGGCGAGATGAGAAGGCAGAAAGGGACAGGAGCTGGTTGAATGGACATGGGAACTCCGGGGTGGAAAGGAGGAGTGTGCTGTCACATTATAGGGAGAGCAACTAGGGTCACATAACAATGTGTGTATAAATTTTTGTATGAGAAACTAACTTGAACTGTAAACTTTCACTTAAAGCACAAAAAAAAGAATGACTGGTAGTACTTGAGATGACATATGACACATGAGACTATATTTTCTCAATCATAACCTTTATATGCACTGCAGATGAACTTTTATCCTCTAAAAATCATTACTCATATATTTGGGGTTTCAGAAGTTACTACAATTTTTAGTTTTGTAATGATAAAAATAATATTTAAAGAAAATATATATATATATACATCTTTCTTGCTTTAAATATTATACACACACACACACATATATTTTTTCCTTCCAATACGACAAATACTTCCTACTGAAAGCCTGTTGAAAACCTGAAACGGATAGTGTTGGGAATCCTCCTGAAAGTTTATATGAAGTTTTTGGAGGAGAGAGTTCCACACAGGTGTAGTGGCTGTGCAGAAGGATGCCTTCACATATTAATTATAACCATGCAGCAATCATTATAGAAACAAGCAGCATAGGCTTCTAGAACAAATTGGGGCTATATATCTATGGCTTTTCTGCTACTAGCATAAGATCTGCAAGAGTTGCCCCTGTCAGAATCAAAGTAATCTGTTAATAAACATCTTTGAACTCTTGGTCACAAAAGTTTGAAAGCAGTGCTGACAGGTAAAGGGATTTAAGAGACGGTTAAATACCCATTCAATACAGTCAATAGCACTTACGACAGTATAATTTATATGCTCAACACACAAGTATTCCCTGATAATGGAAGGGAAATGCAAGAAGAAAGCAATGATGACATGCAAAATAAGCAATCATGAGCATTCATGATATAGAAGGCTTACATCAAATCTGTCATTTGCATAAATAAAAGGGGATCTGACTTTTAAAAAATAGACATGCAAAAAAAGGCAAGTGACACTGCATTTCTTTTGCCACATGCTTGTCAATTATTTGCCATAGAACAAATGCTTTATAGATTATTTGTGAGTCTTGATTCTTATATTCTCCAATTACCTAATTTAACCTTGCTCTGACAATAGGAGAGTAAAGAAATGGTGGAGAAATATGTCTCCTTATTTCAAAATTAAATATGACACTTTTGCTGTTCATTAAATGATATTTTCTAGATTGCACCCATTATGAAAGATAATGGACAGTTGATACTATTTAAGTTTGAAACTGAAGGTCAGAAATGAAAGAAAACTATTTTATTCAAAAAAGAAATGGAAGAGGCCTGAATTAGCCAAAATACTGGATAATCTGTGCATCAATAACAGCAACAGTCACAAATGATTGAGGTACATCAAGTCCATTAGTTCAAACGGACACTGAAAATATATCTTAATGATCACATTTAGGGGATGCTAGGCAATCAAGTCATTAATCTTAAAACTAATAAATATAGGGAAAGAATAAATATTTATCCTGCTTTCCTGTATACAATGTGCCTCAGGATAATTAAATAGTTGATAAGGGAAATATTTTCTTTACCAAAATATATTGGTGTGTGTGTGTGTTCTCACTAATTATTAATGAAGGACTATACTAATTAAATAATATCACCAATTTTTAACCTCTAAAGATTTAAACAATGTAAAAATGTGAACCTTCTTAATAGATTATGCTGTCAACACTTGAACTCACAATTTTAACATCACAATAAGAGAGAAAATCAGACATCTGACTCTCAATGCAAGTAACCAACACCACGAATGAAATATTCTTGCAAACAAACAAACCTGAATCAAGTCAATACTTTACCAACTTAAGAGAAAAAACAGAGGGCAGAGGGTGCAATTCGCAAACTCAGAATTCAGGAAACTCTACAGGAAAAATAACTTAGTTTTTTTTTCAACAAATAAATCACAAGAATAAAAAGGGGTATATATTAAACAATAAGGAAAAGACAACCAAGTAAAATATGTAGACTTTGTTTAAATGAACAAAGACAGACACACACACAAATGGAAATTGGGAGGCAATTTGGGGAAGTTGAGCACTGTGTGGTTATTTGGTTGAAATTTGACGTATTAAAAGCATTTTTTAATGTGATGATGTTATCCTTTAAAGAGTTCTTATCTTTTAGATAGTCATAATAAATTACTGGCAGAAGATGTTACATGATATCTGGAATATGCTTCAAGATAATACAGATGAGTACATATGGATAAGACGAGATTGACCAAGAGCTGATAATTTTTAAATTGTTGAGGTTGGGGACAAGTACACAAGGGTTCTTATACTATATTTTATTTTTTTGTGCATATTAAATAATTTTTCATAATGAAAATTGCATGAAACCAAACTAAAGGAAACTATAAGAGTAAAGTTGATGGCACTGCTTCTCTAGCTTTTTCCCTGAAGCATTCATTCATAAAGGTAAAGGAATGTAAAACCCTGGGGACCCTGGGAGGAGAAGAGTGGAACAAATTATGAAGCAGTCTCTGAAAGCTGGAAAATTTTACTAATGTCTATTCATTCTGAGAAAAACATGAACTTTTTTTTATTCCTTTCATTTTTCATCCTTGAAAAAATAATAAATTCATTATTTTATTTCTCAAAATTGGTATTTATACTTTGGTTATCATACTTCCAGTGTGCTACTTCAAATTTCTGGGTATACATATATTCCAGTGTATGAATATTCAGTAGTTGCGTTACCAACTGAATGACTTTTGAAAAATCAACTTTCCAAGTTCCATGATGCACAGCTTTATTCCACCTGTATTATATTTCACTGTTTCTATTTCTGTAAGGGGTATTGACCCTTAACTTGGGTTTTCTGAACACGTAGGCCTTTTAAGACATTTCAAAAAAACTGACACTTCCTATACCAAAGAAAATTAAATTATTTATTTATTTTATAGTAATTTTAATTTGGTATAAAGATGTTTTTAAGACATAGTTATATGGAGAAGATAGTAACAATTTTGATGCTCAAAATATAGAGGAAATAGGTTTATGTACAGCATGTTAAATGCTCTAAAATATGAATGTTGGTAGAAGATTATACACCATCATATATTGTCACTGTCATAATTGTCAGAATTTGTTATGAATAATATCACTAACAAATGCCTGAAATAGGTGACTGAAATAAAGTTAAATTTTTTTAGGCCAGCTTAACCTTCAAATAGCGGATTGCAATCTTCTACTAGGTCTCAAAGTTAGTTACTCTTGCTGCTAAGTATCAGTTACCCCTTTTTGCTGTTTGTTATGATTCCCGAGAAAAGGGGCAAAAACTGAAGTACTGCTCTCTGCATTTCATTTTCTTTTCAACTTACAGATATAACACTCAGTGGTCTCCCTTTTTTGTCTCTCTTCTACTGACACAATTAGACTTGCTTCCCTGGTGATGTTTGGGGCTGTTGTCTTACTAAAAGTTGGAGGTACGGAGAAGGAGAAAGATAGGGAAAGAGAATGTGAGAAAAAATATACTTGAGAGCCACAGAAGGAAAGGTTAAAGGAACGCTAAAGGAAACAGAAAATTCTTGTTGGTTAAATATTCACTGATTTTGATGTAACCGGGGATAGAAAAACAAGAAATTCAAGTGGTATCCTAAAATCTTTGAATGATTTTCTCTTTCCTGGGTGGTTCACACATTGATGGCTATCAGAGGTCTGTATTTAAACAGGATAATTGATAGTAATTTGCCTGTGGTAGTCAAGCAATTGAAAAGAGATGTTTCTAGATAAATTAAGAACAGAACACTAACAGTAAGTCTGAAACACTGAAGAGATCAAACAGCAAACACACAGTTTGTTATTACACTTATCTGGGCCAATCAACAAAGAAAATTATGAAGCATAAGTCTTATTTTTTTCTCTAAATCTAAAAAGCAAAGCAAATAATCCAAAAAGCTGGACTATATGAAGAAGAATGCAGCATCAGGACTGGAAGAAGACTCATTAACCATCTTCGATATGCAGATGCACAACCTTGCTTGCTGAAAGCAGAGTACTTGAAGCACTTTACTATGGATTACACTTCAACATAAAGAAAACAAAAAATCCTCACAATTGGATCAATAGGCAAGATCATAATAAAGGAGAAAATACTGAAGTTGTGAAGGATTTCATTTTACTTGGATTCACAATCAACACCCATGGAAGCAGCAGTCAAGAAATCAAGCAACACACTGCACTGGGTAAATCTGCAGTAAAAGATCTCTTTAAAGTGTTAAAAAGCAAAGATGTCACTTTGAGGATGAAGGTGCGCCTGACCAAGCCATGGTATTTTCAACCACCTCATCTGCATGCAAAAGCTAGGCAATGAATAAGGAAGACCAAAGAAGAATTGATGCCTTTGAATTATGGTGTTGATGAGGAATACTGAATATACCATGGACTGCCAGAAGAACAAACAAATGTGTCTTGGAAGTACAGCCAGAATGCTCCTTAGAAGTGAGGATGGTGAGACTTTGTCTCACGTACTTTGGACATGTGATCAGGAGGAATCAGTCCCCGGAGAAGGACATCATGCTGGGTAAAGTAGAGGGTCAGCGAAAGAGAGGAAGATGCTTGATGAGATGAACTGACACAGTGACTGCAACAGTGGGCTCAAGCACAGCAATGACTGTGAGGATGGCACAGTACCAGGCAGTGTTTTGTTTTGTTGTACATAGGGTCGTTATGAGTCAGAACTGACTCAATGGCATCTAACAACAACAACAACAATTTTAGAAGAGAGGTTTTGCTCCAAATGGAACTTATCTGATAAAGGGATTACAGAAGCACCACATAACAGCTGTAGCTTTCAAACTTTAGTATGATTAAAAATTATCTGGTAAACTTGTTTAAAACGACAGCTTCTTAGGGCTCAATACACATCACAATTTTATGACTGAGTGGGTATGGAGTGGGGCCCATTTTTGTTGATCTGTGCACCACAATTTTAAAACCAATTTTATATTCTCTGAAACAGGATTTCTTACATTTGAGGAAACACTTGAAGGAGGTGAGTGAACAACTACAGATACCAAGTGGGAAAGCATTCCAGGAAGACAAACGATTTCAGGTACAGAGGCATAATGAGGGGCCACTGAGTACAGGGTTTTTTAGACTATTGTGAATATTTTGGCTTTTAATCAGAGTGATATGGGAAGCCACTGGAGGATTTTGATCAGAGGAGTGACATGACCCAAATTTTATTTTAACAGGTTACCACCATAAAATACTGTGTTGTGAATAAATGCAAGTGTTCAGGAGGAAACAGAGGAATGAATTACAAGTATCTTGCTATCATTTAGGTGAGAGAAGATGGTGACTAGAACCAGGACAATGAGAAGAAGTCGAACATATTCTGAAGGCAGAATCAATAGGATTTGCTGATGAATTGTGCGTGATGTATGGAAGAAAGAAGGTAGCCAAATTTTTCCCCAAGGAGGATTTCAGCTCATGCAACTGCTCTAAACTGAGGTGGGAAACGTTTGAGAGAAGCAAGTTTAGAGGGAAAATCATCAAAAACTCAGTTTTGGGCCAGATTAAGTTTGAGATAGCCAAGATGAGATGTCCAAAAGGCAGTTGAAAACAGACATTAAGGAATAGGGTCCTGTTGATGAAAGAAATTCAGGAATAATTAGTGTATAGATTGGGTTTAAAGTCATGTGACTGAAAGATATATTCAAGAGAAACCATATACAGCAAAGAAAAGAGATTCAAGAACTGTACCCTGAGGCTGCATAAGCAGGGATGACAAGAATTTAAGTTCTATATAAAGGCAGTAAGGGCAGAGTAAGCATGATATAGTATTTCATGGCTTTAAAGTCTATTGACTTTCATCTTTTGAATGCTTTTGATGCTTTCTGAATGACCATTTATCTCAAACAAGGAATCTGGTATTGAGATTCTTTAAGTATTTCCTTAATATATCTGTCCAGTGTATTATTCAGCTGATTTGGAGTGTTTCATTATCTCTTTACCTAAAATGACTCATTTCCAGTAATCATTTATCTCCTGGACTCTTATTAATATCTATTGAAATTTCACCTACCAGTTCTCATTCTTCCTTTCTATGCTTCCTACAAAGTAATTGAGAAATTCTGAAAGTCTGTTATGCCTTGCATCCCTAATATACTCGTCATGACTAAAATGTCCTTTCTAATTATACCCAGTGGTTTAATAATCAGCACTTGCTGATTTGTCCTTATCTTCATAATCAGTGATTCCTTCAAAAGAACTTCACTTCTCTACATCATTGTTCTTTGACCACTGTCTTTTTTTAATCCTTTTTGATTCTCAAGAAATGAGGAAGTAGTTATGATTTTCTGTGACACTTGTTTTCCTTCTCAGCTCCCTTCTAGTCCCTCCCTTCTAACACCAGATTCTTTCACACTGTCTTCTCACATCTTCACATCTGTTGATCTTCAAGCCAATACCTGGCAGCTATTTGTGTAAACAGCTGAAGAAACTGCTCACCTGCATATTACTGTGTTGTATGCAATACTTCAGACACATGCTGTTTTCAACTGTATTTGAACCTAAACATGCTCAAAATGAAAAGTTTTCCCATTAGTAGCTGCATCTGGCACAATCCCTTCAGGCTATAATTCCAGTTAACTCCCAAAGGTATAATCTTAGTTTTTATATATGAATGTCCCAAATATTAGTCAAAAATAGAAACATGGATAAAGAAATATGTATCTTATGAAACAGACTGAAATACATATCTTAAAAAACTTTTTCTTATAGAAGACTTTGAATTTACATGTTTTCAAATTGTCTTAAGATTCCATCAAATTCTTTATTTCCATCATAGATTAGCCAAACTATCAATATAAATACACCCTACATGTTTTTTCCAGGAAGCAGAGCACTCCACAATACTGAGATTAACATACACAGTAATTGATTAGCTAATATGCTACAGAACTTTAAAATATGATTTCTTTCACATGAGTTTTTTTTTTTTTTTGGTGGGGGGTATATGATCAGTTAAATAACGATGGTATTTTCAAACTACCATTTTCTAAGTTGTGCTTTCGAGATAATAGGTTTATAAAACATTCTTGAAAATATGGGTAGACATCATCGTCAAAAAATCTTTGAAACACACTTATATCTTTATTTTGGAAAATTAAAATGTCAGTACACATTAGCAATAAAAAGACTTTCAAGTGTTCTGCTTAACGAAACCTATTTAACAGGGTTTAGTCCATATTCCAAGTTTACGTGTCTAAAGAATCCTTTTAAAATAAGTTAATACCCATTGGTATCCTCTGGAGCCTGCAGAACCACCTCTATCATTTACTAGTTAAAGTAAGGTAGTAAATACCTCTGTAAGTTGTAGTTTGCTTATTTTATTTTGATCTATTTTAAAGTATGATAGTATTGTGTCTGGTACATACTATTGTATTCAATATAGTTTATTTATTATTATTATGAACAAATAAGTTCTTCCCAGTAAAACACTTTTTTAAAATATATAAAATTAGTGACTCACCTAAATGATAAAGAGCCCCAGGTCTGATTTTAATTCTTATCTATTTAATGATGGTTTGAATTTATATACTGTATTGATAAGGATAACAAGATGTATGCTACTGATCGGTCTTTTTTTTAACAAACAAACAAATACTGTAATTGTACACTTCATCATATTTATTATTACAGTTGAGAATCTAATTTTGAATTCAGGAATTCAGATTTAACTGATTTTTACTAGAAAGTGTCATGTATGAGTATAAAAAGGAGTCAAAATATTTAATTGACAATTGCTTTCGTACAGATGTTTTAATATGTTGTAAAAATGTATCTTTGTAAATTAAAATTCTTGCCTACATGCATTAGGATGATCCATCCATGCCCCTAAGAAGCTTACAAATGAGTAGGAGGGTCAAACATATAACTAGATAACAGTAGTTATCAAGGTATGCAAGAATTTCTTATATGCAAAAAAGATGTATGATCTCCCACATGCGAAAAAAGCTGAGGAAGGATGTGAAAGACAAATAAGAATTATTTAGGTGAATAGGAGATAAAGACATTTCAGACATAGGAAACAGCATGTGCAAAGCTATCCAGGCTTGAAATCAAATGGTACGTTCAGGGAATTAAATTTAATCTCATACGGCTGACATAGAGGGTGACCTCACATCAGCCCCATCTTCAGGGCCCAGGCTGACATTCAAGGACACCGACAGAGGCCAGCTTGTAAAGGTACATGGGCCATGTTAAAGTTTTTACTATGCTGTAGGTGTTGGAGAGCACTGAAGGATTTGAGCCAGGCAGTGGCGTACAGGTTTGTGTTTGCCATTTAGCAAGCTACAATTTCTGTGGTTGTCAGGAGGAGGAGGACACATTAGAAACTAAAATTCGTTTAAATTAAAGCTGTGTATATAAGTACAGAAGAGATAGAATGAATTGTAAATATGAGATAATATAGTTGTTGTTGGACTGAGGTGGTTATGAAAATGATAAGATTAAAGAAGATTTCCAGGTTTCTAGTTTACTTAGGTTGTTAAATGGTGGTTTTTGCTCTTGGCAACAAGGTGGGTGTTGTGCCAAAATGGGAGGGGCATAATATAACTCAGGTATAGACCCTTTGTAGATGGTTTACTATATGTGTGCTGGTGTTTGAATGGAAATTGAATTGGGGCTGGAAAATCTTAAGTGCATTCTAAAATTTAAAACAATGGAAGTGAATATAATCACCCACAGATGGAAAAAAAAAAAAAAAAAGAAAGTGAAGGGAAGAGAGTCAAGTACAGAAACAGAAAAACAGCATTTAAGGGTCAGATAAGAATTTAAAACGAGATCAAGAGAAAAAACAGCAAGGATATTGGCACAGAATCAACAGTGAAGTGATTTTTCATATATTATCCTCTTTGTGTCTAATAACACATAGTGATAAATAATTGACGTTTTATAGGAAAGTACATCAGATCTCAGACAGGTTATATTTTTTAAAAATTATATGTTGAAAGTAACACAGCTAAACACTTAAAGCAATATAATTCTTTTCACAATGCCTACAATATAATTTCTTCCTATTTCTTTTTATTAAACAATCTCTCCACTACTCTATGCCACAATATAACAAATACTGTAATACAATATTTATAGGTAAGTTTACTTTTGATAAAGAAAATCAGTTAATCATTCTTTTCAGGAAAATTTAATTACCTAACCATGGCATAACTAAAACATACCAAAAGCCAGCATATTATCTGTGGTGGCCAGTAGTAGATTTCTGTTTAAACACTAGAAGTATAACTTAGTGTTTGGGACTTCCACATATCCCTTCAAGGCTCCCAAAGTGCTACCCATCATGGTGAACCATTTTACTGTGAGAATAACTATATAACAGCACTTTAAAGCCCCAAGCCAGAGTTGAACTATGACAACTACTACTACACCTTCTTGTCAATCCTGCACTCTGTTAAAGTCACACCTATATCATTTAAGACAACATCAAGCCATAACTTACAGTATATTCAAAACTAGGGTGGAAAATTCAGATTTTTCCAATTTCTATTTTATTTGTAATGCTAAATTGGGCATGATACTCCTGTTTTCTTGTGTTGAATGATACTTGTTTTTCTTGTGTTGAAGTACCTGTGTTTTCTATATTAGCTTACTGTGCTTTTATAAAATGTTTTATTTTGTGTAATTTTCTCATACACGCTAATGTAGACACATCCAAAATTAACAGTATATGTTTTGTTTTCTAATTATTCATAAGCTAAAGTAAAAATAATAATATTTTGTGGTATTAGTTTTATTAATATAATAGTTTATAATTGTGCTCATCCTGTTGACTCTGGATGACATTAACAGGTATCATAAGATATATCAGTGATTAACCTGTAAATAAATGCTGACAAGTAGGCAAGGAATTATAAAATAAGACCTAAGACTGTTTCAAAAAGAATGCTTAACGATGTCCATAATAGAGCTTATAGACCTTGACTAAAATAACAAATAACCTCCTGTTTTGTTTTGTTTACACTTAACAGAATCCTAAGCTCATTTGTCATTTCTATCCCACATCTGACTCAAACCTTTTCTGACTTTAAACCAGAAATCAGAAAAGGTGTGTGTCAGGGTTATATTCTTTCACCATACTTCTTCAATCTGTATGCTGAGCAAATAATCGGAGAAGCTGCACTATATGAAGAAGAATGTGGCATCAGGATTGGTGGAAAACTCATTAACAACCTGAGTTATGCAGATGATACAACCTTGCTTGCTGAAAGTGAGGAGGACTTACGAGTACTTTCTGATGAAGATCAAAGACTACAGGCTTCATTATGGATTACACCTCAACATAAAGACAACAAAATCCTCACAACTGGACAAATAAGCAAGATCATGATAAATGGAAAAACACTGAAGTTGTCAATGATTTCATTTTACTTGGATCCACAATCAATGCCCACAGAAGCAGCAGTCAAGAAATTAAATGACATATTGCATTGGGCAAATCTGTTGCAAAAAAAAAACTTTAAAGTGTTAAAAAGCAAAGATGTCACTTTGAGGACTAAGGTGTGCCTAACTCAAGCAATGATATTTTCAACGGCCTCATAAGCTTTTGAAAACAACATCAAATAAGGGAGACTGAAGAAGAACTGATGCCTTTGAATTATGGTGTTGGTGAAGAATATTGACTATACCACGGACTGACAGAAGAATGAGCAAATCTGTCTTGGACAAAGTACAGCCAGAATGCTCCCTGGAAGTGAGGATGGCCAGACTTCATCTCACATACTTTGGACATGTTATCAGGAGAGACTTGGAGAAGGATATCATGCTTGGTAAAGTAGAGGATCAGTGAAAAAGAGGAAGATACTCAAGGAGACAGAGTGATACAGTGGCTGCAACAATGGGCTCAAACACAGCAATGATTGTGAGGATGGTGTAGGACTAGGCAGTGTTTTGTTCTGTTGTAGGTAGGGTCGCTATGAGTCAGAAATGACTCTATGGCACCTAACAATACAACAACCCACAGATATAAAAATATACATACTTATGGGGAAGAGGTAAATTACTGTCCTAATCAAAGAGCTAAACTGTTGTGGACATATAAAAGTATTAAAGACAAATGAGAAACTCAGGTAGCTTTAAATATAGAAATGTTGTGCCTGTATGCATTCCTATGAAGAATAAACACTCATTTTGACACCAGATTGCGTGAATTCATCTCCTTTAGTGGGTGAGTCTTGTGGTCAGTGATATGGAAGGTAGGAGTTGAGGGCTATAGTTGACATTGTTAGTTTTATACTTAGGATACACTGTCTCCTCCTCCTTTCTAACAGACTCCAATTTTAATTTGAGGTCTATGTAAATCTAGAAAAATTTAAACCACCCGTTAAGTGTTAAGCCATAGACTAAGCCCTCTCCCTGACCCAGTAAACAGTTCAATATTGAGTATGTGAATGAGTCTCTTGGATTGTTGTAGTGAACACATAAAGAAAAAAATAATACACTTCTAAATTATGTTGTAGGTACTATACCATGACCATCTGTGCTCATATTTTGGGTAATTTTAAACTCTGTTAATCAATAAATTCATTTATCAGTTTAATTGACTGTAAAGAGTGATTCAAACTTTTTTTCAGACAAAAGCATCTTAACTGATTTAGGTCTAATATGGATGTTTATAGTTCTGGTGAGATTAAAATGCAGGTGATAAAGACAGCAGAGACACATGGGAGAGCAAAATTCAACAAGTTAGAGAGGTAGTCCAAACTAGTTATCAAAACCTAGGAGAAGGATGAAAGAGAATAATGGAAGTTTTTTAGTAAGGGGGCACAGGGTCTACCTAAGAAACTGCAAAGATATACCATAATGATCCTTACTTAGAAGTCCAAGAACTAGATGAGCTGTTAGTTTTTACGTCAAAATGAAATAATTGTACATAGTGCAGTTAATGTCATTGTAGTCACCAAAACAATTAATAAAATAAAACTACAATTATTGATGTCTTAAGTGTTGATAAACGACACACACATATGCACACAATATTTTGCATTATGTGTTATATATTTTTTAAGACCAAGTTAGTGGTTTAGTTCCACATATGTACTACAGCAATGCAGTACATTTCTAGTGCATGTAAATCTGCTAGCCACGGACATTGAGAACATTTCCCATTTTGTGTTCTTACAAATAATAGCTTCATTAAAAGTTTATGTACACAAAACCTGCTTCTGATTATTTCATTGGCATATTTCTATATATGAAGTGAAACGGACATAGTCTTTAATTTTAAGTCTTTTAAATAAATCCATCTAAACCTTTGCCAACACTTAAAATGACTGTTTAATAAATGTTTTGCTAATTTTAAAATTAAAAAGTTATCACATATTATTTTCATTTGTATTTGATTCGCAGCAGTTAAAAAAAGGGAACTTGAGCCCTTTATTTATAGTCTTATATTTTCCAATTTCATATATTAAAATTATAAGCCTAAATCAAATATAACTTTTAGAGTTAAAAGTTTGATAATCTAGTAACGCCAAGGCAGTCATTCAAAATAATACAAAAATTTCAATGGGCTTTTTTTTGTTTTTTTAAATTTAATGCACGAAGAATATTTGGGTCAATATACTAGGAGGCCTCGTTATATTCCTACCACTGTGATTGTTTCCAGCTATGCTGTCTAATATGACAGACATTTGGATATGAAATTTAACTAAAGGAAATTAAAAATGTAATACCTCTGTTTCACTAACCAAATTTCAAGTGCTCAATAGGCACATTTGGCTAGTATTGATTGTTTAGACAACACAAATACACAATATTTCCACCATTGCAGATGATCGCAGAGTGGATGAGTGACGGTACAGTCATTTGTGCTTAAGAAATACTTTACTCTCCATTCTTTTCTTCTCCCATGCATTATTTCATTCATTCAAAAAAAATATTGACTGAGGCCTTCATGGTTCCTGGGCACTGGAAATTTGGTGATGAACAAAACAAACCCCTGCCCTGTGGGGTTTACATTCTAACAGAAAAGAAAGAAAGAAAGACAGGGAAAAAAAAAAAATATATATATATATATATACACACACATATATATATATATAGCTTTATGTCTGAATTGACTTGTTGGCACACAACAATAACATATATTGGTTTATAGTGATATGTGCTTTGAAGAAATTAAAGCTGGACAGTAAGTGACTTAGATATGTACACTAGATGAGCTGGGTGGTAAAGTTCTCTATAAGCTTATCTTTGGTAGAGATCTGAATGAAGGGAGGGAGACATTTTTTAAAATATCTGGAAACACGGTATTTTCTGTAGAGAGAATAATAATTGCAAAGGTTCTGAGGTAGGATATTCCTTAGTGTGGGTCAAGGAAGAGCAAAAAGCCCAGTGTGACTGAAGGGAAAAAGTGGTACCAAGGGCCAGATTATGCTGATGCCACGCCTTTAAATTCTTGTAGGAATTTGGACTAAACATTGAAGTGTGATGGAAAGTCACTGCAGAGTTTTGAGCAAAATTTAGTGATGTAATATGGTTGACTTTTCCACAGTATCACTCTGACTGCTGTGTGGAAAATAGTACGTGGCGGGCACCGGGCAGAATGAACACAGGGAGGCTAAGAGCTGACAGGGCACCAGTCTAAGGGAGAGACGGTGGTGACTTGAATCAACATGGTTGCAATGGAAGTCAAGAGAAATACCGAATTTGTTGAGAATATTATACTACTTCTGTATTATGTCTCCTATGTGTCTACTCTTATCTTGGACTACCAAGCCAGTTTCCAAAGATTTACATTATACTAGATTATTATTTCTGTCAAGTCGTGAAGTTCCAGTGTTCTCTAGATTCTGGCTAAAGGCAAATAATAGAAGACCTTGACAACTCTCAATGACACTAGATTATTAGAAAGTAATTTCAAAGCCTGTGTTCACAGCTTATTAACTACGACACAATTGTTAACAGTTTCAGGAAAAGAGAATTACTTTCATCTCTTTTCTCATGCAAATATTTTCTTGTCAAATTGATATACATCTTTCACACTCTTTATCTTTATCAACATTTGTCCTTTGCCAATTACAAAAGAGACTGTCTGCTTCCTGGCGCTTTTGTTTTTTCACAGACATAATAGTTACCCAGGTTGCATTAGATATTCTATATTCTATTTTGTAATTCTTATCTAATTTCCTCTTTTCAGAGTACATCACTTATTCCTTGGTAACAATAAATCCAATGAGAAATCAAACAATGAGAGCCAAAATAAAGATACTATAAAATATTTCATTAGCAGACATTTGAATGAATATGCAGATTCAAATCACAAAGAATCATAAAAGGAAATAAATATTAGCATTTCATGTTCCCATTATCCTATTAGAAAATAAAGAGGAGCATAGCAGAGAAAAAGAATCTAGCAGAACTTCTTCCTTGGAAATTGTTCTTTTAGGGAGAAAAAGTAAGATCTATAAAAAGTAGCTACAAATATTTTAGTATTAAGTTGGACAGTTTAATTTATGACAATGAGATTGCAATAAATACATCTTTAACATCTTTTGTCTCTTTTCTAAGTTCAGCATGAAAGTCCATTCTATGATATATCTTATTGGTACCATCCAACTTTGTCTATTATCCTTTCACCCAGCCCTAAGACACTCCCTCTTTATTTTCTACAGAAATAACACTCAACCCATTGCCTATCTCCCCATAGAGAAGCCATTTTCTATTCTGGAGAAACAGTTCCAGAGCTGTTTCAGATAGAAAAATAAATTTAAATAACTTAAGTAAGGAAATGAGTTATCAAAAACACAATATAGTCACAGGCTTATATACAGGGCTTATATATACCCACATACACACAAAAATATTTAAATGATCTGAACATTAGGAAGGACCCTAAGGCACCAGGGAGGCAGGAAAGGACCATTCTGTACTTAGAAACAATTCATTTTCGAAATGCTTCTTTCATAGCTTTCTTTCCTAAAAATTAGGAAAGGTAGAATTCAGAGTACAAGGAAGAGAAACACATAGAGAATGATTATCGTGACTTTAGAAACCTTGGTGGCAAAGTGGTTAAGCGTCTGACTACTAACAAACAACGGCATGAGTCAGAATCTGCTCCATGGCTCACAAAAATATTATTTTATAACGGTGGAAGCTGACCTGAATCAAACTTAGTTGGATTTTACCAATTGGCTGTTTATTCATCAAGTATTTAAAAACAGATCAAAACATGCCTGATTTAATCACCTGTTTTCAAGTGTGTGTGTTCTACATGGTACTTGTTTTTTCCTTATTATTCTGGTGTGCGTCAGGTAAATTTAAGTCTCCCTAGATAGAAGCTTAAGAGTCCCTGGCTGGTGCAAATGATTAAGTGCTCAGCTACTAACTGAAAGACTGGAGATTCGAATCTACCCAGAGGCACCTCAGAAGAAAGGCCTGGCCATCTACTTCTGAAAAGGCAGTCATGAAAACCTGAAACGGCAGTCATGAAAACCCTATGGAGTGCAGTTCTACTCTGACACACATTGGGTCACTGTGAGGCAAAATCAGTTTGATGTGGCACCTTGTTTTTTTTTTTTTTTTTTTTGGTATATAGTGACTTTTCTTACTGAATTTCCTCCTATCTTAGTTCCCTAGTGCTGCCAAAATACCGCAAGTGCGTGGTCTTAAAGAACAAAAAATTATTGTCTCAGTATTGGAGGCTAAGTATGAAACCTGGATCTCAGCTGTGCTGATTCTTTTTGTGGGTCTCTCTCCTAGCTTCTGGTGTCTACCAGCAATTCTTGGAGTTCCTGGGTTTGTAGATACATCTGTTTCCATTGTCTATGTCTCCGCTGTGGGTGTGTCTCTGTGTCTGTTTTGCTGTGATTAGGTTTAGGATCTCCCCTAACCTGGGATGGTCTCAGTAACATAACAAATGGCAAACTTATTCCAAACAGGATCACATCCACAGGCACAGGGGCTCGGATTCAATACATATTTTTGGCGGATACAATTCAATCCATAATGCCTCCTAATGGTCTTTCTGTACTCTTCCAGATTGTTCCTGCATTTGAAATATGAAGTTTCTGATTCTATTCCCCTCTCTTTATGTGTGATTTCTCTATGCACCTTTTTCAATGACATTTTTTTCTATTTGAAAATGGCTTCAGAGGAAGTAGAAAAAGTAAGTCCCCCATGATTTCACACTTCTGAGAGATATTTATTACTAAACTGATGGCCTCTTAATCTATGGGTTTTATTCTTACTGATCTTGTAAGTAGGACACAAACTATGTGTTACACAATGCCTATTTTATTGTTGTTGCTCAGGTAATCCACAACATAAGACAACAATAAATAAACTTTCTCTACGCATTCACCATTAATCTTCTTTCTTTTTTCATTTTGTTAAAATTTGTTCTCTAAAATCTCCCTTTTGTCTCAAACTCAAACCAAGCCACTTCAAGTCTTTTCATTACATCTGCTTACTTTCTCCATCAAAAGCAAACTGTTCATCTCTTTGTCTGAGAAAAGTTTATATCCTCTTGCTTTCGATCCAGTTCTTTTTACACCGAACATTCCCTCATGCGGTGCTCTCAGATCTGTTACTTATATCTGATTTTCAAGGAATAACATTTTCATGTTCAAAACAATGTTGAGGCTTCTAGCTTATGTAATTTAATCTTTTCCAAAGAAATTTCCACCAGTGAAACATCTTTACACATTCCTGAGTGTTGTCTCATTTCTCCTTCTTCATAATTTCCTATTATTTTATAAATATTGCCATTATTAAAGTAAAAGAATAGTTATAAATTTTAGAACATCCTAGGTGCTTAAGTATTTTGCATAGATTATTCTCCCCTAAAAACTTTGCATAGCTATTCCTCCCCTTAGTATTCAGAAAAGGAAACTGAGCTCAAAATTTTAACTGCTCAAGTTTAGAGAGATAGAAGTGGCAGATTTGGGATTTGAACACAAACATTTGATGCCATTGGAAACAGCATGCGTTGGTTATTCAGTAACAAATATTCTGGTTCAAGACCAGAAGTTTCTAGCCTACAGAAAAATGAAACTAAAACTGATAGTGCTAACTTATAGGGAGGGCACTAAAGAGCAGACTAGTGTATTAGGCATCACTTCAGTAACTTTAGATCGTCTGGGTCCCATCTGTCTTTTCTTCTAGCTGCTGTTATGGCATCCGGTCCTTTGTGGGCTCTGATGAGGAGTCCCTGTCAGGGTACATAGGGAGTTAAGAGCTCAACAGTGTTGGAATCCACCCAGAGGCACCGACAGGTCAGTCATTGAAAACGCTATATTGGGCGTGTGCAGTTTTACTTGATAGCAACTGTTTTTTTGTTCCTTTGTTTTAAACAATTTTTTACCCTGACAGAGTCTTGTTTCATAACTTCATTACTCATCACATACCTTGCACGTCCTGCCTCAAGGGCTTCCCTCCTGATCCCAAAGCACAAAACACAACACAACCCGCCTTGGTGTTCAAATATGTAGAAATGCAAGAGTTATTGACCTATGGGTTGAATATTTGACCAGTAGGATATGGAAGCCAGTGAATAAAGTCTTCCCCTTTTCTCTTTAAAAATAGAATGTTTTAAAACAGTTATTTGCCTTGTCTTCTTTGAGGACTAGCCTGTGAAGTTGAGGTACTGCTGACATTCAATACTTGTCAGCTCAATCCCTGTATTGGATCTCCAACTTTCCCTGCCAACACCCTTTTGTCTCATTCCTGCTGTCTGAAAACTGCAATCCTTGATGCAACTTTTGCCTTAGACTCTGCTTTCTGGGGCAACCAAGAATACAGTTGGAACCATATGGTGACAGTTTATAACAGAAGAACATTGAGTAAGGTAAAACAATGGGAAATATAATGCTAGCTATATTTCACAGTATGTTGGACGTCACATCCAGGTTTTCACCTCACCATTTTTATTTTCAAAGTATATATTTTCTTGCCACTTTGGATATCTGTAATGGGGCTCCTGCCTACATTACTAGTCTGATCCCTAAAAATAGCCCCGTAACTACTGAATGAATGCCAAGTAAAAAGTGTCTAGCCTGTACCAGACATTGAGCTCAACGATTAGGATTCAGAATGAAAAAGGACGGAGTCTCTGAGTTAAAGCAGCTCAAAGTGTGATACAGAACCAGAGACATGAATGAATAAACAACATTACAGCATGATGAGTTTAACACGATTAGTCACTGACCTCCTAATTTCTCAAATCAATGCTTTTTCCACCAGTCATCTACCACTCTACTAGTTGGGCTTCAATGAGATAATTTTCCTTTTATTTCTATAATCCAGAGAGTAGTTCTGGGGCTATGTATTACAAATATAAATTTCAAGACTGTATCCCTGACTCACAGATATAGAACCATCAGGGAAATTGGGACAAATCAAAATGTTGATTTGAAATTCTGGCTGTGCTTCATAACCACCTAGGGATTTTTTTTGTTGTTGTTTAATTTCATTTTTCAAACTAACAAAATTTATTTGACTTTCTGGAGAATGTACAATTCTATACGTTTTAATTCACGTGTAAATTTGTGAATCCACCACTGAAATAAAAATATAGAACAATTCCATCACCCCAAAAAAAGCGTTCATGCTTTCACTTTGTAGTTAAAACTTTCCTCCACCCTTAATCTATGGTAAATTCTGATCTACTTTTCCTCACAATAGTTTTATCACTGTGATAATGTCATATAAATTGAATCATGCAGTATGTAACATTTTAAGAAGGTCTTCTTTCATTTATCATAATGCCTTTGAGGTTATCTAAGTTGTTGTGTCTATTATCAGTCCATTCATTTTTATTACTTGCTTAGTATACCATTGCATGGGTATATCCTACTTTATTTATCTATTCATCTTCTGAAAGACATTTGAGTTGTTTTCAATTTCTGGTGATTATAAAGAAAGCTGTTACAAATATTTATGTATAGTTTTTTTTTGTGAATATATGTTTTCATTTCTCTAGGTAAATTTATACCTAGGATTGGGATTGTTGAGTTATAAACTTAATATGGCAATAATTCTCTCCAAAATGATCTAAAGATTCAATGCAATCTCCATCATAATCAATAGGATTTTTTTTTGTAGAAATCAACAAATTAATTCTAAAATTTTTATGGAAATGTGAAAGACCTAGAATAAACAAAATGCTATTTTAACTGAAGAAAAATTTTGGAGGGCCTAGATAGCTAATTGTTTTTCATTAATGGCGCTCAGACAAATCCGGGGGAAAGGAAAGTCTTTTCAATAAATGGTACTACAAACATATGGTTTTGTGCGGAAGGTGGCCAGGGGAGTGAATCTTGATGTCTAATTCACACCACATACAAAAACAAATTCAAAATGCCTCGGAGATAAACATAAAAGCTAATGTACTGAGGTTCTAAAAGAAAACATGGGGGGAATTTTTCCTCTGGTTTGGCAAATAATTCTTAAACAAGACAGATAAAGCACTAAACTAAAACAGAAAAAAATGATAAGTTGGACTCAGGGTAACTAACCATCCTGGTTAGCCCAAGACTCTCCAAGTTTTAACACTGAAAGTCCTACACCCCTAGAAACTCCTCAGTCCTAAGCAAACCCAGAAAGTTAGTCATCCTAGGTTGTCTATCAAAAGACAACATTAAAAACGGAAAAGGCAAATCAAAGTCAGAAATTATATCTAGAATATAAGAACAAATCCCATAAATTAATAATAGATGGACAAACGATTCAATTAAACTGGGCAAAATACTTGGAAAGACATTTCAGAAAAAGATATACAGGGGGCTTGTATGCACATAAATAGTTGCTCAATGGCATTAGCCACCAGGGAAATGCTAATTACGTCTACAATGAGACACCACTAGACCCAATTAGAATGGTTTTTCTTTATAATATTAATAACAATAAGTGCTGGTGAGAATGTGAAGCAATGACATAGTCTCAAAATTGCTGGTGGAAATATAAAATGCTATAACCACATTGGAAAACTGTTATTCAATTTCTTATAAAATGAAACACATAACTGCTCTATAACAAAAGCAATTCTACTCTTAAATGTTTAACATACATTCGTGTGTGTGCACACACAAAACTTTACAATAATATTTAAAGAAGCTTTAAATAGCAGGCAAACACTAAACATAATGCAAAGGTTCATCAGCTGGAGATTTAGTAAACAAATTGTGGCGTGCTCTTAAAATAAAATACTCTTCAGAATAAGGAATGAATTATTGATACACACACAAAAAAATGTATGGATGAATCACAAAAGCATTATGTCATATAAAATCAGTCACACACAAAGAGTACATTTTATGGTTCCAGTTATATGAATTTCAATAAAGGCTAACATATGGAATAGATATTAGAACCGTGGTTACTTATGCGGTGGGAGAGGATGACCAGAAAGAGACAGAACACAATTTTCAGAGGTGATGAAAATGTTCTATATTTTGATCACAGTAATAGTAACATGGGTGTATAAATTCATAAAAACTTACTAATTGTATGCTTAAAATCTGTGCATTTCACTGCATTGAAATTTTACTCAATTCAAAAAATGACTTCTTAGAAGTAAATTGTTGCAGTGAGGCCTTATTCTAAAAATAACTAGGATAAGTAAGTATAATATTAATGAATATATTTTTTAGTCAGAGAACATTAAAGATTCCCACTTAAAGTTAATTGCAATTCAAGTTGAAGAAGGAAGAAGTGAGATTCAAATTCCTTCCTTTGATCTGAGCATTTTTGTGGCATAATTTTGCAATGGGATTTGGCTGATTAGTGTGTGAATTTCCATATGTTCATTTGTTTATCTTTATTTATCAGAAAATAATTCAACCTCTAAAAAGCTGAAGCAACTCAATTTGAGATTCCAAAAACACTTTGTTATCAATTCACTTTTTGCAACATTGGTGGTTAAATTTGTGCTGGATTTAAGTAAATCCTTTCATTAATGAATACTTCTTCCAAAGCTCTATTCTAATGATAGGAATGTATCCAATTCTCTTTTCGAAATATTCTTCAAGCAGAAGCTTCACTGTAAAAATTAGAGAACAAAATTTGAATAAAATTCTGCCAACGGTGGTATAAAGATAAGCTTAAGACAATTCATATATCTTTATATCAGTTTACCAGATGTAAATATAACCAATAGATTCAGTCAATGCATTTTTTAGTTTCTTAGAATTAAAAAATATATGCAAGCACATACAAAGTATAATGTTTCAAGGTTATGACCAAGTATTTCAGTTTATTTCTTTATTAGATTATTAAAACAATCATATAAAAATTAGCAAAAAAAAAACTAACTGAAATACCCCTATTTGAAATAACAAAATCAAGTCATATTCCTATTTTCTTCATCAATATTTTTGATTATGTACATTTCAATTATAGTGGCATTTTCAGTGGATTCTAGAGGCTAATACTATACAAGGAAATTTGAACTTTGACATTTCTTGTTTTTAAATGAAGACTACATAGTTAAATGGAATTATTAGTAATCTAATGGCATTTTCTTCTTGATTTATTTATTTGTCTAAAGATACACAAATTCAACTATTCAGATTGTAGCTTCCTAAATAGGTCTACATGTAGCAAATCAAGTAACTTCTTATATAGCTATTCATATCTAACCCTGTTTCTCTGTTTTTATATTTGATGCAAGGACAGTACCATAGTTGATCAAAGCTAAATCCATGTCCACCAAAATTTCTGCTTCCTGTTACTAATCAATTACATGGGGTTATGCAAACCAAGATGTGAATAAAGTGTAATTCCGCAGTTAGTAAATCAGATTCTCACTACCTGTCTCTTCAATATCCTTGTCTCCTAACTAAAATATAAATTTTTTAAAAATTACTTCTCCGATATACTGACCACATAAAAAGAAAAAACAAACAAGCTCAGCGAACTCACTTTTATAACATATTATATTCAGCAAAACAACACCAAAAATAACACTCCTGTAGCTGTGAAACACAACTTTGGAAAATTCCCATAAAAAGCAGCAAACTATCTGGTGCCTCAGAATCAACTATATATAAACGGTCATAATAAAGTAGACTTTGATCTTCAAAGCATAAAGATGTGGAGAGAAAGGAAATCTATGCTGGGGAAAAAACAGCACTGTGAAACTAATATCTAGTTTAAAGACAAAACAAAACAAAAAATTCTAAGCCTCCTCAAATTATAATCTTATTGCTTTGGATATTGAACTTCCAGAAATTTTGGGTCCCCCCCCCCATTTCTCACTGATAATCTTTAATTCACAATACTTATCAATTTTTTTTTAATTAAGATGGAAAATGTTTGTCTTTTAGCAGTTATATCAGCAATTCCATTAAAACCAAGAAGGGTCTGGAAGGTAATAACTTTAAAATGTTAGTAGTTGATAAAAATAATTAAATCTATCTAGTTCTTCTTTTTTGTTCTGAGAAGCACCCTCAGGCTCTGAAATACCCTATTGGTAACCTCTGATTTGAGTGTGTGTATTTTTCAAAGGTATGGCATTTTTATTTGTGTAACCGGTACTATAGCTATCCCTGTTTTATAATATTCCCCACAGTTTTCCTATATTACCACAATTCCAAATTTCGTGGGAGTCTGAATAAATACTAAAATGATAATCAGTCTACATAACCCACACTCATTTGTTAGTCTCACTGGATAAGCAACTCGCTCCTCTTGAATCCTTTCAAGGCTAAACCTCTCCTTATCTGACTTTATTTTGTTGGTTTGCTCAAATGACATTTGAAAATACTCTCTTTAACAATTTCAAGCAGTTCAAAAATAAACGTAGTAGAGATTAAAAGACCCCCCTTTCCACAACCAATGTTAGTAGTTTGGTGTGCAACTTTCCATAACTTTTTGTTTTTTCTTTATTTATATAAATATATGTTAATATGAAACTTTTGTTTTAAATAAAAAATACACATAGCCAAAGATACGCCATTTCAAAATTTTTTTTTAAATAAATGGAATGTAATTATATGTATCTTTATGGAGTATGGTATTACTATTTTAATGGCCATGAAGAATTCCATGGAAGGATAGAAATTAATTTATTCAAATAATAAGACATTTAGATAATTTTAAGTCTTTGCTTTAGCAGAAAAAGCTGCAATTCTGTATGGGTCTATCTCTGTGCAAATAAAAGTGGTTTTGTAGAGACTCCAAGGAGTGTTGTTGTTCAATAAATGCCTGAATTTATGTCTGAATTATTCCAAATATAGGTGTGCTTTGACTTTTAGTTTAGATTATCACATCATTGTAAATATTACATGAATAATGAAAAGAAACTACACGGTTTAAGCACAAAAAATTTAAATTATTTGCAGTAGCTAAAACGATGGCACAATATCAGAAAAGCTTGTACACTCTCTCTTTTTCGCTCTTCGCTCTCACCTTCCTTAATAAATATACATTCTCCAACAAGTTGTAGAAATTTAGATGATCATTTTTATGAAAAATATTGATAATTACTATATTATTGAATGACTTAGCAAATATCCGGTCCCCTAATACACTGAAATAGGTTTTCTAAAAATCCATCAGAATTATGTCCATCAAACATTTAAAATTTACTGGAAAACATATCAAAAGTTAAATGTGTCTTTTAAAATATCCCATATCTTCTAGCAATGCCACTTTTGAAAATGAGTGAGGCTGGTTTTTATTCTTGATAACTATTATGCAAACTTCCTTTTAAATTGGCAGATTGTTATTTAGCACCTAATGCACAATGATTTTTGAATAATAAGTGTGGACTAAATGCTGATTATAAAGATTCTAATTTTCTATTACTCTCTACATAATACATGTAGGGGTTTGAACTGGGTCTTGCCCGTTCAGTCATGGCTGAGGGAGCAAAACTGGAACAGACCCAAATTTTTACAATCTGGGTGACCCAAAATGATAACCAGAATGGGAAAAATTAAGGGTCAAAGCCCTTGAATGGGAGACTCAGAAGAGGCCGTAGTGAGACCTTTCAGGAGCCTGAAGTGTGAGACTGGATTATTGGCAGGACCGTGGAAAGCAACGCACATTCAAAGCAGTGTGGTTGGCTGCCATTATTGAGCAGGGCACCACTGTTTTTGACTCTGCTCAAAATCCAACTGGCAAGGGAATTGGTTGCTATGCAATGTGTATGTTGCCTTTGTTTTCTAAGAAGGAGATTAGATTTTTAGCAGGCTTCAACTCATCATTTTTCCCATCTAGGTTTATCATTCCAGTTCACTCAAATTTTAAAAATTGAGATCTGTTCTGATTTCACTTCGTCGGCCGTGACTGAACTGGGAAGAACCAGTTCAAAGCCTTGGGCTAATGAGCCACCGAAAGCCTTATAACAGATAGTTCAGTGTAGGGATTCAGAGCGTGGTCCCTGAAACCAGCATGTCTCAATTTCAACCCCAACTCCAACACTTCTAACTGTGCAACATTGGGCAAATTATAGTTAAATTTCTGTGACTCAGTTCCACAAATATAAAATAAGGAGAAATTAGCATAATGTATGGGACATAGTGAGAGCTCAATAAATGTATTCATACTAATAGTAAGAAAATTTTCACAGTCTATCAAACCTAACCCATATTGTTTCCACATGCATTGTTACAGAACTCAATAAAATTTATTTTTGTATAAATACCAGATAAAAACTAACATGTGGTTTCCTCTTTTACCAAGAATTGATTCAAGAAGGTGATGTATAGTAAATTCTAAAAGGATAAAATATATTTCAGATATTCTTTCCTTTCCCCCTCCATCTATGTTTGCATGTGTCTCCTTGACCAGTGAATATCTCTTTTGTTGGCCTCCCAACAGATTCTTCCCTACTCCCACCAATATACACTGTGGGCTTTTCCTCTAACCTAACAGTGAGAATTGCTTGTCATGCTCTCATATAGTCTACTAATCAGATTGGAAATCTATTAAAATCAGATAGAACTTGAGAAACTTTCTCCATAAAATATAATTACAGGCAGTCCCTGTGTTATGAACATCTGACTTAGGGACAACTCATACTTAAGAACAGACTGCCATAAAGCCAGTTATATTAAAAATTTGAGTTAAATACAATGGTTCATAATAACGAACACACGCACTACATTGTGATGCTCATGAAAACACTGCACGGTTTGAAAGTGTTTTTTAAGTGTTTTGTATGCATAGAAAGGTAAAATATATTCTATACACTAAGACAAACATTTGATTAATTGACACTAAATAAGAACCGTATTTAGTGGCTAAAGACCTGTATGTACATACATGCAAATAAGATTATTATGGATCTACATAAGAGCACAGGGACCTAAAATTACGAATCACTCTTTAAAACTAAGGTATAGATGATGATAGTTAATAAAAGAATGTTGCAGTCTCAGAAACCATGTGCATTCTTTTAATAATATTCCTACTGATTGAATCCATTATTATAGTTGAAACTGCATCACGGAACCTGAAAAGTGAGAATTTGGGCAGGGGTGGGGGGAAGGTAGCAGTGGTTTAGTGGAAATACTATTGAACAAGAATTACAGTTCTGAAACTTTGGTCTTCACTTACCCATCATGAATTTTAGTTTTCTCATTTGTAAATGAAGTGAATTCCTTAAACAATCTCAAAATTCTATTACAGAAATACTTTTCTATGACACTATTATGATGTTTAGAACTCTAATTAAAATTCCAAAAAGGGTATTTCAGGTAATTTGTAACTTGCATTTCTCTGTGGAAGAGACCTGAACTGGGAATCAGAGGATTAAGATATTTGTACAGCGGCCTCATCAATATATTGTGTTATACTGTTACTCTCTCTAGGCTTCAGCTTGTGTTGTGGATTCAATTGTGTCCCCAAAAAAGAAACATGGAAGTCTTCACCCTTGTACCTATACATATTGTCCTATTTTAAAATAGAAGTTTCTTTGGTTGTATCAATGAGTTCATACTAGAGTAGGGTGAGTCCTAAATCTAATCACTTCTGGGTAGTGTCTTATAAAGGGGAGTACAGACACAGAAAGACACACACAGGGGAAGACAGACATCATGTGAGGACACATTTATAAGCAAAAGAACACCAAGGTTGCTGGTAGACATCATAACTAGGAGAGAGGCCCACAAATGTAATCAACACTGTCAAGACCCTGTTATGGACATTTGCCCTCCAGAATTGTGAGAAAATACTTTCTGCTATTTAAATAAACCCACTCAGTTGTGGTGTTTTTTTTTATTATAGCGGCACTAAGTAGCTAAGACAGCTTGCCACCTTGACATGCTGTTAGGACAATTACCTAAAGTGCTTCAAAGCATACTCTGTAATGGTTAAAAACACTATTTAATAATAATAAAGTCATATTACCAATTACTTCTGTGTACTGTGTTCCATGTACTCAACTCTGTATTCTGCATACATTTTTCCCATTTGATCTTCAGATACCACCTTCTGAGATAGTGTGGCTATCTCCATTTTATAAAGAAATCTATATATAATGTATCATTTTTTACACTGTATCGTTTCTTTTCACTATTGGCGCGAAGACTTTATTGGTACAATTCGATAAAAATAATAAAGAAAGTAAGACTCTATTCTTAAAAGTATAATCAAATACAGTATTTTTTAAGATTTGGTCTCCACATTACACGAATAATAATTTTGAGTTCCTCTCACAATTGGGTTAATAGAATGCACTGAGACAAAATATTTCTAATCCACCAATTTGAATATATATTTGAAAACTTTATTAAAGTTAACAAATTAAAGGTATTTAGACTAAGTGTGATGGTTAAGATTGTGTGTCAACTTGGCTGGGCCATGATTCTCCGTGTT
>NW_004443943.1:9115730-9147289 GCF_000243295.1 Trichechus manatus latirostris | reverse complement strand
CAGAATGCCTTATCCACCATCATGGTATCCCACACAGCATTGTCTCAGATCAAGGGACTCACTTCACAGCAAATGAAGTGCAGCAGTGGGCCCATGCTCATGGAATTCACTGGTCTTACCATGTTCCCCATCATCCTGAAGCAGCTGGCTTGATAGAACGATGGAATGGCTTTCTAAAGACACAATTATGGCGCCAGCTAGGTGGCAATACCTTGCAGGGTTGGGGCAGTATTCTCCAGGAAGCTGCATACGCTTTAAACCAGCATCCAATATATGGTGCTCTTTCTCCCATAGCCAGGATTCACGGGTCCAGGAATCAAGGGGTGGAAATGGGAGTGGCACCACTCAGTATTACCCCTAGTGACCCACTTGCAAGATTTTTGCCTCCTGTCCCCTCATCCTTATGCTCTGCAGGCCTAGAGGTCTTAGTTCCAAAAGGAGGAATGCTCTCACCTGGAGACACATCACTGATTCCACTGAACTGGAAGTTAAGAATGCCACCTGGCCACTTTGGGCTCCTTATGCCTCTGGCTCAACAGGCAAAGAAGGGAGTTACCCATACTGATTGGTGTGATTGATCCTGACTACCAAGAGGAAATCAGACTGATATTACATAATGGAGGTAAAGAATAGTATGTCTGGAATGCAGGAGATTCCTTGGGGCTTCTCTTAGTACTACCATGCTCTGTGATTAAAGTCAATGGAAAGCTACAGCAACCTAATTCTGACATGACTACTAATGATACAGACCCTTCAGGAATAAAGGTTTGGGTCACCCCACCAGGCAAAGAACCACAACCAGCCAAGGTGCTTGCAGAGGGCAAAGGAAATACAGAATGGGTGGTGGAAGAAGGTAGTTCTAAATACCAGTTACGGCCACATGACCAGTTGCAGAAACGGGGACTGTAACTGTTATGAGTATTTGTACTTTGTGTGTGTGCATCAAATATTTTTGTTTCCTTCACTTATAAAATATAAGCTGTAAATGGGGCTAATGTGTTTTCGATTGTACGCGTTAGTTGCATCATGTTAGGTGCAAGTATGACTTTCTCATTGTCTTTATTCAGAGATTATGTATGGTTTAAGGAGATGTGTACATGTGCCAAGGTGACAAAGGGTGGACTGTGATGGTTAAGATTGTGTGTCAACTTGGCTGGGCCATGATTCTCTGTGTTTTAATGTAATCACTCCCATGATTGAATATACTGTGAGTAGCCAGTCAGATGAAAGGGAGTCTCCTTGGGGGTGTGGCCCACATCTGTATATAAGCAGACGTTCTGGCTTTTTGCTCTCTCTGGATCCTGCGGCTGCTTCCTGTCATCTCAGCTCCCGTTCTTGGGACTTGAGCAGCTTATCTGCTGAACCTGGGATTCGCTGATCTGCACAGCCTGTGAGTGGGAGCCCTGCTCTCCGACCTTCTGATCTTGGGCTTGCCAGCTTCTGCAGCTGTGTGACTTGGAAGAGGCCTCTACCTTTATCCACGGATTTGGGACGTTCTAGCCTCTACAATCCCGTGAGCTGTTTCCTTGATATAATCTCTCTCTATATATATATTTATATACTTTACTGGTTTTGCTTCTCTAGAGAACCCAGCCTAAGACACTAAGTTTTAAACCTTGGTCAAGATTTTTTTTTTTTTTTTTTAAATAGCTCACTGGCCAGTTATTTCTAACTTGCTCTTGCCAGTATCTCACAGCAGGTTCATGAAGCACACTATTCAGCTTTGTACTACAATCCTGGCAGGATTTTCATTCATAGCCAATGTGGCAGAAAAAGCTAGCTGTCTACTGACTTATTCGAGTATCCTTTTAATAAAGAAGACCAGATGCTAGAATAAAGTTCTCTAGCTTGGAACTACCTTTCAGGCCCAGAAGACTGTTGAATGAACACTCACAATGAACTTTAATCTGAGTGAAAAATAACCTCCTGTAACATTAGGCTACTGAAATCTTAGGGTTTGTTATAGTAACTAACAATACTTACCTAATACAGCTATCTAATTCTTAAATGCATATCCTAATTTCCAATGAACTATGCAAAATATAAGCTTATAAAACTTTATCTGTAAAGTGCACTGCTTTGAATAGCACCATTGCCCACTTTCCAAATTAAAAAATACTCAAAAATAAATATCAGGTATCAACATCTTTTATTAAACTATGGTATTTAAGACAATGCAGGACTGGCAAAAGAACAGACCAAGAAACTAATGAAATAAATAGAAAATACAGAAATAGACCCACACATGTACAGTTGTCTGATTTATGACAGAGGTGACAGTATAGTGCAGTTGAGAAGGAATGGTCTTTTCAATAAATTGTGTTGGATTATTTGGCTATTTGTATGGGTATTAAAAACAATGTACCTTCACTCTCATGTTACACCATATACATAAAAATCAATTCTAGGTAGATTCCAGATCTAAACTTAAAAAATTATATATACATAAATAATAGAAATTTTAAAAATTAAAGAAAACATAAGAGAATATCTCCATGACCTCAGGATGAACAAAATTTCTTAGAAAACAAAAAGTGTTAACTATGAAAGAGGAAAAACGATTAATTGTATGTCACTGTAATTAACACACCATTAAGACAGTGAAAAGACAAGCCACAGAACAGGAGAAGGTATCTGAACTATCCAGAAAATGTATGTAATAAGATAAAGAAAGATAACCAATAGGAAAACGGGAAACTCAAACCAGCACTTTTAAAAACAGAATAACCAAATGACCGATAAACATATATAATGGTTAATTCTGATTAATCATCAGAACAATGTAAATTAAAACCATAATATGATACCTCTGCCTCTATGCACATATCAGAAAGAAGCATGGATATTTGATGACTGAATTTTTTTACCATGCAGGCAGAATTAGATTGGTACAATCACTGTGAATAACGTTTTGGCAGTATTTACCAATGCTGAACATATGCATTTCTTATGACCCAGCAATTCCATTGGTGGTATATGTCATACATAAATGCACAGATACGTTCGTGAAACGAGATGCACAAGAATGTTCATAGGAGCACTCTTCAAAATATCTCAAAGTAAAAACAACTCAAATGTGTTCCAATACTCAATGGATAAATAAATTGTGGTATAATAATACAAGAGAATATTATATAATGATGAAAGCGAAGGAACTGCAACTCCAACAAACAACATGAATGAATCCCAAAAACATATTAAGTGAAATAAGTCATTTACAAAAGAGTAAATATTGTATGATTTCATTGATACAGTTCACAAATCGGCAAAATTATTCTGGGTTGTTATAAGTGAGAATAGTGGTTACCCTTGGTGTGGTAGTGGTGGTATGATGAACTGAGACTAGATAAGACACAAGGATGCACTTGGGTTATATATACATGTGTGTGTATATATATACATGTTTTCAGTCTGGGACTGGTTACAGAGATGTGTTATAACATTTCATTAAAGTGTGCCATTTTGTGTTTTTTTCCTTAAACAAAATTTATAAATAGTCAAGCAATCCAGAAAAGTTCAGTTAGCCATGAGTCTACTCTGCAGTTAACAGAAATTTGTAACCTACAACATTCATATTCAAAAATTTGATTAGTGCCTTCTCATACTATTTTTCATAATGTATAATCTTACATTGTTTTCTCTTGTATGGTTTGATTTTTAAAAAGTTTCAAACTAGCCTTAAGATAAAGGGATATCTGATAGTTGTTAATCCTAGAAACAATAATAATGTCTCTGGAAATGAAAGGACAAAAGAGATAAAAGAATATAGGAAATATGTACACCTCATCAATATGACATTATCTGAACTATTAAATATGAGTGATTTTTTTTTTAACCCTTTGACTCTCAAACATTAATACCAGGCTAAAGGAAGCAGAAGTCAGTGATGTTCTGTTATAAATGTACAGTATTATATTGAATACGTGGTCCCATTATCTTAAAATAAATATTCAAGATCATGTAATACAGTTCACTGTGTGTACTTTTGAAGTGGGAACAGTCTTTGTAATTCATATGTTTCACTGGCCCCGGACATCCTCTAATCTGGCTCTGGAAGCAAACCTCTCTTGGATGAGAACTTTTGTTGGAAATATATAAACAGAAAAGTGTCTGATTCCCTCACTCACCTTAGTCAAAATTAAGCACTAACACAGGCTGTGGCTATTTAAGACATACCACTGACCACTCCACCCCATTGGGGCATTTCCTTTTATTACAGAGAAATAGACTAAATTTCTTAACATAATAAGTTATATTCCCTGAGATGCCAGCCCATAAAATTTAGCACTTCTCTTTAAAATAATTTGTTTTCAATAAATCTAAGTCTCTATAGGCCTAAGAAACTTTCCTCAGAGTATATTTTAGCTGAATTTTCATTTTTCATGTACTCATTCATTGACAACTTGACTGCGAACTCATGAGAGACTCTCTTTCTTTCAGTCCTGTAGGGGGCCCCCTTCTCAGTCTGGATCAGAAAGAAAGGGCTGCTTTTGGAGCTCTTCCTGTCAGTGTGCAGTTCTGGGATTCATGCTGCCTGTCAGTCAAGACCAGGTGATATGGAGGAAAAAAATCACTCAAAACTCACTATCAGATCATTTGCACTTTGAATACTGGTTTTCTTACCCAATATCCCTGCTACCGTTGCATTTACTTTTTAGAGCCTTCAGATAGATATACCATGTCCAGGAATTTTAGTTGAATTTAGTGAGGAAAGCAGGGTTGAGTCTGCTTTTTCCATTTTTACTGGAAATAGAATGGCTTTTACGTTTTAATATAGGAATGATATGTTTATTAATAGATTCATAAATAAGACATGCAATTCTACTATTAATGATTTATTTTTATATTTGTAGGAAAATTATGAATATAATAAAAAATTACTTCCAAACCATTGTAAACTGGGATCCTTAATGAAACAATTCAGTCCTATGTACCCCAGATAACAAAGTGTTTTTGTTTTTGTCTCTAGATACTATTACATGAGACAGCATGCTGTGTGCACGATCATAAGATACCTCATGGGAACCCAAGAGATATTTTTCTTTGCAAATCTTAATAATCTGTAACACTCTTGTAAGCTAAATATAACAGGGTGAAAGCAGATATTTTAAACGTCATCAAGTAAGACCATTTCCAAGCTGCACCAAAAAAAACAAAAACAAAAAACAACACTTGTTGTCATTGAGTCGATACTGACTCATGGTGAACCATGTGTTACAGAGTAGAACTGTCCCATAAGGATTTCTTGTCTGTAATCTTTACAGAAGTAGATTGCCAGGATTTTCTTTCACGGTACCAACAGCTTTTAGGTTAGTAGTCAAGTGCAAACCATTTGAGCCACCCAAGGACCTTTCATGCTGCCCAGGCACTGTCAACTCAGGATTTTCATTCATCATAGTCTGAGAAATTATCTTTAATAATAACATTGAATTTATAAGCTCAATATGGCAGTCTTTGTACATTAATAGCTCACAAATCAGTCTAGTCATCTGGCTGCTGCAGCTACTCAATTAGTCTAGATTTTACCTGGTGGATACCTGAGTAGAGAATCTAACAACTCCAAAACTTTTCCAAAATATATCCACTCTCAAAATGTTTTGTTGTTGTTGGTTTTGGTGTGTGTGTTTTGTTTGTTTGACTCTACAAAAAATTTTATAGAGAAGTTAAAGGTAGAGTGTTCACTTTTTTAATATTTCACACTTTTTAGATTCCTCTCCATTGTCTGGGATTATGGGGCCTTGGGAAGGGAATGTTTTCTGCACCCCCACTGTCAGAAATCACTCAGGATTTTTTTTTTTTTTTTTTCCTTCTCTTGCCAAGATTTTATTTGGAACTTCAATATTCTTATCTTTTAAAAATATGTTTGAATACTTTCCACTTATTTTCTCATTTCTTCCAAATACACGGTTTCACAAAAAGAGGAATTCAGCTGTACAAGAAATTGTTGCCATTCTGTTACACATACATTTCCTCTTGTCAGATAAACATTAAATCTTTTTAAGCTTTTGGTTTTGTTTATGTACATGTTAGTCATGGCTTATAATTGGATAGTAGAGATAATAATCGTACATATAATAAAGCAGTAAATAAGAGAAAACAAAACTTGTTTCCTCCCTCTCTCCCTCCCACTTATTATTATTATTGTTTATTTATTTGTTTTTGGATGAATAGACATCTTGTATATCAATGGTTGTATGTAATCAACAATGTCAAGGAATAAATTTTAAGGGTTTAAACCATATTATTTATGTAAAGTTTTATTAATTTCCATAGCATTGTTCCAACTTTCTCTCTCTCTCTCACACACACACACATGCACATATATAACTCCTCAACTAGGTTTATGTGCAAATCAAAAAGTACCAAAGTTAAGGAATATTGCACTGGATTTGCTTGGAAACTGGCTTAAGTCTGTCTAGAAGCTTAAGAAACTCTGACACTTTGGGTGATCTTAAAATATGTCTGTATTGATTGATTGCTCTAACTGCAGAACAGATACCTCCTAGAGTTACTCAGAAATATCAATGTCTAATAGAGTATACAGTCTGAGTTCTAAAAGGTATTTGCTATTATTTATAATTTGTGAAATAGATAGCTAATAGTATCTATAATCTTAGAAGTTCTAAGAATACCATAGTCTACACAGTAAGACTTAATGAGTATTGGCTGAAAGCCCTGTAAGTAGCTATAACATGCCCTTTCCATTGTTATGAATAACTCCCAAGAAAATGCCACTATTTCAGATTTGAATCAGCTGTAGTTCTCACTGAATCCTTTGCTGAAATCATATAAATGTATTATTTATATGTGGGCAACTACAAATTGCTTAAGGAGAATATGTCTTGAGATCATTAACTGGGAAAGCAGATAGATGTTTTTATTCATTTGGTCGTTGTAATAACCAAAGTCGTTATATAATAACCATTTATTACTTATGATGCAACTTGGGTAGGTCCTGATCTTATTTCAGAGAGGGAAGAAACATGACAGAAACCATAGAAATATGCCCATGGTCAGAAGGTCAATCCTTTTTCTTATCCCTGTGTCATTTTCTATTCATATATCTCACAGCACCAGATCTGTTCATATCCACAGTATTGTTAGATAAGGATTATTAATGTAACTTTATCAACTGAAGCAAGTGTAGGATATCGACACAGTAACTTCTCACTGCTTAGAATACTCCCCAGTAGGAAATCCAGCATTTCAACTAACACATGAAGTTGTTTATAACGCTAGGTAAATAATTCTCTACTCACTTGTGAAGGCAATTTTACCTCTATCAAGCACATAGCTCTCTAAACTGACTGATTCGAATACAATTAGAAGTCATCATGGGTTTCTGTATGTACAAGCCAAATAACACATGGAAATCAACAAAGTATATATTGAATCGGGGCCCTGGTAGCACAGTAGTTAAGTGTCTGGCTGCTAACCAAAAGGTTGGCAGTTTGAATCCACCAGCCGCTCCTTAGAAACCCTATGGGGCAGTTCCACTCTGTCCTATAGGGTCATTATAAGTCGGAATTGACTGGACGGCAGTGGGTTTGAGTATCTACAATAGGCAAGACTAGCAGCTATTATTAAGTATAACGGGAGAAAAGTACACTTCCCTATGCTGGTCAGAAGAGCCTATCTCTAGGAGTAATGATAGAACAGATTAAACATAAACACATCCTGCTTTGCACTATATCAAAACTTTGGGGGTGGGGGTGTGTGTATGTATATCCCAAAATCTAAAATGCATCAGATATGGTGTCTTCTCCTATATTTTACCACATTCATTAACTACAGATTAATTTCTAAACTTTCCAATTTTGATTCATACACATTCAAAAATCAGCAGCCACTTTACCAAACTCTAATAACCCCTTCCATAGGGCTATAAAATAGTATTATTCTAATCTCTTACCTTGCTTATTCAGCAGTTGTGCCCCATATCTAAAGTGACCATACAACTGGTTATCCAAATATGCACAATTTTGAGAGTAAAAGGAGAAATATTAATAATTAGATCAGGACAACAGTTGTAAACAGGGATTGTCCTGGGACTGGGACATATGGCTGGCCAATGACTCAGGTCTGCCTTCGGGTAGAAAGTGAAATGGTCAAGTACTGGCAATAGCTTGACAATACCAAGGACCATCCATCAAACTATACGACCTAAATTTGAAAGATGATAGCAAAAAATTAAGCCAGATTTTAAATGTTTAATATTCTTACAGATTTGACACCCACTTGTAATTAGAGTCAGTAAATCACCAATGGACCTCAGAAATCAAGAGTACTCCTTAAATCTTATGCAAATGAACCTTCCCATTGTCCTTTTTAAATAAACAAGGAGGACACAGAGGCCTTCACATAATCACTAAATTACAAAGAACAGATGTGAACCACTTATGGGTAAATGTGCATGCTGGCAAAGAGAAAACACAATAAAACAGCACACACCAAACCAGCCAGATTGGCTTTTAAATGACTCATTCTTGTGTGATTACTAAAGACAGCAACAAAAATAAAACTGCTCATTTGACTAGGGCTAATACATTTTAGTTACTTTAAATTAACTGATCAATCGTGCCACTTTCTTGTATTATGCGTTCCCTTTTGACAGCCAAATTGAAAATGTGCCTTTTCTGAATTTATAAGAACAAAAGAAAACTACAGACTTGCCTGTGTAGGTCATTATTGGTTATCCAACCAACTGTTCTTCTGGATAAAACTATTCTTCTGTAATTCAAAATTTTCTATTCAGCATCACTTCTGAGGTTCAGATTCATAATTAAACTTACTTTTAGTGATCTTTACAAATTACTTCTTATTTTATGCTAGTACCCTTTTTACATTTTGAAATAAAACAAGGACCTTAGTTTGTTAGAAGTACAGCTTTCAGCTAGAGTTGGTGATCAAGCCAACTCTGTTTGCCCTCATTATCTGGAATACACATCCTATTCCGGTTCACACTATCCCTAACATATAATCTACCCAACTGACTCACCTGGAAGTAGTGTGGGTATTCTCATCATGCTAAATGTGAAAAATGGACCTTGGTCTCCAATTATGTTATCACTCCCTGAAGTTAAAAGATGTCCTGACAAAAAGCATGTAGCTAAAATTTGTGGGTACATCTATATTTGGCTGTATGGCAAAAGAGAGAGGTTAGCAGCTCAATTAGTTGGGTGAAAGAAAGGCTGTTCTCTTCATGAGTATCTATCATTTCATTGCATCACGGTTTTAACACTGTTTTAAATTTCACATCCCAATAGGGTAAAACATATCTTTGTGTCAATAATTTTTTGGAGAATAATTTTTTAGAGATAGGACATAGACATGCAGGGCATGGGTTGAAAGGATAGGAAATTAAACTTAGGAAAGTCATTTGTAAATTATAGCATGACTTGGGGAAAGTACTATAGATCAATGGGTCTCCAAATACGGTCCCTGGACCAGCAGCATCAGCATCACCTGGCAATTTGTTAGAAATATAAATTCTAAGGACTCACCCCAGACCCACTGAATCAAAAGCTCTTGGGGAGAAACCCTGTCATCTCTCTTAACAACTCCTCCAGGTGGATGCATGCTAAAGTGTAAGGGCCGCTATAGATATGTAGGTTCCAACTCAAATGCATGGAGATTTTTTTTTAATTGTACTTACTTGCTAATATTTTTAATTTCTTAACAGGAGATGTAGGTAATGTTTTGCACTACTAAATCAGAAACTCTTGGGGAGGAACCTTGTAATCGTTTAACACGTTCTCCAGGTGATTCTGATGTATGCTAAAGAGTAAAAAACAACCGCTACAGATCTGTGATAAAACCCAGATGGATAAAAAAAAATTAATTGCACTTACTTGGTAATATTTTTAATTTCTTAAGGGGGAGTGTAGGTGGTTGTGGAAAAGAAGAAAGGAAATCAGTGCTTGCAGTAAAAGTTAAGTAAGCTTAAGGTAATATCACTAAATAGAAAGCTGCATAGTTGAGGTTCAAAAAGATTCAGGCAAGCAGGCAGGAGGAATAGCCAGTTCAGTCCTCCCGAAAAAATCCTCACATAGTTGTAGAAATGAAATAAAATCATAATAATTGCCCTTAATATAATCATGCCATTATGCTTCCATTTGATCCTTGTGAAAAACCTGGGAAGCATATAGGGCACATATTTATTATTTTTTACATTTATAGAGAAACGAATCAGTTTACCCAAGATTACACAGCTCTTAAATGACAGAGCTCTCAAACCACACATTTCTCGTATTAATTCAACTGTTCTGGCTTCATTCCAACTCCCACCCTATTGGCAGGCATCATATCAGGAACTTCAGGTTCCTCATATGTGAAATACAGGGAATGTCTGTCTCACCGTTTTGTATAAAGTATTAAATTAGGTAATATATACAAAAATGCTTTATACTCACTTAAGAACCAAACAATGTTCTAATAAAAAAAAAAAGAAAAACAGATGATGTCTTCAAGATGATGACAATTAAGTTTGGATAGTATTATCTGTATCACAGAGACTAAATACTAGGTAGATTTAGTGGTGGCAGAGTTTTCAAATGCTTCATTCAAATTTCAAATCCCTTACCCTGGGACAAAGCCAAACTTATGCAAATGATAACGTGCCATTATACCTGAACTCACTTAACTTTCCTTCCTATATCTTGAGCTACTCCTCTCATGTTGGCCAGGACCTCTTACTATGATGCCCCATCCTGACCCATCATCCCAATAGCACATAGTCTTCTCTAAAAACCCTGTGAGTTCTATAAGAAAATAGATTTAAACTAAATTGGCAAGTACTGGATAACCATATTAATTAATGAGGATTATACACTTCTCTGGGAGTCCTTGGGTGGTACAGTTAAGTGCTGGACTACTAGCAGGAAGGCTGGCAGTTCGAACTCACCCAGAAGCACTTCAGACGACAGACCTGGCAATCTGCTTCCGAAAAATCACAGCCTTGAAAATCCAATGGAGCAGCTGCACTATGCACGCATGTGTCAGAGGCAACTCGACAGCAGCTGACAACAGCAACAGCATACACTTCTCTAATTGAGACCATGGAATTTTTTTTTTTTTTAATGTGAAGCATTTTGCTAGAATAGTGCTCCCTAGAACACAACTTAAAAATACTGCTTTATATTTTCTCCACATTAAAATTTATCTATTACTATACCATTTCCTCAGAATACTACGGAAAAGAAATTCTGTTAAATAAATGCAAAGAAATGTAATAGACAGTGATAAACATTTCTGGAGTACCTTTACTGAGCCTGGTACTGGACTAGATTTTAAAATTCAAACAGTAATACAGTGACTGATCTCAAGAAATTCTTAGTCTAGTCAGTTAGTTCTACCCCTTAAAGGCAGCATATCTATTTATTTTTAAGGAGATCTTTTGAAAGTGATGTCTTTATTCATAAAATGAACTTTCTATGAATGAAATACAATGGGAGTTAGTTTTGAGAAATGATACTTATTTGATGCCTTTTATTTTGCTGATTTTAATGATTTAAGAGCCCTAGTAGTTACAGAGTAAAGATAGATCAAAAAGGATTTCTCAAGTTCCCTTGTAATCATCCAGTCCTGCTCATAACTGTATTAAGAAGCATTTATAACTGCAAATTGACCAACTGACTTTTCAATCACGTAAAAAAAAAAAAAAAAAAAAACTTCACAAGAGCAAACATAAAGGAGCCCTGTTGGCACGGTAGTGAAAGCCCTCAGCTGCTAAACCACAGGTTGGAGGTTCAAACGCACCAGCTGCTCCAAAGGAGAAAGATGTGGCAGTCTGCTTCTGTAAAGACTGACAGCCTTGGAAACCCTACAGGGCAGTTCTACTCTGTCCTACAGGTTGCTATGAGTGGGAATCGACCCTACGGCAACGGGTAATGGGTAGAGCAAAACACAGAAAGTTCATGTAGTCTTACTACATTTCCGCTTGCAAGATACATAGATAAATGATAGATCACGAAAGACCTATGAAATCTAGTGAAAAACTTTTATAAAACAAGTACAATCCTTCAGGCTGGACCTCTGTTTCTGAATCTTATTGTCTATGTACAAATACCCAGACTAAAGTCAGGATTCACATATACCTTCATATACTGATAGGCCAAAAGCTCTTTATGCATGGTGCCTATCAAATTGAGTTTTGAACATTTAATTTAAATTAAATTTAGTAATCAAGCCAACTTTGAGCATATTCCATGTGCAAAGCATGATGTCAGGCATTGCCAGAAATATAGAGATAAAAATTCTATGAGGTTCTTTAAACAAAAAATAGCACAGAAAATATATTAAAATACCAGAAACATAATATAAAATTCTAAAATTTTCTATAATAATGATTTTATTAATTGTAATTAACAAAATATTATTTATTTTAAAGACAACATAGTGTAGCTGATGGAAATGAGATTAAATACACAGTCCTGATTTGATAAGAAGCCCTGGTGGTGCAGTGGTGAAGAGCTCTGCTGCTAACCAGGTCAGCAGTTCAATTCCACACCAGCCACTCCTTGAAAAGCCTATGGGGCAGTTCTACTCTGTCGTATAGGGACACTATGAGTTAGAATTGACTCCACAGCAACCAGTTTTTGTTTGTGATTTGATATAGGATATTACGGCTTTTGAAGCTTCCTTTTTAATGTTTCTTGACTCATTTTCCTTACTCACAGTAATTGGGGTGACATTCAGCCCACCAGGATTATCTGTTTATACTTCCAAAAAATACTTATTCACTACTTGTCAGAAAGATATGTAAGACTCCATTTTTCCATTAATTGCTCCATTCCTTCCACAAATTTTTATTAAGCCTAATATGCAGAGGACATTATGTATACACATGGGATGCAAGGGTGAATAAGACATAGTCTTGCTTTATAGACCTTATTGGTAGATGGACAAATAAACAATAGCAATAGAGTGTGATGAGTACTATTCAAAATTTTGTAATTTTTACAGAAATTGTTTAGCCCAAGCTTCTGTGATTTAAGGGGTTTAATAGTTAACATTGCACCTACCTTGAGACCCAAAAAGAAATTAACCAGGTAGAGAAGAGGAGTAAGAATGGTCTAGGAATCAGAACCTCTGTGGGTCATTACTGGAATACTGGGTAAGGTGATTCTTGCTATGCACCATTGGCCCCTACCTAAAGTCAATAGTGCCCTCAATCTTGGTACTAATTTAAGATAATACTATACAAACAAAAAACAAAACAAAACAAACCTTCCCTTCACCTTTCCAAATGTTCCCAAGAGATGTTGAACTCTACCACAGTGACCAACATTGGCAAATGTTCAAAGAAGTGTGGAGATGACATAGCTGGGAAGCAGAAAGGAAGACTATATGCAGTTTGTATTCCACTAGTAATCACCAAAATATAAACAAAACAGAACAATCTATAATACAGCATTATGAGAATGGAGCGATGCACACTGGCCAGTATATGGCATCTAACTGGCCTTTCATAAATATTTATTTAATACAAAATGAATAAATGAAGCAATACTTGATCTAGTCTACAATATATATAGTAAATGAGAGACTTTATAAAGTGAAGTTCTACTTAATCATTTACTATGATGAACCATGCTAAATTTAATAGGAAATCTAAACTGCAACTACCAGATGACCATCTTTTCATCCAGAGCTTGTTAGGTCAACTTTTCCATTTCATCATCAGGTATATGTTGCCTTGGTTATGCAGAGGTTATCTGAAACAGACAAATGACCTTTTCTGGTATTGGGTTTGCTGTCAATGACAATTCTGACTTTGCCACAGGAAGTACTAAGAACTAGTGCTTTTTATTTTCTCTGTCAAAGAGCATCAACTATGTGGCTGTTTATCCAATGAGTGCTTAAAATGTGCCACATCTCATTAAGAAAGAATAATAAGTGGCATGGAAGTAATATTTAGATACACTTTCTTCTTTTTATTTATTGTGATTTAGATGAAGGTTTACAGCGCAAATTAGCTTCTCATTAAACAATTCACATATTGATTATGACATTGGTTGCCAACTCCGAAACGTGTCAATAACACTCCCCCCATATCGACCTTGGGTTCCCCATTTCTATTTGTCCAGCTTTCCTGTCCCCTCCTGCTTTCTTATCCTTGCCCCTGGGCTGGTGTGCCCGTTGAATCTTGTATATATAGTTGAGCTACATGTATTACTGTTTGTTTTATGGGCTTGTCTAATCTTTGGCTGAAGAGTGATCTTCAGGGGTGACTTCAGTATTGAGTTAAAAAGGTGTCTGGGAGCCATAATCTCGGAGTTTCTCCAGTCTCTGCCAGACCCTAAGTCTGGACTGTTTATGAGTTTGAATTTTATTCTACATTTTTCTCCAGCTCTGTCTGGGACCCTCTATTGTGATCCCTGTAGATAGATTTTTAAGTGAGGTAATATAGTAGCCCTTGCGGTATAGTGGTTTAGAGCTCAGGCTGCTAAACAAAAGGTCAGCAGTTTAAATCCAGCAGCTGCTCCTTGGAAACCCTATGAGGCAGTTCTACTCTATCCTATAGGGTCACTATGAGTCGGAATCGACTTGATGGCAACAGGTTTTTTTTTTTCTTTTTAGGATACAGGATGTCCAACTAATACTGAGTGGTGATTTCCTAGAAATAGGTAATGATCCAGTGGTTTGTACTTGCAATCACTCTTTCCTGTAACACCAGTCTATCTCAAGTTTTTCTAAAATTTGAAGCCTCTGTTAAATTTCCTGGTCTACAGCATCATAACTTCAAGATCAGAAACTTTATCTGTTGTCAAAACTTCAACAGTCTTTGTTCTGTTGCATCTTTAAATGTGAAGTGAGAGTGTCTTCTCCATGTTTGGTTCCTGACAATCCAAATCAAAGATATTGGATTTCTTTCACAAAACTGCCTACATTTGATGGCTTAGAGTATCTGTATTGTTTTCCATTCCCTCCACAGTAAAAATAAAAAAGAGAAAAGTTCTGTTAGCCAACTCCAGTGCCTTGCTATGTTCACTTCTTTAGTCAGGAAGAGGATTTTCTCCCCCACCTAATTAACATCCGATTTTTAAAATTTGCTCTTGGAAACTACAGCAAATTTAGCAGAATAGAAATTTAACAAACACAAAAAATAAGACTAGAAACCTTTGATTTTTTTTGTTTTTGTTTTTGTTGTTCTACAGATCTATATATCAAAGACTTAGAAAAATATGAAGCATTCAAAAATAACACGTAAATACAATATAAAACTAAACTTAGCCCACTGCTGTCAAGTAGATTCTGATTCATAGAGACCCTACAGGATAGACTAGAACTGCCTCATATGGTTTCCAAGGCTGTGATCTTTATGGAAGCAGATTGCCACATCTTTCTCCTGCAGAGCAGCTGGTGGGTTTGAACTGCCAATCTTTTGGTTAGCAGCCAAGTACTTTAATCACTGTGCTACCAGGGCTCCTATCATTTCTCCATAAACCCAAAACCTGTTGCCATCGAGTTGATCGACCCTATAGGACAGAGGAGAACTGCCCCATAGGGTTTCCAAGGAGCAGATGGTGGATTCGAACTGCTGACCTTTCAGTTAGCAGCTGAACTCTTAACCACTGTGCCACCAGGGCTCCAGAGGGGGCTATAAAATAAAGAGTCAGTATAACTTTTAGATGCATATTTATCAACCTCAGATCACAAATTTTGCAGACACATATCTCTCAGAAGGTTATAAAATCATTAATAGTAGCAGTAATAGTTAGATATGAATAAATTTATCTAATTTTTAGATAATATAATATTATCAATAATATATCTAATATTAACAATAGCAGTACCAGTTGTTATCAAGTTGATTCCAACTCATGATGACCTCATGTGTGTCAAAGTAGAACTGTGCTCCATAGGGTTTTCAATGGCTGTGATCTTTAGGAATTAGATCACCAGGCCTTTCTTCCAAGGTACCTCTGGGTGGATTTGAACTGCCAACCTTTTGGTTATTAGTTGAGCTTTTAACCATTTGTGCCACCCTGGGACTCCTAAGTAGATGATAATTATTTCCTAATATTTTGAACTTTTCATCTTTTCTGCCCTTTCATCTGGATGTTTGGTCCAATAGTAAGTCTGATATTATAGGAAATGAAATAGCATGTAGAAATACTAATCTTTAATTCTCTATTGTTTTATAGGGAATCCAGCTTTTATTTAATTTAGATACATTATAGGGATGTTATTCCACCAGATTTGCATTACTTTAAGCCATGATACTATGAGAAAATTGGACCTCAAAAGAATCCTTGCCCTTGGCTTCTCAGGTTTCATGACAGAGTCGCTATTTAGGGATATGATGATGTTTTTCGGCTTCTATTTAAGCTTATCTCTTTGTCCTTGGTTTTTAAAGCAATGACTTCTTTCTGCAAGGGGCAAAAGTGTTTTGTCTGGCTTTTTGACTTACAGTATCTGAATCATGTTCTGCTTTAGTTTTCCGGAGACTCTCCCATTTTTATCTTTGATTGCTCAGAGAAGGTATGTAATATTCCTGCATGACTTTATAGTACTTATTATTTTTATTTTATTGGCTTATTTCAAGCTCTAAGATCCAATATTACATCAAGGCTTGTAGATTTTACTCTTGTCCTTGGAGAGGCAACACATTCATTAGTGGATTCTTCAAATAAAATTTGAATTCACAGTGAAGAGCATAGGTCATATTTGAAAATGGGTAAATACTTTGGATATTTTCTTCATCAAAAATAGTTCCACTGGTTTCACTAAGATCAAAATGCAGTATTACTGCAACATTTGAAGAACTGTAAATAGTACAGAGTTCTAAGTAACAGAGTTTTAAATATTTTCTTCTTTATCTAAAATTATTTGCCTACATTAAAAAAGAAAACTAACCATTTACTCATATTTTAAAGGAACACACTGTCTCAATGGAAAGCATGGCATTTAAATGGTGATGAAGTATCACTGATAAGAACATCTAATTCATATACTGGGCAATTGTGTCATGGTGTGCTTGGCCAATGCACCTTTAAAGTGCTTCTTGACTATTAACCTTGTGGTAATTCTCTCTTCAATCTCAAAAAACCAAACCCACTGCCATCAAGTCACCAGAGGACCACGTTACCCCAGGCTTAGGCTGTTACATTCCCGAGGCAAATTTAATTAAGTTACAACAAAGAAAGGGAAGTGTTAATAATTCTACAATTATTCTGTCTTGCTACATGGCATAAGAATATTGTTTTCTATTTGTATTGCCACAAAAAGTATGAGAATAGAAGAGGACTATGTTTCAAATATTATCATACCAAAATAAATTACTAATCAATGTGTCATCTGGTAAGGACAACAAAGGACCTTGGGTGGTGCTAGCAGTTTACGACTGGCTGCTAACCTAATGGTTAGTTGTTCAAACCAATCTAGCAGCTCCAAAGAAGAAAGAAATGGCAGTCTGCTTCTGTAAACATTACAGCCAAGAAACTTATGAAGCAGTTCTACTTTGTAACACATGGGATTGCCATGAGCTGGAATCAGCTTGACAGCAACAGACTTTTTCAGGTTAAGGACAATAAATGTCTCCTGATGTTTATCTTTAAGACAGAAATAATTTTGATTCGCATGAAGTTTTCTATGCAAACTAGTTGCTTTATGTCATGGATTGCATTGTGTCCCCTCAAAATATGTGTCAAATTGGCTAGACCATGATTCCCAGTATTGTGTGGTTGTCCATCATTTTGTGATCTGATGTGATTTTCCTATATGTTGTAAATCCTACCTTTATAATGTTAATGAGGCAGGATTAGAAGCAGTTATCTTAATGGGCAGGACTCAATCAGCAAGATCAGATTGTGTCTTAAACCAATCTTTTATGAGATATAAAAGAGAGAAGCAAGCAGAGAAACACGGGGACCTCATACCACCAAGAAAGCCGCACTGGGAGCAGAGTACATCCTTTAGACCCGGGGTTCCTGCACTGAGAAACTCCTACACCAGAAGAAGATTGATAATAAGGACCTTCCTCCAGAGCCAACAGAGAGAGAAAGACTTCCCCTGGAGCTGGCACCCTGAATTCAGACTTCTAGCCTTCTAGACTGTGAGAGAATAAACTTCTGTTTGATAAAGCCATCACTTATGGTATTTCTGTTATAGCAGCACTAGATACCTGGGACTCTCTATGTATCAAGTTTTCCATAAAGAGTTGATAACAACAAGAAATTGCTTATGATGTTTATATTAAATCTTCAATTAACACTGAGTTCTCCCTGGTCAGTACAACTTCATTTACTTTGTACTGGCCAGATACCTTTGTTAGCCAACTAACCAATCTTCTTATAAATTTTCATTCAACATGTACTATTTGAGCATCTACTACGTAAGACACTATATTAGATAGAGGTTTCCAAGATGAAGTAGACAACACGCCTTCAAGAAAATTACAGTCCTTAACCATTAATCTTAATGATAATGGTCATTAAAAACTATGTCAGAATAAAAGTCAACACACAAAAGAATCTATAAATAACTTTAGAAAAGGAATTAAAGAAAAGGTTTGTTTAAAGAACACATAAACTTACATATTCATCTTATGGTAACGATTTTGGACAGCATTCTAATGACTATATGGAGGCATCAATGAAAGAATTACCATCTATAAACATGACCAAATGAGGCATGTTGTTGTTGTTAGCTGTCGTTGTTGGCAATCCCACGTGTTACAGAGTAAAACTTCTCCATAGGATTTTCTTGGCTGTAATCTTTACGGAAGACGTTTTCTAGGCCTTTCTTCCATGGAGCCACATGTGGGTTTGAACTGCCAACCTTTTGGTTAGTAGCCAATCGCAAACCACTTATGCCACCCAGGCCCAGGCTTCTCAAATGAAGCATGGCAACCTATATACTTCACCTAACCAGCGCTCGCTTTTTCAACTTAAATAAATTTCTCCCTCTCCCTCTCTGCCTATCATCTATATCTTCTTTCTTCAGGTTTGGGTCATGATTTTATATAAAAAGAATCAAAAGCCTAACACAGTGTTTACTGTGACTATGCGGTCCAGAACATACAGGCTCTGGCCTTAGTATGGCTGATGATGTTACCATTATAGTCTTTTTTAGGTAAATGCACACTGTGCACGATAAGACTTCCACAGCTGTGTTATGGATGATTTCTTCCCAACCTCATCTGTCTTAGTTTTTTTTGGGGAGGGGAGGGAGATGGGAATCTCTTACTTTGAGCCCTTTGTCTTATGCCTTGACACTGTTTCTTAAAATCTTTCCCTTATGTTCAGTTTCCTCTTCCTGTTATTTGGTTTTTATTTCTGGCCAAAGTTTATATTAGAAATAATACACTGAAAATCCATAATAAAATTTCCGTGTACTCTCTGTTACATTTTTCTAGCTTTCTTAAACCTCTCAGGATATTTATTTCAACAACAGGTGAATCATCATGTCCATAAAACCACAGTGTCATTTTTTGGTTTTTGCCTGGCAGCATGAGCACTGAATTATTGGGGCTGTATTTGTCTCCCTAGTGAATTATTCGCTGCTCAAAGTAGCTGAAAGTCTAACTACAAGAGAAACGTAAGTAAGCCTTTCTCTCTCCTCCCTCCCCCATTTCTTTCTCTCGAAACGTGCTTTGTGTTTTTTTAGAAGAGATTAAAAATACCCTTTTGCTTACGTAGGCTGCATAACATCCCATACAAAAATTAACTTACGTTTACGCTGTCCTAACCGATTGTTGGAAACACATATTTGGAACTATGTTTCAAAACAAAGCTTTAATGAGCATCTAAGTGCTGGGCATATATAATCATATATGTGGAGGTAGAAACAGTGTCTTATCAATTATTTTGTCAGTAAAACAAATCTTCATTTGTTTATAGGACAATTTTTTGGTCTCTTCCCATTAATAACCAGCCTTTTCCTTGTAGACACAAATAACTAGACATAACGTCCCTTAACCTGACTCTTCAGGCCTTCAGTAATCATACTTACTGATCTTTTCTTCAATATGATGATTTTCCTGATGTCCCCTTGACAATATATTAGTAGCTTAGAGGTTTAGCACTGAGGGTTAGATAATAACTACTTAAATGATAAAAGACAAATACATGAAGCAAAAGCTGAACTTCTTTGTGAAAAACCATCTAGAAGCATACTGATTAAATTTGATTTTATATTTTATAAATACTTATTAAAAGATAACTTACTTAGTGCATAAACCAAAAAAAAAAAACCAAACCCATTGCCATCAAGTTGATACCGACTCATAACAACCCTACGGGATGGAGCAGAACCATCCCAAAGGGTTTCCAATTAGCAGCTGGTGGATTTGAACTGTCGATCTTTCGGTCAGCAGTAGAGCTCTTAACCACTGCATCACCAGGGCTCCCATTTAGTGCACAGTATCTGGCATTTTACAAATGTCAATTCACTTAATCCTTTTAAAAATACCTCACTTATGAGCAAATTGAGTCATGGAGGAGTTAGGTAATTTTCCCAAGGTGGCTCAGCTACATAAGTTTTAGAGCTGGTATTCAAACCCAGGCAGTCTGACTCCACAGTCCATGCCCTTAAAATTCTACTTATCTATGCACTCAGAGCACTTTACTGTTTAAAGTCAAGGTTTGTGTATTAGCTTCCTGAAAGACTAGCTAACATCTGCAAAGGGCATCAGTGCACACCAGCTTTAACTGGAGTTTGCCATAGGGGGAGAAAAAAGAGGAAAAACGTTAGAAAACATGGTCCTAATTTTATCACATTTGGCTGGTAAGCATCATATTTCTCATACTATTTCTACCAGAGAAGACAGTCATTTCAGAATTGCTAAGGGTGTTAGATACCAAAGAAAAATAAAGCAATAGTAGCCTCAGAAGGAAGCACTGAAAATGTAGGTCTAGGAACTACTGACCCATTGCTATCAAGTTGATTCCAACTCATAGCAATCCAACAGGACAGAGTAGAACTGCCCCATAGGGTTTCCAAGGAGCACCTGGTGGATTAGCAGCCTTAATTCTTAACCACTGCACCAAAATGTGGAGCCCTGGTGGCGACGCGCTCAGGCTGCTAACCAAAAGGTCTGCTGTTAAATCCACCAGCATCTCCTTGGAAAGCCTATGGGACAGTTCTACCATGTCCTATAGGGTCGCTATGTGTCAGAATTGACTCAACAGCACACAACAACAAGGAACTAATGAAAGTCAATGACTGACTGTCAAAAGAGAAGGATAAAAAAGCGAGGCAGAGACAGTCAGACTGGTGCAATCTATTGGAGAAAAATGACTATGATCAGAGCTATCACTCATATGAGGAAAATAAATGCAGGTCTATTGCCCTCAAATTATAAACTTCTCATAAAATAGAAGCATTGTATGGAAGCAGGAAGAATTATAGAGGGGGTAATTCGTGTTACGGACTTCCAAAGAATATTCAGTGGCCAATAATAATAGATAAAATATCACTAAGAAGATATAAGGGAAAAAATAAAGAAATGTGTAAACAAATTAGTTTACAAGCCCCAGAATGAAGAATTGAAGTACTATGTGATACTATGAGCCAGATGTTTAGTGATGAAGGAGGTACTTGGGGGAAACAATTCTCTATGGATCTTTCCAGTTTCTGTATATTTTATGAAAAGAGGCAATGGCACATTTATTCTGGAATTCTTTCAAGGAGGATAGGGATAGTGTCTCCCTTCAGTGCAGAAGGCAAATTTATTTACTGACCAGTATAATAAAATAATGCCTCCCTCTGGTACAAAGATTGGACACGTTTTCTATCAGCTCCTTTAAAATACTAAGGTTTCCTAAGCTCAGAGTAATTTATCAGTCATGTAATCCCACTGTGTGTGCAGTATCCACAGAGACTGTGACTTTAAAAGAAAGCTTTTCTATGAAAGAGGTCAGCACTGGGGAAACAGAAGCAAGAGATAGAAAAGTGGAAACTAGATCCTAAATTACACGGTTTGAATCCCATTACCAAGCTGTGCTTGAACTCATTCTACCCTTGAAATCTCAGAATATGGAAGAGAAAAAAGCATGTTTTCTGAAGCCTACTTGAATCAAATTTTGAATCATTTGTTATACAAAAAAATTCCTAATTGATACTGGCCACAAACCACTCTGATACCTACAGTCACCATTATATGGACCTTATAAAACCCATAAAAACAAACCCGTTGCTTTCTCATCCATTCCAACTCACAGTGACCCTATAGGACAGGGTAGAACTGCCCCATAGGGTTTCCAAGGAGTGATTGGTGGATTCAAACTGCTGACTTGTTGGTTAGCAGCCAAACGCTTAACCACTGCACCTTGTATTTTCTATTATTCTAAACTCTCCCTTTCAGGTAAGCAGAAAAATGCTCCACACCCAAGATACCCCATCCTAATCCCCAGAATCTGTGAATATGTTACATATATGGCAAAGGAGAATTGAGGTTGCTAATCAACTGACCTTAAAATAATGAGATTATCCATATTATCCTGGATTATTCAGGTAGGCCCAATGTAACTCCAAAGGTTCTGAAGAATGGAAGAGGGAGCCAAAAGAGGAGATCAGAATCATGTGATGTGAGAAGGACCCAACCCGCCATTTTTGGCTTTGAAGACAGACCATGAGCCAAGGAATCCAGACAGCCTCTAGAAGTTGGAATACGCTCCTCTAGAGCCTCCAGAAAGGAGCATAACCCTGCTAACACGTAGATTTTAAGGCCAGTGAGATTCGTGTCAGATTGTATCATATAGGATTATAAACAATTTGTGCTGTTTAAGCAGCTAAGTTTCTGAAAATTGGTTACATCAGGAGTAGAAGACTAACACACTCATCCAAATCCAGGACTTGTGGTCATGAATCTATTTGAAGGGGCCTTGTCTTGGCACTGCTGAGGATACAGATTATGGAATGACAGTTTCCATGTCATGCTGATTTGGATTTTGTTTCAGAGAAGAGAATTAGCTTCTTACAACTTTACATACTTATTCACTGGGCTCTGAATAGTTGATTAAATTTTCAGTCTCTAAATGAGGCTCACAGACTTCTATATCAACTTCAATCCTCATCTACAGTTGCCCTGGGCTGTTTCATGCCATTCCCTCTAAAATCCTGCTTTAGACGTATGACTCCAGATAACTGCCCTCATAATATCTAGGGGGAAAAAAAATTTATGTTGGTAGGGAACCATGTAGTGAATATGCCTCAATTCAGAAGCAAATATAAGAATGTGTATATATTAATTATACACACAATAATTCAGAAGCACATATGAAATGATATAAAATTTAACACTTAATATACAATGATCTGTTATTATGTAAAAAGCATCAAGAGTATAGAATCAGTCATGTGCTCAATAACTTGTATATTCAAGACAGTTTTCTCAACAGGTATTAAAGTGTCAAATAATAATTCCTTCATTTGTTCACATACCGTGAAAGTAAGTGTATCTGAAAAGGAATTTTAGGTCAGTCTTAAACTTCAGCCCCACATGTGGGTGAAGTGTGCACAACTTAACCAAGGTAAATGATGACAATAAGAAATACATATGATTAAGGGACGTTGTTGATAAATACTATAACATACACAATTTGGCGACAACAGCAGTAACAACCAAAAAATACACGACTACATAGGTAGATACGCATGCATATATGTGTATAGCGATGTATATACGTGCATAAATAGGAGCATCTGTAGGCATAGGTATATACATCTTTGTGTGTGCTGCACCTATATATGTAATAAATGACTTGGAGGGTCATAGTCATGAATAACTTCAAGACATAACCAAACACCTCTCAGGACTGGTTTACTAGGTTTGAAGGTTTAGGGACCATAATCTTTTGGGGCAACTTGGTCAATTGGCACAACATAGTATATAAAGTTTATGTTCTACATCCTTGTTTTGTAAGTAGCATCTGGGGTCTTAAAAGCTTGGTAGCGGTAAACTAAGATACAACTATTGATTTCTACTCATCTGGAACAAAATAGAAAGAAGAAAACCAGACTCAAAGAAGAAACCGGTCTACAGGACTAACTGCCAACAAAAACCACTAGCCTCATCTATCCCGAAGCCAGTACTAGATGGTGCCCAGCTACCACAACCAACCGTTCTGACCAGGGACACAGTAGATGGTCCCAGATAGAATGGGAGAAAATTGTAGAACAAAACTATAATTCTTAAAAAAAAAAAAAAAAAAATAAGGTGAGACTTACTGGACTGGTAGCAACTAGAGGAACCCCTAAGACTATCATCCTGAGATACCCTTTAAACATTGAACTGAAACTACTCCTGGAGATCATCTTTCCACTAAATAACAGATTGGCTCATAAAATAAACAATATCAGCCAAAAGTACTGTGCTCCTTAAAAAAAAAACAAAAAAAAACTCATCTATATGAGACCAGATAGTCAACATACCCTAAAGAAAAGATGAGAAGGTCAGGGGAGGGGGCAGGGAAGCTAGATTAATGGAAGTGGAGCAACCAGAACAGAAATAATGTACATGATGACACAATGTGGAAAATGTAACTAATGTCACTGAATAATATGTATAGAAATGTTAAATGGGAATGTAATTTGCTGTGTAAACCTTCACCAAAAAACTCAATACAATATTTTTTAAAAAACTACAATCTCCTATTTTCCAAGTGTGAATTTTCTGAAAATTCTTCCTTAATATTCCACTTTGAGAGTTATAGTCAGTTATGAAAAGATTTGACATGCTTTTCAGATTTAAAAAAAATAAGTCCCAAAGATTTAGAATTTAACATTTAAGGTTAATACTATGGAATAAATAGTTTACAATTCGATAAATTAATTTTTAGATTACCCCTTTACTGAATATAATAAATTTAAATGTTAAAATTTAATTTCAAAGTGAGGCAATGAAACATTCAAGCTGGTACTATCTCAAATGAAAACGCTAATAATGTTGTGGTTGATAAGAAGAAATGAAAACTTAAGTACCCACATTCTAATAGATAAATTGAAACATTATTAATAAATAAAATTGACTTGATATAAGATTTTTTTTTCCTAAGAGTTAAAATAAAAGATGTCTTCTTCTCTTTCCTAGGTCCTTTCTGACTTACTCTAGATTCATCCAATTGACCACGCTGCTAAGAAAATCTCATTCCAAACTTTTAGGATATAGTACTTTGTGATGTTATGCTGAAAGGTAAATAGAATTAAAACGTAGAGCACATGAGATTTGGGAATTTCGTATTCAATGTAGAAATGCGACTACACCTTCAGTGCATAAAAAACATTGGTAAAGGATATGCATGTTTATAAACTAAATAGACAACTACCTAAATCTGGAGTAAAGATTACCTTTAATGTAAGGCATTTTTGATATATGCCATCATGATAAAGCTCAAGCGAGTCAAAGAACAACATCATACAAAATATAAGTCTAAACACTTAAATAAAGCAAATGTGTGTGTTCAGCCAAACATATGTCATACGTGTAAAATACAGAAAATTGAAAAATGTTGTATGTTATAAGCTTGAGAGCTTATAAACATTTGTTTTGCTTAACATAGTATTTTTCTTAAAGTCAAAAGGCCCCATTTAAAAACTATTTTCAATTAAAATATTTAAAGAAACATTGATAATTACTCAGTGATTTAAATTAAAATGATTTATTTAATTGTGTAAGTTCTCTCATTCCCTCCTTATGTCTGCATCCTTAAGGCTTTAATATCCATCAGATAAATTACCTTCTTGAAATCTCTTAATAAATTTTATCTTATTTCTAATTGAATTTGAGGGAATTAATATGTTGAGATTGGAATTAGATTATCAATCTCATTATAATCTGAATGATACATTTAACTACTCAATAGGACGAGGAGAGTAGGTGGAAAAGAAGAATTTCCTATCTTCTTGCCAAAACAAATTATATACCTCAGAAGAAATGTTATTTCAATTTTATGCTAATTCGATCTACAGCATAAGTACTGAACTAAATGTCCTCTATCTTTTTTTGTCTTGGCTAGAGTTTGAAGTGAATAACTGGAGCTGAGTTGACCACTTATTCATAAACACACTCTATTTCCAATTCTTGCTAGAGTCAGTTTTCAGAAAGATGGTATTATTTATTTTTATTATCTTAGCACACATATATATGACAAAGTTATTTTGGCTTGTGAAGAATGAATATAGCTTCTGCTCTGAAAGAATTTTTAAAAGATGTAAATTAGCATCATCCTTACAGGAAATGATTCCTAATTTTCTCTATTCTGTTTGAAGAACGGTCACAAATCATTTTAAAGTCATTCTCTCCCACTGGTGAATTCTTAGACTGTCCTAGGTGTTTCACTTGATAAGAGTTGAAAAATCAATGAGATGATTTCACTCAAATAAGAATGTGAGCACCTTGATCTTGGAAAGAGGCAAATGACACCACAGAATATTGATACTTTCAATTTGGTAGCAGTTATAGCAGTTAAAAAAAATGAGAGACAGATCGCATATTTACAGATCCTGGGGATCATATATAGACAGTTTACAAACTATACCATACAGACTTAATTATTTTACCACAGTACATTAATATTTTTAGAAAACTTCTAGAAACCCTACTAGAAATAATGAGTGTCCAAATAACTCAAATGTGGTCCAATAAGTACATAATCGAGTGAGGTTACGCATTATAAAGTAAACACCACTTACCATAGATTCAGACAAACTTGAGTTCAATTGTCCACTCTGCCACTTCTTAGCTCTAAGAGCTTAGGGCAAGTTATTTACACTTTCTTAACCTGAATCTTGTCATCCGCAAAATGAGGATAATAACAACTGCTTTATAGGGTTGCTGTGAAATAGAATATTATGATTGTTAGGCAGACAGAGGTTGCCCTTATGGTATGAGAAACCACGGGCTAAGAGAAGAATACTTAAATACCAGTCCTAACTCTGTTAATATGCTAGTTGTGTAGCTTGTATATGTGCCAGAAATTCTCTGAACCTCATGTTTCCTACCTGAAAAACACAGGTAATTATATCTGCTTTACCTTCACCTTGGATTTATCTTTAGAATCAAGGGAGATAAATAATGAGAAATGTGTAACGTATAAAATAGAAAAGACTATTAGTACGACAATTTTAATCATGACAGAAAACTGGTCTATACTAATCCCTTTACTTTCCAAGGAACCAGCAGACACTTTAGAAAAGCAAACAACAAACATTAGCATTTTGTTCTTTATTTGTTTGTAATGTTTAATGTTTGTGTTTATTGAGGTTAATTCCATTCACTTGTTTCAACCAATCATATAAAAGAAGTATTGTTATACTTCTCTTGAAATCTTTAAATGTTCTGTGTTATAAGTCATCTCGCCCCTTCTAAAAAAAAGGATTTCATAACAATGCGATTTCCACTGAGAATGAAATAACTCGTTTAAAGTAATAATCTCACTGCCAAATAATCTTATTTCATTGTGAAGCCTTAAGGGATTGCAAGTCAGCTCTGTCAGACTATAACCCCTATACTCCTTAGTACGGAATTTCTCATTCCCTGGAAATCTGTTTCTTTAACACACGCACACGCACACAAAATGGTAAGAAAGATAAACTATAAATTACTGTCCAGTTCAAAATTTCTATGATTCTGTAAGTACATGATCATTTAGGCACATCTCCTGCTGAGCTCTGTCCTCTAGACAGTCATGCAATCCTTGAATTCTATTGTCGCTAGGTTAAAATCCCAGCTGTATCACTCACTCTTAGCAACGCAACTTAAATTTCTTTTTGTCTAGTTCCAAATAAATATAAAAGGACATTATAATCGCCACCTGGTAGAGTTGTAAGGAACAGATGAAACAGACTAAGAAAATACTTTTCGTATAGAGACAGAACTAGATGTATACACATAAATACTATGTAGAAGCTCAGATTAGCCACCTAGTGAGGGAAAAGACCAATTTCCCTTGCTAGTACAGCCAAATGAGTCTAGGTGCAGTTTGTGTGAAAAAAGTTTTCCAGTGACTTTTCCTTTAGCTGTGATCTGACTGCAACTCTATGAGGCACCCTAAATGAGAGCACCGATTTAAACTCTTTGATTCCCCAAAATAATAAGGAAATAATACCAAATTGTTGTTTTAAGCAATTAAGTTTTATGGCAGTGTTTTAATACACACACACACACACATATATACATATATACACATATTTACACCGTATATATAAATAACATTGTTTTCAGATTGCCTACAAAATATAAATCTAAAGTGAAGAGCAGAGTTTTAAAATGGAAGAAGAAATATATTAATATGACAGAAAATACAAATAGATGTGTAATTTTCCTAGAAACAAAGGACTATTTTGTTTTAATGGTAAATTTTATGTAAGTAACTGGCCAAAAAATAATAATAATAAATTTTCAACACTAGTAACTCCTACACAACTAGTTTCTAAATAAAACCCATAAAATAAAATAATATTAAGTGAAATTCATAAATAACTTTTAAAAATAGAGAACCTTGGAAACTTTTTCAAACCATATGACAAAGTGGTAATGTCCTTAATATCTGAAGAGTTTTTACAAATTAATTGGGAAATGGGAAACCAATACAAGCAGGCAGTTTACAGAAAAAGAAACAAAATAGCTAAGAAAATATGCTCAAACCCACTAGTTAGTAGGGGATGCAAATTAAAATTAAACATGATGCATTGTTTTCAAATCTCTGGCAAATACAAAATAGATCTGATGATATACTGTGTTGTGGAAGGTGTGGAGGAACCTTCTCGTTCATATCACTGTCACTGGAAATACAAAGTGAATCTCCATGGCTTGTTGAAGGGCAATTCTGCAATAACTCTCCCGCAATTCCACTTTTAGGATCCCATATTACAGAAATGCTTACACTCTTTAGCAAATATTTCTACACAAAGATGGTCATTAGCTCATTATTTTGAATAGACATTTTAGTGTAAAAATTTACAGTCTATTAATAGTGATTGGTAAAAAAAAAATGCCGTTTACAAACATTGAAATTTTATGCAGTGGTTATTAAGATACAACTATAATCTCCACTATGGAAAGATCTCTATGGTTTCTAAAGTGAATAAAGCAAAGTGCAAGTAAGTATGATTTTTACTTTATTGTTTGTGTAAAAGAGAAACACTGGGTATGTGTGTGCTTCTGCAGATATATGCACAGGCATATACATTTGCATGGAGGATATTTTTGGAAAGATTCAAAAGAAACTAACAATAATGTCTCTGAAAAATACAATAGGAAAACTTGAATGGGAAGCAGACTCATATTCATACAGCTATTACTTTACTGTCTGAATTTGTCTTTTTTTTTTTTTTTTTTTACCTTGCGCCATTATTTTCTCACTAAAATTAGTACAGGGAAAAAGCTAAACGATTATCAAATGGCTTCCAAAGGACTTGCAAGGAACTAAACTAATGTGGTCCAAGAGTGTAGCATTTTGGTGGCTGAAGTTTATGTGGTTTACAACAGTGGTTTTAAACTACATGTCAGGAAGCCTTAGGATTCCCCAGCATTACCTGGTGTCACGATAGAAGCTGATAGGGAAGCCACGTGGTCAGAATTCTGCTGGACAGCTACCATCTTCACCAGCTTCAATCAAAGTCATTCAACTTACATCTATTTTATATATTGAGGTTACACAAAATATTTTATTTGAATGGAAAAATTTCATGGCTTGAGAAGTTTGAAAATTCCTGACATATAGGAATATATTATTAATATATACCCTATCAACCGATACACAAAGGTGGTTGGATAGTTCGATTTTAACCTAAATCATCCCACAATAGCTGAAAGGCTGGTTACAGTACATGGCACTTGCTTAGATTTGTAAGTAAAGCTTTTACGGCTCTCTTGTTTGAATGCATTTTTGATGTGGGGCAGAATTCAGGAAAGTCACAGGCAATTTAGGAGCCAAATTTCCAAACAGAAAAAACAAAAACATAAGCTACAACAAGCAAAGGCTTACCATTTACTTCTGTAAGTTTTCCTGGGTTTTATATAACAATAAAAAGCCAATTCACATCAGCCTTAAGAACTCTGGCACACTGACTGAACACCAGTTGTCAGAATCAACCACTAATCAAGCACACCTTGGTAGTATCTTTAAAAAAGAAAGTGTTCGACTTTCAAGTTTTGGCTTAACTTCTAATGGCTATGCTTAGATCATTAAATTCTTTTTCTAGCTGTAACTAAATATGACTTCTACTTTACTTCTGGCTATTATTTAAAATGCATTTGGCTCCAATATTTTATTGCAGAATGAACAACCTGTTTGCTTTTATTTGTCAGAGACTATGTCTCCTATTCCAAACCAGAATAATAGTGCACTGTACATTACTGACAACTGCAACTGAGCCCTGGCGGCACAGTGGTTAAGAGCTGGGCTGCTAACCAAAAAAGGTCAGAAGTTCAAATCCACCAGCCACTCCTTGGAAACCCTACAGGACAATCCTAATCCACCCTAAAGGGTCGCTATGAGTCGGAATCCACTGGACAGCAATGGGTTTTTTTTGTTTGTTCTGTTTTGTTTTTACTGACACTTGTAGCTTGAGCAGGAGCATTTCTTACATGATTTTTTTTTTTAAAGAACAAGAGAATGTTTTTAAATTTTTCCCATACAATAATTTGTACGTACATTGTCATGTGACCCTAACTGCTCTCCCCATACTGTGACAGCACACTCCTCCTTTCCACCCGATTCCCCATGTCCATTCAGCCAGCTCCCAACCCTCTCTGCCTTCCCACCTCACCTCTGACAGAAGCTGCCCGTTTAGTCTCTTGTATCTACTTGTGCTAAGAGGCACACTCCTCCCGAGTATCACTTTACTTCCCACAGTCCAGTCCAATCCCTGTCTGAAGAGTTGGCCTCGGATACTGTTTTAGTTCTGGGCTAATAGAGAATCCAGAGGCCATGCTTTCCAGGGTTCTTCCAGTCTCTGACAGACCATTAAGTCTGGTCTTCTCACTAGAATTTGAGTTCTACACCCCACCTTTCTCCTGCTCCATCCGGGGCTCTCTGTTGTGTTCGCCGTCAGGGTGGTCATTGGTGGTAACCGGGCACCGTCTAGTTCTTTTGGTCTCAGTCTGACGAAGTCTCTGGTTTATGCAGCCCTTTCTGTCTCTTGGGCTAATACTTTCTTTGTGTCTTTGGTGGTCTTCGTTCTCCTTTACTCCAGGTGGCTGGGACCAATTGATGCATCTTAGATGGCCGCTTGCAAGCTTTTAAGACCCCAGATGCCACTCACCAAAGTAGGATGCAGAACATTTTCTTAATAAACTTTGTTATGCCAATTGACCTAGATGTTCCCTGAAAGCATGGTCCCCAGACCCCTACCCCTGCTACTCTGTCCCTGAAAGTGTTTGATTGTATTCAGGAAACTTCTTAGCTTTTTGGTTTAGTCCAGTTGTGCTGACTTCCCCTGTAGTGCGTGCTGTCCTTCCCTTCACCTAAGATAATTCTTATCTATTAGCTAGTTAGTAAATAACCCTCACCCTCCTTCCCCACCCTCGTAACCATCAAAGAATGTTTTCTTCTGTGTTTAAACCTTTTCTTGAGTTCTTATAATAGTGGTCTTATACAATATTTGTCCTT
>NW_004443943.1:9080410-9115630 GCF_000243295.1 Trichechus manatus latirostris | reverse complement strand
CCTCGTAACCATCAAAGAATGTTTTCTTCTGTGTTTAAACCTTTTCTTGAGTTCTTATAATAGTGGTCTTATACAATATTTGTCCTTCTGTGACTGACTACATTCACTTAGCATAATGACCTCCAGATTCCTCCATGTTATGTTTCACGGCTTCATCGTTGTTCTTTATTGTTGTGTAGTATTCCATTTGTGGATATACATACATGATGTTCTTGATTGATACCATTTCTCAAATACCAATCTCTCCTGCCAGGCTTAATTTCTGGAAATTGCTGACCTCTTATCCATGGGGCAGTTCTATGCTGTCCTATAGGGTTGCTATGAGTCCAAATCGACTGGAGGCAACAGGTTTCGTTTTTTGGTTTTATCTATACGTGTAACACTTACTTTTAACCAGGCTCCTCTACTGAATTCTCTGTGGGATTCCACCCAGATCTAAAATAACTCCTGTGAACTGACTCTTTTCTGATAACTTTTCTTCATTCTTGAACCTACTTTTTATCGAAATTACTCCCTCTCTGTCTGACCCATTTCTACTTGCCACCAGCCCATGCCTTTCCCATGGACTTTCCTATCCCCAGGCTAACTGCCTGCTCCATTTGTTCTATACTCCATCAAGATCCCAGATGAGACTCAGCCCTTCATTCATGTGGATGGAGATGACTCATAGGATTTTCAAACAAAATCAAAGGGGTTTGGAGATTTTGTAGGACTAACAATGAGAAGAAATGGTTTAAATACTAAATGTTATTTTATATGTACAATCACAGAGACTATTAGAAATTGAATGAAGAACCTAACACTGGTCATCCCAAGTTATAGTCCCTAGAAACCACTTTCTTACTAAAAAAATAAAATAAAGAAATGGGAAGGGGATTTCTCCACCATAAACTATAGTACTCTTGTTTTTTAAAGTAATACCACCATACTCCTAGTCTAAACTAAGCCAATACAGTGGGTAGAGCAATGACATGTAGTTCATGGGAACATATTAAACTTTAATGTCTCCCTCATAATTTGGAACTGAGCCACTGGAAATTTGCAAGCTGCAGTGTTTTGGGGGGAAAAATTCAGAGATCATCAGAAATCATTACTTCTCACTGAATGATAATTCTGGGAGATCACTTAACTGGATTAAGAAAAAAGTAACTAAAAATGATTGCATTCCTTTCTTATCATTGTGTTAACATAATTTAATATATACATTCTAACAAACAATATAAAGAAGAATGATTTGAAGGAGAAATGAACTCCTAATGATGAACCAATCTTTTTCAGAGTCTAAACTGACATTGCAATTTCCCTTAGGGAGAGAGTTTAAAGAAAGTGAATGGGGTGAAGAGAGTCTAAGATATGTCAGCATGCTGTCTGAGAAGAAGGATGGCGAAGTGAAGAGCTGTCAATTGAGATGGGAAAATAGAAGGATGTAGAAAATATTCTAGAAAATCAACTGTGCTCCTACTATTTTAGATAAGCCAGCAAATATACCCCCATTTTTATTTTAAAACAGAACTCACCCTCAGAATCAAATATTGTTGCTTAGTCCTAATCACTACTGTTATAGTGTGTTTTGCCATCTAATATTTGCTATTCTTAACTTGCAACTCTATCACTCTGTTGAGGCATAAAAACATGGTCAAGACTCTTAAAAACTGAGATCAAATTTTCAGCCACTGCTATTTATATCAGCAAGTCAGCATTTGAAACAGCATTAAAGTCCTAAATGTGAAGTCCTCAATACAACTTTAAATACTAAAGAAAAAGCATCTTTGTGAAAAGTCATTTTTAAAATAAATACCTAGAAGGTGCATAAAAAGAAACTTGATAATATCTTACAAAATGCTGAATAAAATTATGTCTTGATTCAGTAGCCGAACTAAAAATTTTAAATTATTTTTAATAAAATTTTTATTTTAGAATATTTTTAGATTTACAGAAAAAATGGTGAGAGAGTACAGAGAGTTCCCATATACCCTACACTCAGTTTTCCTTATAGTTAACATCTGCCAAAATCATGGTACAATTATCACAATTAATGAACCAAAATTGGTATGTTAATTTTAAACAAAGTTCTTATTTTCTTCAGAGGTCCTTGGTTTATACCTAATTTCCTTTTTTTTCTGTTCAATGAACCCATCCACAATGCTAGATTACGTTTAGTAGTCATGTCTCCTCCATCTTCTCTTGGAAGCCACAATTATTCTGACTTTTTTTTGTTTTTGATCACCTTGAGGGTTTTTAGGAGTAATGGTCAGGTATTAATGCAAAATGTCACTCAGCTGGGATTTCTCTAATTTTTTTTGTCATGATTCAATAGGGATTATCAGTTTTGAGGAAGAAGAGCACAGAAGTACTATTTTCATTATATCATATCATACTATCAGCATGACTTATCACTGTTGATATTGACTTTGATCACTTGGCTGAGGTAATATTTGCCAGGTTTCTCCACTATGAAGTACTGTTTCTCCCCCTTTTCACACTTTGAGAGGAAGTCATATGGTAATCTTGAATTTATTCCCAAATTCTTTTTTCTTGGTAGAAATACACACACACACACACATGCTCTAAAGAGACCTCAGAGATGATTTGGCCCATCCATCTGTTTCATATATGATGAAGGAATTGAGTCTTAGAGTAAAAGACTTACTCAAGATCATAAAACTAATTACTAATGGGTTTAGAACAAAAGCTTAGGTATCTTCTCTACTAAAGTTACTGAACATTTTAGATTTTAGATGACTCAACCAAATGCTCATATTATAGATGAAGAAATTTAAGATCCAAGAATGTAAATCTGTAGAGATGGTTAATGGCAAAACTGGAAGGCCCCATAAAATAAGAATAGACAACAGCCAATACCTAAATTCTAAGTTCAAAAGCTACCGAAAGTTTAAAAATAGGAATAGTTCTTTTTTCCTAAAATATAAGTTTAAATAACCATTTATTGTTGATGTTAGGTGCTGTTGAGTTGATCCCGACTCACAGCGACCCTATGTATACTAGAAGGAAAGACTGCCTAGTCCTGTGCCATCCTCACAATCCTTGCTGTTTGAGCAGATTGTTGCAGCCATTGTGTTAATCCATCTTGTTGAGAGTCTTCCTCTTTTTCACTGACCCTCTCTCTACTTTACCAAGCATGATGTCCTTCTCCAGAGACTGGTCCTCCTGATAACATGTCCAAAGTACATGAGAGGAAGTCTCACCATCACTTCCAAGCAGCATTTCAGCTATACTTCTTCCAAGACTGACTTGTTTGTTCTTCTGGAAGTCCATGGTATATTCAAAATTCTTTGCCAACACCACAATTCAAATGCATCAATTCTTCTTTGGTCTTCCTTATTTATTCACTGTCAAGCTTTTGCATGCATATGAGGTGACTGAAAACACCTTTGGTCGGGTGTACCTTAGTCTTCAAGATGACATCTTTCCTTTTTAACACTTTAATCAGGTCTTTTGCAGCGGATCTGCAAAATGCAGATGTTTGATTTCTTGACTGCTGCTTCCATGGGCATTGATTACGGATCCAAGTAAAATGAAACCCTTGACAACTTAAATATTTTCTCCATTTATCATGATTATGCTTATTGGTTCAATTTTGAGGAATTTTGTTTTCTTTATGTTGAGGTGTAATCCATACTGAAGGCTGTAGTCTTTGATCTTCATCAGTAAGTGCTTCAAGTCTTCTTCACTTTTAGCAAGCAAGGTTGTGTCATCTGCATAACGCAGGTTGTTAATGAGTCTTCCTCATGATGCCACTTTTTTTTTTTTTTCATATAGTCCAGCTTCTCGGATTATTTGCTCAGCAGACAGATTGAGTAAGTACGGTGAAAGGATACAGCTTTCCTGATTTTAAACCATGCAGTATCCCCTTGCTTTTTTCGAACAACTGCCTCTTGGTCTACGTACAGGTTCAGCATGAACACAGTTAAGTGCTCTGGAATTCCCATTCTTTGCAATGTTATCCAAAATTTGTTATGATCCACAAAGTCAAATGCCCTTGCTTTAAGCCAACATCCATCTAACATCAGCAATGATATCCCTCTTTCCACGTCCTCTTCTGAATCTGGCTTAAATTTCTGGCAGCTCCCTGTCCATACAATGTTTTTCGAATTATCTTCAGCATATTTTACTTGTATATGATATTAATGATATTGTTGGGTAATTAACATATTCTTTTGGATCACCCTTCTTTGGAATAGGTAGGTATATGGATATCTTCCAGTCAGTTGGCCAGGTAGCTGTTTTCCAAATTTCTGAGTGTAAATGAGTGAGCACTTCCAGCTTTGCATCCATTTGTTGAAATATCTCAGTTGGTATTCCACCAATTCTTGGATCCTTGTTTTTCATCAATGCCTTCAGTGTAGCTTGGACTTCTTCCTTCAGTAACATCAATTCTTGACCATATGTTACCTCCTGAAATGGTTAAACATGGCCCAATTCTTTTTGGTACTGTGACTCTATATCCTTCGATTTTCTTTGATGCTTCCTACGTTGTTCAATTTTTTGCCTATAGAATCCGTCAATTTTGCAACTTGAGGCTTGATTTTTTTCTTCAGTTATTTCAGCTTGCAAAATGCCAAACATGTTCTTCCCTTTTGGTTTTCTAGCTCCGGTCTTTGCACAGGTCATTAAAATACTTTACTTTGTCTTCTCGAGCCACCCTTTGAAACCTTCTGTTTAGCTCTTTTGCTTCATCATTTCTTCTTTTTGCTTTAGCTACTCTAAGTTCAAGAGCAAGATTCAGAGTCTCATATGACATTCATTTCAGTCTTTTTTTTTTCTGTCTTTTTAATGATCTTTTACTTTCATCATGTATGATGTCCTCCCACAACTCATCTGATTTTCTCTCATTAATGTTCGATGTGTCAAATCTATTCTTGAGATGTTCTCTAAACTCAGGTGGGATATACTCAAGGTCTACACTGGCTCTCATGGACTTGTTTTAATTTTCTTAACCTTCAACTTGAACTTGCATATCAGCAATTGATAGTCTGTTCCACAGTCAGCCCCTGGCCTTGTTCTGACTGATGATATTGACCCTCTCAATCATCTTTTCCACAGATGTAGTTTACTGGATTCATGTGTATTCCATGTGGTGAGGTCCACATTTATAGTCATTGTCTATGTTGTTGAAAAAAACTTCCCCATAATCTTCTTCAGATTTATTTAAAATATCTCTCACTAATACAAACCATGTAATATGGTTTATATTAGTGAGACATACTGTAAATAAATTCGAACGAGAATATAGGTAAAATATTTCTGGAATAGTTTTCCATGCATTCAATACAAGAGGAAATTGGATCCATTTAGTGAATTTCAGCAGTGCTGACTGAGATGCAAAAGCTTGCTTATATTCTGCTCTTGCCAGCTCAGTAGTTAACAATGTTATGTCAGTGGTTTTGATTCTCTTTACAATTAAAGTGTGAAGGATGTTGTTATGGATTGAATTGTGTTCCCCCAAAATGTGTGTAACTATGTCTAGGCCATGATTCCCAGTGTCATGTGATTGCCCACCATTTTGTGATCTGATGTAATTTTCCCATGTGTTGTAAATCCTAACCTCTATGATGTTAATGAAGCAGAGTTAGAGGCTGCTATGCTGATGAGGCAGGAATCAATAGATGAGATTAATTTTTATTTTGAGTCAATCTCTTTTGATATAAAAGAGAAGTGAGCAAAGAGGAGAGGGACTTCATACCACCAACAAGAAGTGCTAGGAGCACAGTGCCTCCTTTGGACCCAGGATCCCTGTGCTGAGAAGCTCCTAGACCAGGGGAATGTTGATGACAAGGACCTTCCCCCAGAGCCAACAGAGAAAGAAAACATTCCGTGGGACCTGACATCTTAAATTTGGACTTCTAGCATCCTAGACTGTGAGAGAATAAATTTCTCTTTGTTTTAAAGCCATCCAGTTGTGGTATTTCTGTTTTAGCAGCACTAAAGACAGATGTACATTTTGGTTTATGTCAACCAAAATAATGTGATCATAAACATGTTGCTATTTGATTTGAGTAGTTCGACTCAAAATGAGAAAAAACAGCTGCAAACATCTGTTAATAATCGGAATGTGGAATGTACAAAGTACGAATCTAGAAAAACTGGAAGTCGTCAAAAATGATATGCAATGCATAAGCATTGACATCCTAGGCATTGGTGAGCTGAAATGGACTGGTATTGGCCATTTTGAATCAGACAATCATATGGTCTACTATGCCGGGAACAACAACTTAAAGAGCAATGGCATTGCACTCATCATCAAAAAGAACATTTCAAGATCTATCCTGAAGTACAATGCTGTCAGTGATAGGATAATACCCATACACCTACAAGGAAGACCTGTTAATATGACTATTATTCAAATTTACACACCAACTACTAAGGCCAAAGATGAAGAACTTGAAGATTTTTACCAACTTCTGCAGTCTGAAATTGATCGAACAGGCAATCAGGATGAATTGATAATACTGGAGATTAGAATGTGAAAGTTGGAAGCAAGAAAGAAGGATCTGTAGTTGGAAAACATGGCCTTGGTGACAGAAACGATGCCAGAGATTGCAAGATAGAATTTTGCAAGACCAAAGACTTCTTCATTGCAAATATCTTTTCTCACCAACAGAAATGGTGACATGGACCTCACCAGATGGAATACACAGGAATCAAATCGACTACATCTGTGGGAAGAGACGATAGAAAAACTCAATATCATCAGTCAAAACAAAGCCAGGAGCTGACTGCGGAACAGACCATCAATTGCTCATATGCAAGTTCAAGCTGAAACTGAAGAAAATTAGAACAAGTCTGTAAGAGCCAAAGTACAACCTTGAGTATATCCCAACTGAATTCAGAGACCATCTCAAGAATAGATTTGATGCATTGAGCACTAATGACCAAAGACCAGGAGAGTTGTGGAATGACATCAAGGACATCATACATGAAGAAATAAAGAGGTCTTTAAAAAGACAGGAAAGAAAGAAAATACCAAAGTGGATGTCAGAAAACACTCTGAACCTTGCTCTTGAACGTCGAGTAACTAAAGTGAAAGCAAGAAATGAAGTAAAAGAGTTGAACAGAAGATCTCAAAGGGTGGCTAGAGAAGACAAAGTAAAGTATTATAATGATACGTGCAAAGACCTGGAGATGGAAACCAAAAGGTAAGAACATGCTCTACATTTCTCAAGCTGAAAGAACTAAAAAAATTCAAGCCTCAAGTTGCAATGTTGAAGGAGTCTATGGGGAAAATATTAAAGGACTCAGGAAGCATCAAAAGAAGATGGAAGGAATACACAGAGTTACTATAACAAAAAGAATTATTTGACATTCAACCACTTCAGGAGGTACCATATGAGCAGGAACCAATGGTACTGAAGGAAGAAGTCCAAGCTGCACTGAAGGCAATGGAGAAAAACAAAGCTCCAGGAATTGATGGAACACCAATTGAGATGTTTCAACAAACAAATGCAGCGCTGGAAGTACTCACTCCTCTATGCCAAGAAAGTTGGAAGACAGCTACCTGGCCAACTGACTGGTACAGATCTATATTTATGCCTCTTCCCATGAAAGGTGACCCCACTGAATGTGGAAATTATTGAACAATATCCTTAATATCACATGCATGTAAAATTTTGATGAAGATCATTCAAAAGTGCCTGCAGCCGTATATCGACAGGGCACCACCAGAAATTCAAGCCAGATTCAGAAAAGAATGCGGAACGAGGGATATCATTGCTGATGTCAGATGGATCCTGGCTGAAAGCAGAGAATACCAGAAAGATGTTTACCTGTGTTTTACTGACTATTGAAAAGCTTTCAACTGTGTTGATCATAACAAATTCTGAATAACACTGTGAAGAGTGAGAATTCCAGAACACTTAATTGTGTTCATGAGAAACCTGTGCATAGATCAAGAGGCAGTCGTTCAAACAGAACAAGAGGATACTGCGTGGTTTAAAGTCAGGAAAGGTGTGCGTCAGGGTTATATCTTTAACCATACCTATTCAATCTGTATGCTGAGCAAATAATTTGAGAAGCTGAACTGTAGGAAGAAGAACGGGCATCAGGATTGGAGGAAGACTCACTAACAGCCTGCATTATCCAGATGACACAACCTTGCTTGCTGAAAGTGAAGGACTTGAAGCACTTACTGATGAAGATCAAAGACCACAGCCTTCAGTATGGATTACACCTCAACTTAAAGAAAACAAAAATCCTCACAACTGTACCAATAAGCAATATCATGGTAAATGGGGAAAAGTGTGAAATTGTTAAGGATTTCATTTTACTTGGATCCACAATCAACACTCATGGAAGCAGCCGTCAAGAAATCAAAAGACACACTGCATTGGGCAAATCTGCTGCAAAAGATCTCTTTGAAGTGTTGAAAAGCAAAGATGTCACCTTGAAGAGTAAGGTGCGCCTGACCCAAGCCATTGTTTTTTCCATCGCCTACTATGCATGTGAAAGGTGGACAATGAATAAGAAGACCAAAGATGAACTGATGCCTTTTAACTGTGATGTTGGACAAGAATATTGAATACACTACAGACAGCCAAAAGAAGAAACAAATCTGTTTTGGAAGAAGTACAACCAGAATGCTCTTTAGAAGCAAGGATGGCAAGACTTTGTCTCACATACTTTGGACATGTTGTCAAAAGGAATCAGTCCCTGGAGAAGGACATCAAGCTGTGTAATGTAGAGGGTCAGCGAAGAATGAGATGGATTGACACAGTGGTTGCAACAATGTGCTTAAGCATAACAATGACTGTGAGGATGGCACAGGACCAGGCAGTGTTTCGTTCTGTTGTACACCGGGTCGGTATGAGTCGGAACTGATTCGATGGCACCTAACAACAACAACATCTGATTTACACAGGAGTTAATATTCATGGAAAATGTCAAGCTCATTTAATCCTCTCAATAAATATACTACTGTCCTTTTTTTTAATTCAAGGTAACTGTAGTATGTAGCAAAATATAAAACTAAGTAATGTTTATGTGTGTGTGTGTTTGTATATATGCTTATATATGTATATGTATGTATGTATTATTCTTTATTTTTTTAAATAAAATTTTTGAGGCCTAGTGGAGCTTAGACATCATCTTGTCTAGTGGTTCTTATCAGTATCTGCATGCTAGAATAAGCTGGGATTTAAATACAACACCAATACAAGGCCTCACCCATACTAGAAGTTCTCAAATTTAGCATATATCAGAATCACTTGAAGGGTTTGTGAGAACACTGATTGCCAAGGACCAGCTCCCAGAATTTCTGATTCAGTAGGTTGAGGTGGATCCCAAGGATCTGCATTTCCAACTAGTGTCCATATGATATAGTGACACTACTCTGGGTACCACACTCTGGAAACCACTGACCCAGATTATTAAATCAAAATCTCCAGAATTGGTAGAACTAGGAGCTTTATTTATTTCTTTCTTTACTGGAACTTTGCAAACATACACAAGTGTGGAGAGAAGAGTGAAATGAACACCGATGTATCAATTGATAAACTTTATTTATAAGACCATCTTTTCACTCAAGGCTTCTTTTCTGGCCCCTCCACTTTCATTTCCCCCTTCCTTTTTCTTTTACTTTTGGTCTTTTCTTTGTTTTCTCTCTTTTAATTTTTTTAAAATATTTTTTATTTTTGGAGTCTATTTGAAAATAAATCTCATTTGTCATTTCCCTCACAAAGACTCTGTATGCATTTCTAGGTGATACTTTTTTTTTCCTTAATAATCACCATTTTGTTATCACATCCAAAACCAAAACACCAATCCCCCTGCCATCAAGTCAATTTCTGACTCATAGCAACCCTATAGGACAGAGCAGAACTGCCCCATAGGGTTTCCAAGGAGTAGCTGGTGGATTTGAACTGCTAACCTTTTGGTTAGCAGCAGAGCTCTTAACTACTGCACCACCAGGGCTGTTATCACATAGGTGCTTTTAAAGTGCCCCCCCCCAGGAGATTTCAATGTACAGCCAGGATTGCAAACCATCAATTCTAGTCAAACTCCCTTGTTTTATACAGTACAGGAAAACCTGAAAGAGAGAAACTGATTTCCTTGAAGCCATTCAAAATAAAATTTGATTTTTCATCTCCTAGCATCACTATGAGTTGGAATTAACTCAACAGCAATGAGTATTTTTGTTTTTTAACCTTCAATTTTTTAAATTAAACTTTCCAGTGGGGACAGAGACTTTAAAGAGAATGAAAATTACATTGCATAATATGATTAATTAAGTAACGGTAAGCAGAGTGCCTAATGTGTTGTGTTTGGATTGTCTTAAAATATATCTTTAAATTAACAAATAATTGTCTCTATAGATGTGTTTATTTATAAATATCTTATGGTATAGTTAAAAAGTTGATTTTAAGTCTAAAGAACTTGGTTTAGCTTCCGGATGAACCACGTATTTATTGTGAGTTCTAAGTCCTAGAGAAATTACTTATCTTTTTTTAAGCCTCAGTTTCCTCATCTGTGAAATGTAAATAATGATACTTAATAAGAGAGCATATGTAAAAGATTTTTATAAAACAACAATAACAAGCAAATGAAATGGACAAAGATTTTTTTTAAAAAAAAAAGGTTATCTAAGAGCTTTTTTGCAATTCAATTATTTGGTTATGCCTTTGTTTTAGGAACTATAAGTGACTGAATATTTACATTTCAGTGTATGTGTGTGTGTACCCGCAAGCATGTGTGCATGTATGCCTGATTTTTAAATGTGTAAATTATTATGGGTTGAAGTTTAAAGTGTTCTAAATCTGCTTTAAAGACTTACTTGTTATAGGTATCACTGAAGCTGTTTTATTAAAATTTCCAGGTACTGAGAGTTAAATCTGATATTCAGACTATGAAGAAATTTCCTAACCTTTTTTTCCTGTCTCATTTAGAGATTATTAAATATTGTGTGAAAATAAGACTCTCTTTTTCATAGTTTACTGAAATATACTGATTGAAATAATACATTTTCACATTAAATATTAAGAAAACAGCTCGTATTAATTACTCCTTTGCCAAATGATAAATGAAATAAATTAACATGTTTCATCTTAGTTTTTTTAAACATGCCAGAGTTGAATGCTTAATCTAAAATAAGTTTATATTTCAAACAAATAGTCTTGGAGTTTTTTGGTAGCTTGTAAGTTTCAGAATAGAGGAGATTTCATACAGGTAAGCAAGACTGAGAATTGTTTTCAGTTTAAAATTAGCCTCTGCAATCCAGATTTGTTGTATTATTTCACATTGATAAATAAAACCATGAGTGAATCCCTACCAGCACATGATATAAATAAACTATCCTCTCCAGATTTTTCTCTACCTTTCTAAACTAAATTTAGGTTCATCATTTTATTATATCCCAAAAAACTCAACAATATATCTCAAATTTTTAAATACAATTGTAAAATTAGAGAAACATTTAAACGTTAACTAAATTGTACCATAAGAAAGACATATGTCTGACAAAACTAATCTCACAAATGCTTCATAAGCCAGAACAATAATGCAATTTTACAAAATAAATATATATTTTAGTATTATCTGGATTCTTGATATTACAAACATATAAAGCTCTGAGGAAATAAGTATTAACGTCTTTAGTACTTAATACAATTGGTTTTTTGGTTTCTGGAAAGCTGAGCTCTTTCTCAGGTAAAATATGCAGTAGCATCAGCAGAATTTGGGCAATTTTAAGGTCTCCAAGACTTTATTGATACTTCCCTATTGCTTCACTATCCTAATAGAGGAGAGAAAACATGCAGATTAAGTTATTTCCCTGGAAATAAAAGAAAAGCCTGTTGACATTGGAAGACAGGCTGCATAAACTAAATTTCCTACCAATATCTCAGTGTCCATATCATCCTAAATATAGCTGGGTGGATTTTCATCGAAGTCGGAAGTTTGACCTCAAGTACAGTTTAAGGCCTGTCTTCATGATTTACATCAAGGTGACATCAAATAGGCTATCATTCTTCACAGCTGCTAAAATTGAGATCTAATCAGAGACCCTAAGACTGCTAAAAGAGAGCCATAACAAAAACGTTAGGATAACAGACAGGCAAAATAAACTTTCGTTTTCGGTGTAATTCTCTATTCAAAAATCACAAGGACATTCACCCTGATTCGCAGATGCTAGTTTTCATGAAGCTGCCTGTTATTTGAGCATCTCTACACGCAGGTTGAGTATTATCAGAAATTTAGTTGTCTAACCATGGTGAATCAACTTGGAGTACAGCAACAACCTGCCTGAAGCCTCCAAAACCCCTTGTAAGACCACTTCTGACCAGCAGCCAGGGAACTATGCCTAGTGCAGGGTTAGACAGTGATTGGGGTAGACATGTTTTTTTCCCTAAGAAAAGAAAAATTGTATTCCTGCAAATAATTGAATCCATACAGAGAGTGTCTGACAATACATTACACAGCATGGTACCCTTAGAACTGGAAAGCCCCATGGTGGGGAAAATACGTCCAGCCCACTTAAGAACATTTCATACTTTGAACCACTATTTTCAAAATAAGAGTGACATATGGGTATCTAAATTACTCAGCAATGATAGGAGGGAAATTAGGCTTAATAACTAAACCCTTATTTTGATATAAATGATCAAAGATCAGTCCCTGACATATCTGCTTATTTAGCATTCTTAACATTCATTCTTAAGCTGGAGAAAAAGTTAAGATAAATTTGGTAAACAGAATAATCAGTCTTTACATTTGCAAAGGTTTCCCACACTGAGAGTTGTCCTCATTTTAGTTAAGGATTCGGAAGTCAGTACATTTGTGCTTAATTGGGCATGTTGAGCTCTATAACATGGCATTATTCTCTTTTCAAATATAATTACTCGGTCAATGAAAGCCACTCTTCTGTGAAAAATTTATTTTAGGTCTAAGTGCAAGTTGTTCCTTTTTCATTGTACTGTTTTTTGCTACTTTTGATATCTACCTCCTTTTTCATATAAAGTTCTTTAAGAGTGGAGGGAAAAAAGTACCATTTGTTTTATTCTTTTCATTTGTCTTTGTGTTTCATTTTTGACAGGTTCTTCTCTATACTGCCTTTTAAATTTGAGACAGCTCAGTAATTCAAGTGAGGGTGAATGCTAATAAGATAACTAATCTTCCAAAAGGATTTATAAGAACTGATTTTATTTCATTTTCTAATGCTCCCAATGGTAAAAATGATCATTATTTTTATTTGTTGGCACACAATGTAGCAAGTCTATATGCTAGAAATAAATATACTTGAAATAGTCCTCTAATTCACACTCTAACCCAACTGATCTCTTTTTTATTATTTTGGATGTCATGAATTTCATCTGTTTTAAACTTAATCTATAACAAAATCTTCCCTAAAGGTTTCACTGTTGTCTTGAAGCACTTGAAAAATGAGTGACTAGAGCTCTGCATGGAAACCCTTTAGCCTGCTGGATGAACCCAAGAGAAACAAGAAAATAAACAGAAGTGAGAAAAATTTAACGGATTTGATTTTATCCTTTTTCCAGAGGAAGACCCTGCAGATTCTGGGTTAGGTCAATAAAGAAGGGTTTTAGTGCTTTTCTGATCAGTTACACACAATAAATGAGCCATAAAAAGTGTTAAGTTCTATGTGGACGAAGCATTTGGCATCTGTTATGTTGCTAGGTGTAAAGTCTCTTTATTATAAGTTCTCTCCTTTTTTCTCCTCTGCCACCCCAACTTGTTTTAAAAAATAAAATATAGTAAGGATAACCAAATGAATTTAAAATTATGTAAGTCTAATTGTCCAATTCAAAGATATAGACCCAGTTACAATGAGACTCAATTCCCCTTTTCAGCTTTGTTTTCCTTCATTGCATTTTCACCATCTGAAACAAGGAAAGGGTCCCTTTCCTCAAGTAAGAAGGGCACAAGAACTCTTTCGCAGTCATCTTGTACCCCCTGCTAATATTAATGGTGTCTGCAGGAAGTCTGAGGTGCCACCTATGGCAGCTGTGGTGGCTTCAACATCAGTCCCAGGGGAGTGAAAGAGACAGAGGGGTGGTCAGGAATCATAGGAGCTGGAAGAGCTGTGGGAGGGGGTGGCTGGGCAAGAAATCTTGTCACAGATTGAATCACACTCAGACTCCCCATGGTTGTTGGTGTCTTTGGAGGGAATGGGTTCTGTGGGCAAAGTGTACACCATCTGGCATAGTACTTGTTTTCCTCAGTGTGTCAGTCTCACCACATTAAAATGTAACCTCACTGAGTGTAGAGTTTTATATGTTTTCTTCATTGCTATATTTCCAAGACTTAAGACAGTGGCTGATACATGGCAGTTACTCAATAAATATTCGTTCAATTAATAAAATAATAGACAAATTGATCATATAAAAAATAAGCATTATTCCTAGATGATAAGGAATGAAAGAACATTCATGTTTTCTAACATGACACACACACATAAATGGAAAACTGCCACATAGAATAGCTGTTATATCCAACGGTAATTTAATGAACAAACTACATGGTATAATTACAAGTCTTGTCAAAGAAATGAGTTTGTCAGGACAAAATGATGTTAAGTTTTAATGTACATGGTTGTACAAAGTCCATTTGTCTTTTTTAGAAGCATTTGCTTTGTTCCAAAACACCATTATACATAATAGAAAAAATGCTATTGTTGTTATTAGGTGCTGTTGAGTCGGTTTCGACTCACAGCCACCCTATGTACAACAGAACGAAACACTGCCCTGTCCTGCGCCATCCTCATAATCATTGTTATGCTTGAGCCCATTGTTGCAGCCACTGTGTCAATCCATCTCATTGAGGGTCTTCCTCTTTGTCGCTGACCCTCTACTTTACACAGCTTGATGTCCTTCTCCAGGGACTGGTCCCTTCTGATAACGCGTCCAAAGTATGTGAGACAAAGTCTCACCATCCTCGCTTCTAAGGAGCATTTTGGCTAATCAATATTGTATATATTTTATTTATGAATGAATTTCTGTCTTTACCTACTGTTAAATCCCTAGGATTTTGACTGTCAGTAAATACAAGGAATCAGATTTGAAATGATCTTGAAACAAATTTCAAATAATCATTTTCATTTCAGTATGAGAAAAATATTCCCACACTTGAAACATTATAATATACATTATGGGATATATCAACAACTCAGTACACAGAATCTTTAAATCCTAAAAACATTTTTGTTAGTGTTGCCACCCAGCAAATTTAAGCATTTTATTTTATAATTTTAAAATGCACCTTTTCTAAAAAGAGGCAAGATATTAAAGCATGTGACTATTAAGCACTAAGCATGTGGCATGATGAATTTTACTTCAAGCCTCAGAAGGTATACGAATCAGAGAAGAGGAGACTTGAAACCACTGACTATAATAAATCTTATGTTTTTCACTTCACATTGCATGCCTGATTTAGTGCAATAAAGGGAATATTTTGAAGGTACTTGAAGAAGATCTGATACACGAGAGGGGGCCTCTTGTGCTATTCAAGGACAAAAGCAAAATCACAAAATTGATTCTCCATCATATTGGCAGGAGTAGGAAGGCTTCAAGTAAAATCCTTCAGTTCAAGTAAATTTTTTTCATGAGAAAAGTCCATTGTTTGGTTCTATATAATAAATATGATTCTGTAATGTAGGTGAAAAGTAGCCCATACAAGTACATAAAATGTCATTCCTCAATTATTATTATTTAGTCATTTGAGTTTTCAATCCTTGCTTAATATCATTCTTCATATCAGAACTTCTCAACATGACATCTTCAAAAGTAGTATTGGAAATTCTACTTGGGTGTAGTTTGTTAATAATCTATGGGTGTCAGTATTTAAATCTTCAACAAATATTTCTACTTGTCTTCCCATGCACACATCTTACCCCACTTTCAGTTTCTCTTGTGGTTGGATGAGGATATGTGATTAATTCTGGCCAATGAGTGGAGACACAGGCCATTTTCAGGTCATAGTGTTTAACTGCTGGAATGGAATCCTCCTGAGGTTTCCTTTTCTCTGGCATGATGAATGCAAACTAGTTTGATGTTGGCTGTGCTGGTACCCTGGCTTATTCAGTAATTACTGGAAGCAGAAACTTCTCATCCAAACCCCTTCCACTAAAACATGATGAATATATGAGTGAGAAATAAAACTTCATTATTTTAAGTCATTGAGATTTGTGTAACTGTTTTTAAGATACATTTTCCTAACAGGCACACTGCGATTAAGACTAAAATAACTAAATATTTAATTAGCATTTTACTGCCCAAAGGATATCATGGGAAATTTTGACAAATTCTCTGCTGAAATTAAAATATACTAGATATTCTATCCTGATCCAGTTCCATCATTTGCTAATAAATCATAATCTACTATATGTGGCTGCAATGTGAAATGTTGAATTATGTTAGAATATCTGTTCACTAATACTGTCATTTTTGTTATACTGTATAGGTAAATACAATCTATTTGTGTTAATTTTAATAGACAGATAATTTTTTAGACTTGACCCCTTCCATTTATTAGTATTCTTTAGTAAGATGTAGTAAACCTTGTGTGTTTGTAGCACAACTAGGGGGATATAAAGCAAAAACATTACATGGGGCTAAGAAAGAATATAAATGCTCATGAGAGTAATGGGTTGATAGAAATGGAAGGAGGCAGGCAAGTCTGAGCAGTGAACCAACCAGGGAAACTAGAAAGAACAATGTGAAGAGGGCCTCAATTTCAATATTCAATGATCCATTAGGTATTATTTCAATTCGACAATCCTTGTGCTAATGCTCAAATTTAACGTTCTAGTTGTTCAACACCTTTCATACTTAATACCAGTTGCCATCGAGCTGACCCATAGCGACCCTATAGGACAGAGTAGAACTGCCCCATAAGGTTTCCAAGGAGCGGCTGGCGGATTTGAAAATCCAAATATTTGCGAAATTAGAATACGTCCATGTGTAAATAGAGGGGGCTGTGAGAGATAAAATGGAATTCTGCCTCCTGCTTTTGGTAAAAATATATATATGTTGTAGCTCTAACAAATCAATCATATTTTATACAGCTAGGTTAGGTTCTAGAATTAATGTTTATTACAGATCAAGGAGACATTTTATGGGTTGTCCTGGGAATCTAACCACCATTTATAATATTGTTTCTATGGGAAAATGCATTCCAAGTTCCAAACAATTGACTCACAAATTAAGTTCTGGAACACTACCAGTTTTTAAACTGTGGACTCCTGTATGGCAGAACGATTAAGGCATAGAAACAATAAGATAATGTCCAGGTTTCCCATCTTCTGTGTACAAGGATGGTAGCTTAATAATGATAAGACTATCTGCCTCAGCAGCCTGTAAGGTATATATTTACTTAGCACTCACTTGTGAGAATAATTTTTTTCCTGACGATTTCTGCTACATAATTCATAGCCATGTGGGAGGAATCTGGCTCTAGAAATTATAAAGAAAAGTGGCAGAATATATGGTGTCATGATCCTGTCCATCAGTCTATTTGTAATCCAAAGGTCTGTGCCCTGACAACTATCTGCACTGGATTGTCAACTGTAGCAGAGAACAGACGGGGATCACTAATAGAGCTTACTACCTACTTTAGTGGATTTATTTGTCTCACTGACGTTTGATAGACTTATGGTGTAGTGAATGTCCATTACGCTGTACAAACTTGCCCTGATCATGCTATGTGTTAAATGGATAATGCTAATCAGAGGAAGTGAAAAAGACCAAAAACGAGACTGAAATTACCATCAGTATACTGGGTGTACATTTAATATACACTAAACATTTAAGCAAAAGAGTTTGCTGATTGACTATCCATCTTACTTGGTATGAGATTTCTGCCACTGTACAAAGCATCCAGAGATCAGAGGAATTCAGAACCACAGTTCTTAATAAATTGTATTTAGTTTTAGACCAGACATATTTAGATAATGGAAGCAACTCTGAAAAACAATTGAGACTATTACAGGCTATAAAGAAAATCCAGGGCTCCACTGTCCACTGAACATGCTAATTGAAACTGACCTTGCAAAAAGATGAAGAAAAGAATGTTTGCTCTAATTGCAAAGGCTCCTTGGCTGGTACATATTCCTATTTATCACTTCGCACTTGACTGACCCATGGTGTTTGATACAGATTCTCTTTCTTAGAAAATGTTCTTAACTTGCAAAATAAACCTATTGCTTTGTTATTGTTGCCTCATAGAGTGCTTTGGTATGAATCATAGGAGAAGAACATTCCAATTTATTTCAAGCTGTCTCCAGTAACAGAAGTTTAAATGATAAAGTCTTACTCTAAATATTTAAAAGCTGGAGAACAGTTATGTCACCTTAAGAGATGTATACAATGATCAATGTATACAGCCAAAGCACATTGTAAGTTTTTGATTAGATCAAGAAAAAACATTCCCTAAACTTCCTTCCTAGGATACTGGAATATCTAAGAAGAGCTACAGGAGTTCTTAGTCACTGGGAGATGCAAAGTCTAAAGTAAACAGCAGTAAGCCCATTTCAGAAGACAGTATTACTGATCAAATCAAAACAGTACTTTATGTGAATAAAGAATAAGAACATTCCACATCAGCAGAGTAACCACAGTTAATGGAACTAGTAAATTGGAGGTGATCTGTTAATCTAATAATGCAAAGTGCTACCTTCCTTGGACAGCAAGTGAGGTTGTACAAGGGGCTTTATGGGATTTTCCAAGTCTCAGCATTGTTACAGAAATTTTAGTTATAGCAATCCACTGATTAAAGGCTATGCTGTCAGTTGCCTTTCTTTTTTTTAACTTATATTTTCATCTAAAACACAGTGACCAGTATACCAGTGGAGAAGTATGGCTCTCAAATAATTTGAATTTCCCAGATATATGGGTGAAGACTTGAGCCAAAAGAATATATTTCCAAGAAGGTAGCTAGGAATTTTGTTTGCATCCTCTTTCTAATGATAAGCACCTGGTGAATGTTACAATTAAGTCTGTATTGGAAATGTGTAAAGGATTAATATATTTAAAAATTGAGATTGAAAAAGAAATGGGTGCTTATTTTTGCATGTTTTAGCTCTGGAAGATAATTTTATACCAAGGGCATCTATAATACAAAATAAGATTGACCTCCCTAGACTTAAATAAAAGCCTAGAGGTAGTTTACGTTTTTTATATTCAGGAAACATGCCTGTATTCCTATTTAGGTCAATGAAGTTACATATAGGTTATATAACTTAAATGTAATATATAACTTATACATAAGGAAACAATATCAAATTTTTTCTGAAGTCAGTTGTAAGCTACAGCTCTTTTTCCAAGTATAAATAAATTTACTGACAGCCTTTAGAAAGTTGTACTTAATTTAATAAAAAAGCTGATACGTTCAGAACTTGAACTTACAATATATGAAAAAACCACCAAACCAAAGGCTTTGTATATTATGGCACTATTTAGGGCCCTAGGACCTAAGATGGAAATCATAAGGTTAGGGAAATTACTTTTTGGAAGTACTGAGCAAATTTTTGAATGAATCCGTAGTTTCCTATAACCCAAAAACCAAATCCACTACCGCCAAGTTGATTCTGATTCACAGCAACCCTAGTTTTGTACAGGCTCATATATGTATCTGAATTATGTATACACATTTAGCTACACACACTTGCTGATATATGCATATGTGTGTATGCAATATTAGAGGAGACATACTTATAATTACAAGTGGCATATAATTAAAGACGGTGAGTAGTGCTCTGCAATAGTTTGGATACATCTCTTTTACCATCATTGTTTACATGCATCATCTTTTGAACCTTTGCATTTTCTAACTTATAACACTTCCAGTATCATGTGCAAATGCTATTCTACCCTACTGGGATACAAACAGACAGAAAACTCCTAGCCTTTAAGGGGCTTATGATTCTAGCAGCAGGATACAGACAATACAAAGAGACAAAATAAGTAAATAAATTATTTAATATGTTAGAAGCTTATAAGTGATATGAAAAATGGAAACAGGTAAGTGGAATAGGTAGTACCAGTGGTAGAAGAGTGGTGATATGTTAGTTTGTTTTAATAGAGAGATCAAGGTAAACCTCAATAAGAAAGTGATATTTGAGCTAAGACTTGAAGGAAGTATGATACTAGCTATGTGGTTACCTGGGTGAAGTGTGTCTCAATACAAAGGCCCACAGCAGGAAAATTTTCAGTGTGCTCAAGTAATGGAAATGAGTCCAGTGTGTCTGCAAGAGTTTGGGCTAAAGAGAAAACAGTATGAGATGAGGTCAGTGAGGTAGTATTTGTTGTTGCTGTCATTGAGTTAGCCCCTGACTCAAGGTAGCCTCATGCACAATGGAATAAAACACTTCCAGGTCCTGTACCATCCTCATGATCAGTTGAGAATCAGACTGTTTTGATCCGTAGGGTTTTCAGCAACATAGCAACACACAAGTGCCCACTGACAGATTGTGGCTATGTATGGAATCAAACCCAGGTCTCCTGCATGGAATGTGAGAATTCTAACACTGAACCATCAGTGTTCCCATTTCAGTGAGGTAACAGGCCTAAATTGCATAAGACTATTAGGCATGTTAGTAATTTGGCTTTTAACTAAGAGTCAAATGGGGACACAAGTCTGGATGGCGAACAGATGAGTAACATGAGTGCCCATTTGTATGAAAGATAACTCTGGCTGTTGTTCTGAGATGTCCACTTATAAGCCTATTCCAACAATCTAACTGAAAAATGGTCATCATTTGGACCTTTTGGTTGCAGTGAAAATCATAAAAATTGGTCATATTCTGGATGCATTTGACAGATTTTATGATAGATTACATGATATAAGAAACAAACAGAAGATTTATTACGGATGTCAAGTTTCTGGGACTGAGCAACTAAAGGATGGCGTTGCCATCAAGTAAGATAGAGACATTTGCAGATGGAATAAGCTTGGTGGAAATATGGGGAGTGCGGTTTAGAATATGTTAAGTTTTAGATATTCATTAGATATACACATAGAGATGTTGAGTAGGTAGTTGGATGTTCAAGTGTGGAGATCAGGAAAGAGGTCTGAGCTGGAAATAGAAATTCTGGAGTCACTGACCAGTAGATGGTAATTAAAGCATGAAGTAGGTGAGAACACCAGGAGAGTGAGATGTATAAAATAACTGAAAAGTACCAAGGCCAGAATCTTGAGGTATTTCAACTTAAAAAGTGGTAGAAAACACAAGATATCAACGAAACAGAATGAAATGAAGTGAAGTAGAATAGAAACATAAATCCAAGTAAAGAAAAAAAATTTTTTTAAGGAGGGAGTGAGGCTATTGTCAAATGTTTCTTATAGGTCAACAAAGCTGAGAGCTGAAAATTGTTGAATTTTTCAAAGTGATCATTCAAGACTTTGAAAAGACGAGCTTTAGTAGACTGCTAGGTATGAAAGCCTGAGTAGAAGGGTTTGAAAAAGAATGAGAGTTGAGGAATTGAGGACAGTTGAGTGGTTTCACAACAAAGGTGAACAGAGATATGGGAAGGCAACAGGCAGGCAAATTGGGTTAAGGGAAAGTTTTACTTTAACATAAGAAAGAAAACAGGAAATTTGTCTATTATTCTTACTATTCTATAAACAGGGGAAAATGATGATGTACAAGAAAAAAAGAGAAATAACAGAAAATTTTTATGGCATTGACCTATTGGTGGTGAGGGGGGATAAAATCTAGAGCACAGATTGGAAGAACATTGCCCAATGTCCTATGAAGTGGGAGAATTACTGTAGACTCTCCTCTCTTTACTACAAGAAACACAATCTCTACAGAGTGAGGGTTGCTTGAGAAGCTCTATTCCAACTTCTTCCATCTAAAGTGCTTCCTGTCTATCATTCTTAAATTTCTTTAGGGCTCTATTAATGAAGGCTAATGTGAATCTTGGGGGAATATGTTCCAGTAGAGCCACAACAATGGCAGAAAGCAGTTAGCAGGATTTGCTGATCAACTTCTGAGTAGTGAATCTTGTTAGTCAATCACCACAGTGCATGCACATATGTATGCACACACACATTCCCCCAACACACGTAAATATGTACTGATTAAATGAAAGAGATTTCTTTCACATTTTAGAAAAGAGCAGTGCCAGAAGGAGGAAAAGTAGGTTACCTGAGAGTCACAGTTGCTTAGTGGGGAATGTCAAATGTGGAATGATTGAGTTTATATGATACTGACAAGGAGTGCTCTACTCCCTAAACTTTCACTACCATCAAAAATTAAATAATTATGCAAAACAGAATAAGTGAAGGTCCAGGCTTTGGTTCCTTTTCTCTGATACATCATCAAAGTAGCTTATACCTCTGAGGAAAATGAGCTCACAGGGAAAAAAAATAATGAAACCTTTATGTGTCACAATTATTATAAGAGAAAAAATATAATCAATGGGACAGCTTACACAGATAAAGCCAAATTAACAACCAGACAAGATAAAAAATTAAAATATGCAAAATAAATATCATTAATGGAGGAATAAATGGAAGTATATTAGCAGCATGCATAGATACAACTAGTTGTAAAATAATATGAATTTGAAATAAAGAACTCAGTATATAGGTTTAACAGCACAATGGATACAGATGAAGGTTAAATAAAAGAACCAGAACTTAACATTGAGAATCTCTTCTCAAAGGTATTAAAGAGTTAAAGCAGTGAAAAATATAAAAGAAAATTAAGAAACATGATTGATAGGAAAAAAATGTCAACATCCATATATGGAAGTTCCAAGGGAGGAAAAATTAAAGTGAAGAGTGAAGATATATGAACAAATAATTGTCCAGTGTCTCCTTATTAAAAGTAAAACAAGAAACTACAGATCAAAAGTACTTGTAAAGACCCAACACAATAGATAAGTAGAAATGTATAGTTAGACATTAGAATGATCTAAGTACTTACAGAAAATGGAAAATTCTAAAACCTTTCTGACAAAAAAAAATAGTTCATCTAAAAAAGTACATCAGATTTCAACTCTAGAACTCCTCAAAGCAACACTCAGTAAACTCATAGATCAAAAGACATTCTCAAGTTGAATTAAATAATAATTAGTAATGCAGCAGTATGTTGTCTGAAAAGGTTAAGAATAAAGAAAAGGGTACAGAAAGTTTCGAGACCTGGGGAAGGGAGGGTTATGTTTAGACAAAAGTGAATTCAAAGTAGCGGACAAAAGGGCAAAAACTTGATGTTTTAAATAGATGAGGGGAACTGAAGCTCAAGTAGCTTTAGAAATCAGGAACATATATAAACCAATAAGGAAATAAAATCTGACTATGCGCTAGGTAATAAAAAAATATCGTAATACATTTAAAGAAATTAGCATTGTCTAGAATAATATAAAATTAGAAATCAGTATCAAAACTGTACTCAAAATCCTTAAATATGAAAATCATAACATACTCTACTAAAAAAAATCTTGAATAAAGGACAAAATAATAAGGGGAATGATATGATTATTATATAATTAGCACTGTAACCTGTGTCAAATAAAATATTTTATACTGAAATATTTATCATGAGTTATTAAAGTGTTCAGAACACAGGAAATGTAGTACTTAGAGAGGAAGTCATGGATTTAAATACATTTCCAGAAAAATAAAGAGCTAAGCAATGGACTTAAGAACTTGGTAAAAAGCAAACAAAATAAATCGATTAAAACACAACCATATGACTGAGAAATTTGAGGAGCTAACTATTCAAATAAAGAAATTTAAAAATTGTAAAGTTGATCCAGTAAAACAAAAAGAAATTAATGCTAAAGATATATGCAAAAAGAAATGCAATAGAGTATGCTAACAACTAAAACAATGAAATTGGATAAACTTCAAAGATAAATTTCAAATGACTGAAATAGAGAATGAATTAGGAAAAAAATCAAATGCAACTGACATTCAAATAAACACAAAAAGAATATTTTGAAAAGTATATACCAATACTTTTATGGTCAGAAAACAATGAATAAATTTCTGAAAAAACAAAAAATCCTAAAACTGATATATCTACAAATAAAGAATCTGATTAGACTGTATTCTCAGATTGGTTTCTTTCAGAAGCAGTCACTGAGTAAAGGATATGAGTTCATGTGATTTATTAAAGAAATCTTTGTGGGATAAACAAGTAAGTTAACTGAAAAATCAGGGTAAGGACAGGAAAGAAGCTCTAAATAAGGGTGCAACTTCAGGTTAAGCCCTAGACTCAGCCTGATCCTGCAGGGAACTCCAGAATATAAAATACAAAGCAAAATTCATCCCACATCTGTCAGTCACTAGTATCAGGTCTCTGGGGAGGAGAATGTAAAACATCTAGGCCAAAGAACAATGTCACTTCTTGACTAAGGGTAATCTTCTATAGGTCTTAAGTCCAAGCAGTTAGCAGCAATGCATATAGGAATTACAGGGTTGAATTCAGAGAAGTTGATAAAAGGATGCATGGGGATCTCAGGGAGATATCGAGAATGTTGTTTATAATCAGTAACCATTACAAACAACAAAATGGTAACGAAGAGCTCTCCTTCAGAAAACCAAGGCCCAAGGCCGACATGGCACTATAGACAGAAGCCATCCCTCTGCAGCAGAGATTTGTAAAATAGATACAAATGTCAATCCTGGAACTCTAAGGATCAAATGAAGGGATAAAGAACTAGAACAAGCACTGAATGAAAGAAGAAACCGACAGAGAACAGAGAACATGGAGAGCTATGGAGTGGAGGTCCCCTGCCAGCTAACACCATGCAGCTTTGCCATCTTGGAGCACAGCAAGCAATGTCCCCAGACAAGGAGTACAAGAAGGCAACTTTATGCAGCTCACAACAGGAGACAGAACACCTGCCCCACATGCCACTTCCTTCTTCCCACCTGCCCCTGACATGCCACCATGGCTAGTGCACCACCAGTTGCTCAGGCCAGCCACAACACTAGGCCTGCACTGCCACCCCCTCCCCCTCGCTATTTGACCAGATGCTGAATGGCCGGAAGCGAGCCCGCACTACCCCTCATCCAGCATCTATCTGGCAAGGGGCTGAGAAAGCTCCCACACTGCTGGGCCAAAATCGGGAGACAGACAACACCCACTCAGCCCACCCTCAGCCACCTTACCAAACCAGTGTACAGTGAAGCAGGCTCACCCTGCCTGTTCCTGCCCTGCCTGTCTAGACAAGGTAGTGAGACTTATCATGCCCACAGATGAGCAAGCAGTAAAACACGCCTGGCCACCCACCCTGACACATCAAAGCAAAACAAAAAAGCACGATGAAACAAATGAGCATATAATCAATAAATAAAGAAAATAATACCTTAATGTCTTGGAGAGAGCAGACAATACCAAAACATACAAAAAAGCAGGACAAGATGGCTCCAGCAAATGATCAAAATAAAGAATCAGATAATTTCTGGTAGAAGAAAAGGTAATGTAACTACCTGATATGGAATTCAGAAGACTAATATTTAGGGCTGTCCAAGAGATAAAGAAAGAGATTAAGGAAAACACAGACAAAACCGAAGAAAAATAGACAAAATCATAAAAAACAAAGACAAAAGCAAAAAACAACATAGCCAATATCAAGGAAAACACAGACAAAGCAATAGAAGAATTCAGGAAAATAACACAAGAATAAAACATCAAAATAAATAAATGATTAGAAGTCATACAAAAACAGCCACTAGAAATCCAAAAGATAAACAACAAAATTTCAGAAATTGGCAACTAAATAAAAAGTATTAGGAGCAAATTTGAAACAGTGGAAGACAGAACCAGCAAAATTGGAGACAAATCCATGGGCATCACTTTGTTTGAGGAATAATAAGAGAAAAGAATGAAAAAAAACTAAGAATTATGTGGGACGCAATCAAGGACAAAAACTGGGACATGACTGGGGTTTCAGAACGAGGAGAAAAAAGAAAACACAGAGAAGACTGTTGAAGATTTGCTGGAAGAAAACTTCTCAAATATCATGAAAGTTGAAAAGCTGACCATCTAAGAAGCTCAATGAACCCCATGTAGGACAATCCCTAAAAAAAAGTCACCAAGACACATCATAAACTACACTTGCCAAAATCAAAGATAAAGAAAGAATCCTGGGAGCAGCTCAAGCAAATGAAAAGGGACTCGGGTAGACATGGCTGTGACAGCATGCTTGTCCGTTTTCCCACTCTTGTCTATTCTGTAATATTCTCTGGACTCGGGCAGACCCAGCTCCAGCTGGGTCACGTGCTTGTCTGTTTTCCCACTCTTGCCTATTCCGCAGTATTCTTTGGATTTGGACAGACATGGCTTTAGCAGCATGCTTGTCCATTTCCCCACTTTTGTCTGTTCTGTAATATTTCCTTGGACTTCGGCAGACATGGCTCTGGCAGCATGCTTGTCCACTTCCCACTTCTGCCTTTTTGAATATATGCTGAATAAAACTTTCTTTTTGGTTTACTAAACTTTGCGATGTTTTTTCCCTACAATACAATCTAAATGTTGGTGGTTGGAACCCACCCAGTGGTGTTGAAGAAGAAAGGCCTGGCAATCTGCTTCCATGCAGATTACAGACAAGAAAACCCTACAGAGCAGTTCTACTCTGATCCATGAGGTTTCCATGAATTGGAATCCACTCAATGGTAACAGTGTGGCACTTCTGAACCCAGGCCTGTCTTCCTTGCACTGTGATTGTTTTGGGTCCTCAGCAGAATTTTAAGTTCTTGTAAAGAAGGAACCACATCTTATACCTTGTATCACCTGCAAAATCCAATACAGAGGCTGAGTACTGGATTCAGTCACTACCATGTAATTATATGCAGCTTGAAGCTGCAGACTTCATTCATCCATGAAGGAAAGGGCAAGAGAATCGTAGAGATGCCAGCTCAGTGCTCTCATGTTGAACCACTAAGCTGTGGAACCATCTACCCAATGACCACATTCATGCAGTCAACAAACATTCATTAGCAATGATTTAGAGTATAATATTGGAGCCATTATTCCCTGTTATTGAGTATAAAGAATGTGACCCAGCTGGAGCTGGACTCACAAAAATACATCAACTGGGCCCTGAGGGATAAAAACAATAACTAGAACAATCTTGGAAAACATCTTTTAGGGAAACTTTCACACAAACAAATCATAAACAGCACAAAAGACCCACATACGTTCTACTCTTACCTCTTTCCTTTAGCATTTAGTGAATAGTAAGATTTACTGGACAAATTAAGATTCTCTTGATTGTTGTTACTGAAACCTGTACCAATGATTATTAAGAAAGATAACTCAAAATGTAAAATCACAGTGATTTGGCAGTTTTTAGCCAACCTGTGAAATGGTGAAGCTTTCAATGATTTTACCCATTTGTAATGTTAATATATACTGAGGATTCTGTCACATTCCTCAGATCCAGACAAATATGGCTCTGGCAACATGCTTGTCCATTTTCTTACTTTTAATTACTCTGTAATATTCCTTGGGCTTAGACAGACATGGCTCTAGCAACATGCTTGTCTGTTTACTACTTTTGCCTCTTGGAACGTATGCTGAATAAAATCTTACTTTTTGCTTTAAAAAAAAAATAAAAAATGAAAAGTCACTTACAAAGGGGAAACAATACAACTTAACTCCGATTACTTGGCAGAAACTATGGGAGCAAGAAAGTGCTAGGATGACATATACAAAACCTTGACAGAAAAAAACTGCCAGCCAAGAATAATATATCCTGCAAAACTCTTCAAATATGATGGCAAAAGTAGGACATTTCCAGATAAACAGAAATTAAGGAATTTTCAAAAACCAAACAAAACTTGAAAGAAATATTAAAGGGAGTACTCTGGTTAGAGAACAACATTAGACAACAATCAGAGTCTAAGATACAGGAAAACATCAACCAGATACCAACCTAGATAAAGAAATCTCAATAATAAAACAAAGCTAAAAGACTTAAAACAGGGAAACAGAGACGTCGATCTGTAAATGATGACATCAAAACAATAAAAGGGGAATAAATGATGTAGGTCTATAACTTTCGAATGGAGAGGAAGTCAAGGAGATATCAAGTAATAAAACACTGGTTCAAACTTAGAAAGATAATGGTAAATTTCAAGGTAACCACAAAGAAAGTTAACAAACCTACTTTTACTCATCAGAATAAAAAGAAGAAAAACAAAGATTCAGTAAACACAAAATCTACAATAATGAAAGAAAATCCACAAACAAAAAGAACCCAGCACAGAAGAGTAAGAGGTACAAAGAAATCCTAAGCATCACACACACACACACAGAAGAAAGCATAACAATGTGACAATACTAAGCTCATACATAACAATAATCACACTGAATGTAAATGGTTTAAATGTACCCGTAAAAAGAACAGAGAGGGGCAGAATGCATTAAAAAAAAAAAGATCCAACAATATGCTGTCTATAAGAGATACATCTTAGACAAAGATGTAAATTTATTAAAAATCAAAGGATGGAAAAATACATCAAGCAAATAGTAACCATAAAAGGGCAGGAATGGCAATACTAATCTTAGATAAAACAGATTTTAAGGCAAAATCAACAACAAAAGACAAGGAAAGACATTATATAATGATTAAAGAAATAAACCACCAAGAAGACACAATCTTAATAAATATTTACTGACCCAACAGTAGGGCCCCAAAATACATAGAACAAACTCTAACAGCACTGAAAAGAAAAATAGACAGTTTTACAATAAGAGTAAGAGATTTCAATACACCACTCTTAGTAAAGGACAGAACGTCTAGAAAAAACTCAACAGAGATATAGACGATCTAAAGGCCAAGACTGACCAACAGGACCTCATAGACATATGTAGAACACTCCACCCAATAGCAGTAAAATATACATGTCTTTCCAACCCACAAAGAACATTCACCAGAATATACCATGTTTTAGGACACCAAGTAACCCTCAATAAAATCCAAAATATCAAAATAATGCAAAGCATTCTCTCTGATCACAACATCATAAAAGTAGAAATCAATAACAGGAAGATCAAAGAAAACAATTATATGGAAACTGAATAACACCTTGTTTAAAAACAATTGGGTAACAGAAGAAATCAGAGAGGGAATAAAAAAAAATTTCTAGAATCAAATGAGAATGAAAATGCATCATACAGCAAAGACTGTGCTCAGAGGTCAATTTATAAGAATAAATGCACACATCAAAAAAGAAGGGCCAAAATCAAAATGTTAGCTCTACAACTCGAACAAATAGAAAAATAACAGCAAAAGAAGTTCATAGCCACCAGAAGAAAGGAAATAATAAAGGTTAGAGCAGAAATAAATGAAATAGAGAACAGAAAAAGATAGAAAGAATCAACAAAACCAAAAGTTGGCTCTTTGAAACTATGAACAAAATCAACAAAACCATTGGCCACATTCACAAAAGAAAAACAGTGTAGGAAGCAAATAACACAAATAAGAAATGAGATGGGTGATATCACAACAGACCCAACTGAAATAAAAAGGATCATAACAGAATACTATCAAAAATTGTACTCCAACAAATTTGAGAACCTAGAAGAAATGGATAAATTTCTAGAAACACACTACTTATCTAAACTAACACAAACTGAGACAGAAAATCTGGACAGATGCATAATAAGAGAAGAGATTGAAGAGGCAATAAAAAAACTTAAAAAAAAAAAAAAAAAGCCTTAGCCTGGAGAGCTTCACTGGAGAACTCTACCAAACATTCAGAGAAGAGCTCACACCAGTACTACTCAAACTATTTCAGAGCATAGAAATGGAAGGAATATTTCCAAATTTATTCAGCCAGCATAAACCTGATACCAAAGCCAGGCAAAGATACCACAAAAAAAGAAAATTAGAGACCAATATATGTAATGAATATAAACACCAAAATTCTAGCCAATAAAATTCAGTATCATATCAAAAAAATCATATGCCATGACCAAGTGGGATTCACACCAGGTATGCAAGGATGGGTCAACATTAGAAAATCAATGTAACTTACCACATAAATAAAACAAAAGAATCACATAATCATCTCAATCGATACAGACAAGGCATTAGATAAAGTTTAACACCGATTTCTGATAAAAACTCTCAGTAAAATAGGAATAGAAGGCAAATTCCTCAACATAACAGATAGCATCTATATAAAACCAACAGTTAACATCATTCTCCACAGAAAGAGGCTGAAAGCATTCCTCCTGAGAATAAGACAAGAATTTTAAAATTGTGGTGGAAGTCCTAGCTAGAGCAATAAGGCAAGAAAAAGAAATAAAAGGCATCCAAACTGGAAAGGAAGAAGTAAAATTAACCTATTTGCAGATTATATGATACTATATGTAGAGAACCGCAAAGATTCCACAAGAAAACTACATGAACTAATAGAAAGATTCAGCACATTAGCAAGGTACAAGATCAAAATACAAAAATCAGTGGATTCATATACACCAACAAAGAGAACTTTTAAAAGGAAATTTTTAAAAATATCATTTATAATCACCTCTAAAAAAACTAAATACATATGAATAAATCTGACCAGGGACGTAAAAGACCTACACAAAGAAAATTACAAAACACTATTGCAACAAAACCAAAGGAGACCTACATAAATAGAAAAACATACCATGCTCTTGGATAGGCAGACTCAGCATTCTGAAAATGTCAATTCGATACTACCCAAAGCGATCTGCAATACAATAAAATCCCAAACCAAATACAATGGCATTCTTTAACAAGATGGAGAAACTAATTACTAACTAAAAAGAAGAAAGTGGGAGGCCTCACACTACCTGATCTCAGAACCTACTAGATAGCCACTATAATCAAAACAGCCTGGTACGGTACAAGGACAGACACATAAACCAGTGGAACAGTATCAAAAACTCAAGTGTAAATCCATTCACCTACATTTAGCCAATCTTTGACAAAGGCCCAAACTCCATTAAATGGGGAAAAGACGGTCTCTGTAACAAACAGTGCTGGCAAAATGGGATGTCCATCTGTAACAAAATGAAATAGGACTCATATTTCACACCAGACACAAAAACTTATTCAAAATGGATCAAAGACCTAAATATAAAACCTAAAATTATAAAGATCATTGAAAAAAAAAATAGGGACAAAGCTATGGAACCTAATATATGGCATAAATATATTACACAAACCATAATTAATAATGCACAAACACCAGAAGATAAACTAGATAACTAGGAGCTCCTACAAATTAAACACTTATGCTCTTCAAAAGACTTCGCCAAAAGAGTAAAAGGAGAACCTACAGACTGGGGAAAAAAAATTTGCCTATGACATATTCGACAAGGGTCTAATCTCTAAAATCTGCAAGAAACTGCAACACCTCAACAACGAAAAGACACATAATCCAATTAAAAAATGGCAAAAGATATAAACAGACACTTCGCCAAAAAAAAATTCAGGTGGTAACAGACACATGAGGAAATGCTCACGATCACTAGTCATTAGAGAAATGCAAATCAAAACTGCACTAAGATACAGTTTTACTCAACATTACCGGCACTGATAAAAAAAAGAAAATAACAAGGGTTGGAAAAGTTGTGGGGAGACTGGAACTCTTATGAACTGCTGGTGGGAATGCAAAATGGTACAACCACTATGGAAAACAATATGGCACTTCCTTAAAAAGCCAGAAATAGATATACCATAAGATCCAGCAATCACACTCCTAGGAATATATTCTAGAGAAATAAGAGCCATCACACGAATAGACATATGAACATCCATGTTCACTGCAGCATTATTCACAATAGCAAAAAGATGGAAACAACCTAAGTGCCCACCAAAAGATGAATGGATAAACAAATTATGGTACATATACACAACGGAATACTAAGAAATGATAAAGAACAATGATGAATCGGTGAAACATCTCGCAACATGGATGACTCTGGAGGGCATTACCCTGAGTGAACTAAGTCAATCACAAAAGGACAAATACTGTATGAGTCCACGATTATAAAACCTCAAGAAAAGGCTTACACACAGAAAGAAACAATCTTTGATGGTTATGAGGGAAGGGAGAGTTGGGGAGGGGAAATCATTAACTAGACTGCAGTTAAGTGTTAATTTGGTAAAGGGAAAGACAGTACACAATATAGGGAAAGTCAGCACGACCTGACCAAGGCAAAGTCATACAAGTTTCATAGACACATCCAAACACCCTGAAGGACTGAGTAACTGGGGCTGAGGGCTAGGGACCATTGTCTCAGAGGTCATCTAGGTCAATTGGCATAACATAATTCATAAAGAAAAGGTTCTACATCCAACTTTGGTGAGTAGTGTCTGGTGTCTTAAAACCTTGCAAGCACCCATCCAAGATACACTACTGGTCCCATCCCATCTGGAACAAAGGAAAATGTATAAAACAAAAGACACAAAGGAAATATTAATCCAAAGGACTAATGGACCACAAGAACCACAGCCTCCACCAGCCTGAGCCCAGAAGAACTAGATGGTGGCTAACTGCCACCATCAACTGTTCTGACAAGGATCACAATAGAGGGTCCCAGACAGAGTGGGAGAAAAATGTAGACCAAAATTCAAATACACACACACACACACAAAAAAGACAGACTTAGACTGGTCTGATAGAGACTGGAAGAACATCTGAGACTATGGCCCCCAGACACACTGCTAATTCAGAACTGAAGCCACTGATGAAGTTGTTCACCCTTCAGCCAAAGATTAGACGGGTCTATAAAACAAACATTAACACACGTGAGGAACGTGCTTCTTAGTTCAATCATGTATACAAGATCAACAGGGCAACACCTGCGCAAAAGCAATGATAAGAAGGCAGGAAGGGACAGGAAAAACAGACGGACAGGAAAAATGGACGGACAGAAATAGGGAACTGGGGTGTGGAAGGGGAGAATACCAACACGGGGACTGCAACCAATGTCACAAAACAATTTGTGTATAAATTGTTGAATGAGAAACTAATTTGCTCTGTGAAGTTTCACCTATAGCACAATAAAAAAAGAAGAGGGAAGGGGAAGATAGCCTCTCTGCTCTTTATAAGTAGAGGAAATAATTTTCACTTATTTTGCAGTATTTTGTGTTCCATAGATTAATAAACTATTCCTTATTTTATTTCCAAAACAAAAGAAAAATACAAGGCCCCTAAGGTTTTAAGATCTACAAAATATTCCATTTGTTTCAGAAAATAGAAAGTGGTGAAAAACACTAACTAATGCTATGATTCTAAAATAACCTGGATTCTAAAGTGGTAAAGAACAACATAAAACAAAAGAAAATGTAGCTCCAATTGTGTTATGAACATGGATTTGAAAGTCTAAATAAAGTTTTAACTAATTAATTCAACAGTATATTTAAACATTTAGATTAGTTTCATGCCAAAAATGTCAAGACACACCTTCAGCATATTTGTCAAAATAATACAAAAAAGGTGAAATGTACATTTTTATCAATAGATGCAGAAAAGATAATTTGATAAAATCAACTTTAATCATGTTAAAAATTCCCAGAAATCTAGAGATAAAAAAATCCTTATTTTTTTCAGAATCTACAGCAAACAATTCTTCATGGAAATACTTTAGTGGCATTCTCTTTATATTTTAGATCAAGACAGTGATGGTTCTTATTATCATTGGTACTGTACAATGATCCTGGCAAATATAATATCATAAGAAAGATCAGCAGGTTAAAATTTAGGAAGGAAATATGTAATTGGAACTTTTTTGCATATGAATAACTACATAGAAAATGCAACTAAATAAATAACAAGAGTAATAAGAAAATCTAGTAAGTTTGCTGAAAAATAACTTTGAAAAACCAAGAGTGCTCCCCTTATTGCTAATAATTGGTGAGCTAAAATATTTTATATATAATAATAAAAAAACAAAAAGAAAACAAAAGTTACATCTAGGAAACAGCCTAAAAAACAATGCCAAAAACAATTAATTTTAGTTTCTTTTTTTAAAGACCAATTTAGCCATAGAAACATCATACGGATGAAACAGCCCCATGTATCTACAGAAACATGACACATGATAAATGTGGCAATGTAAAATTATCAATATGTAAATGATGGGCCTTCACAGTTCTCTTAGTTTTATCATTCCAGTGAAAGCCACATGGCATCCATGGGCCCACATCTCCAACTTGGCTTGAGCGCTTTCTGTAATTGCCAGAGACCACTCTATCTGCCTCCAGGGTAAGCCAGAAGTGCCAGAGCCTCTAACTCTCCCTCAGTGGGAAATACCTCTGAGGCTTGTGTTTTACACCAGCTCCCATAGTTATACAATGATATTAAGCTCCAGATATTCGCTATAGTAGCTTGCTTGGATCATTGGCTCTCTTCTCTTCCTTGTCTCACTTTACCACTGCCCTGCTGTTATTTTCTGGGATAATCTCCCATAGAACTACCTGCACTGTCTGGAATCCTTGTTTTAGAGTCTGTTTCTTGTGGAATGCAAATCAAGGGCTCTACTTCATCTTTCAAGGATGAAATTCAGTTGGATTTATAACTCAAAAGCAAAATGTAGAGTTCTGGCAAAATGGCGCTCTAGGCAGAAGCACCACACCGTCCCTCCACAGCAAAGATCCAAAAAACTAAGCCGAATAGAGAATACAACAATTCTGAAACCCCAAAACATCAAATGAAGAGATAAAGAACTCATCCAAGCACCAAATGGAGTGAGAAAACTGACAAAGAATGGGCGAGGAGAGATTCATGCAGAGGTCCCCTACCAGCTAAAACAGCACGGATCCGCCATCTTGGACTCCTATCAGAGACCAGCAAATGGGGTACGAGAAAGCAGCCTCACGGAGCTTCCAGTGGGAGACAAAACAACCGGTTAATTGGCAATATACGCTTTCCCACCCCCAACACTTCTTCACCCTGACTCGGCCTCCTCTGCTTCCCGCGGCCACAGTCTCTTGACCGGGAAACAGCGGCTGCTTGGATTCCACACACCCGAACGGGTGGCTCTCTGAGTGTTATTTGTTAGCTGCTGGTGTTGCTTTTTTTCCGCTTCTTTTTATTTCTTCCTTGCCTCTCCCCACCGCCCCCCTCCTTTCCCTCGAGTACCTCTCTCCATGAGCCATCTTTGCTTCTTCCTGAGAGGCTGCAGAGCTCCGGTAATTTGTGATATACGCTTTCCCATTCTCTACCCTTCTTCACCCACACTCGGCCCCCTCTGCTTCCCACGGACACAGTCTCCTGTCCAGAAACACCAGCCCGCATTAGCTGGCTCTCTGAGTG
>NW_004443943.1:9052457-9073726 GCF_000243295.1 Trichechus manatus latirostris | reverse complement strand
GCAAAAGGGGACAAGGAAGCTGGTGATAGGGAACACAAGGTTGAGTAAGGATATTGTTGATGTGTTTTGAGATTGTTAACCATTGCCATAGGGCAAGGTTTGTAGTAACTGTTAAGTGAGAAACTATTTTGTTCTGTACGCCTTCATCTTAAGTGAGAATAACAGCACTATGCAAAGAGCGTAGTCAATGTCACTGAAGTGTGCATGTAGAAATTTTTGAAATGGTGTATCTTTGGCTATGTGTATTTTCACAAAAATAAAAAAAAAGGTTGAGAAGTTAGAGGGTTGATATATTGTGGGGTTGTTAACTAATGTCACAAAACAACATTTGTACTTCTGTTTCATGAGGAACTATTTGTTCCATAAGCCTTCACCTGAAGTACAATAAAAAAAGAAAAAAAAAAGGAAAATGTATACCTTAATATAATAGAAATCTACGAAGGAGAATACCTTTGTAGTCTTGGGCAGGCAAGAATTGTTAAAGGAAACATCAAAAACACAACTGTAGTACATCAAAATTAAAGATTACTCTCTATATTGGACTCCATATACTAAGTTTTCAGGATGGTGACTGATGGGGAGAAAATATTTTCAATGTTTACAACTAAAAATTGATTAATATCTAAATGTATTACGAAACTCTACAAAATCCGAAGAAAAAGACAGTTTAGTAGAAAAATGGGCAAAGAGTGTGACTTGGCAGTTCAGAGAAAAATGAAACCAAATAGCTACCATGACAAAAATATAGATGCACATCCACACTACTAACTGGAGAAATGGAAACTAAAAGATATTGTCTCTGCATACATTACCATATTGGCAAAAAATTTTAAGTTGCATAATATTAACAGTTGGAAACCCTGGTGGCATAGTGGTTAAGAGCTACGGCTGCTAACCAAAAGGTTTGCAGTTCAAATCCGCCAGGCGCTCCTTGGAAACTCTATGGGGCAGTTCTACTCTGTCCTACAGGGTCACTATGAGTCGGAATCGACTCAACAGCAGTGGATTTAGTTTGGTTTTTTGGTAATATTAACTGTTAAAGAGGATGCAATGGAACTGTAGTCCTCAAACCCTAATGATCTGAGAATACAGTTACTATCCTTCTGGTGACTAATCTGTAGCTGCTAGCGGAATTAAATTTTGCATAACCTATGGTCCATTAATCCAAATCCTACATACATGGTCCAGAGAATGTTTCGCTCAGATTCATAAAAGATGTATCTTAATTTGAATAATATGAACTTGCTAATACTAAACAATGTTTGAACTAAAAATAGGTGTTTTTCAATATGTTCATCCAGGTGCATTTCTGATAGTGTAGAATGAAGTAATACATATGTCCATCACTAGTAGAATGATTCAGTAAAATACAGTGAACAATACTGTTAAGTGGTTAGAGACTATATAAGCATTCAGTATAATGGATTTAAAAAAAAACTTTGCCATTGAGTCAATTCCTACAGCGACCCTTTAGGACAGAGTAGAACTGCCCCACACTGTTTCCAAGCAGCACCTGGTGGATTCGAACTGCCAATCTTTTGAGTTCTTAACCACTGAGCCACTAGCATTATCCAGTATCACAGATAGATAGTTTAAAACATAGTTTTCGGGAAAAAATATAAAAGAAAGATCTATAACACAATAGCAGTTACACAAATTAAAAAAGCTCACACAGCTGTCTATATAGCAAAAATATGCAAGTATATTTTTATCCAGGAACATATATTAACACATTAGAGTGAATGCCTGTGAGAGAGGAGAAGAATGGGCCTGGAGATTGGGAATAAAGGAGGAAAATATTTAAAATTTATGCCTAGTAAGAAAGAGGTTGCTGTGGACGTAGGCCAGTCACGATAGCTTGCCACGAACTAAAGAGTATGACCAACTCAAATCTCTGAACTTGTGGTTAGAACAAAAAATGAGATAGTATTTCTTACTTCTTAAGGTTGTTGTGAAGATTAATTTAGAAAATGTGTATAACTGGCTAGCGCAGCCTGGTATATAGTGAGTATTAAATATTAAATAAGTAGCACCAACTACTATGCTGTTATAATTACTGCCATTATTAATATATCTGATTTTTTTTTCACTCTCATTAGTGGGCTTTTCCATGAATACTATTTTTCCTTCCAGTCTCTCTGAAACAATGTATCACAAAAAGTCATTAATACAAAACTGGGATTCATTTTTAGAAACATAATACAGCAATGTCTTGATCTTATTTTAATATTTTATTGGCTCTCCTAGGACTGAGAGGAAAGCCAGTTGGAATAAAATCATTGCTTGAAACAAAAAGAATAAATCTTTATTAGTGTTCTTCAAAAAGTTCTTCAAAGAGGATTGGAAGCTGGAAACTAGATGATACGGCATAATGTGATACCTTACTGGATTTCACTCTGGAGTTCCTGAGTCCAGGGAATGAGGCGAAGAGTGAACAGCTTTGTGATCCAACCCATAATCAAAGCTGATCTGCTGCAGGTTGATTTTCATAAAAGCAAAATCTGCAGTCTTACACTAGTCATTCAGAAATAATGTGATGAGGCAATTCTCTCTGACGGGACCCATGTTGGAAGAAATCCCAGATAATACAATGCAACATTTCCCAGAGTAGAAAGCTTGGTTCATCGTGCCAAACAATGGCTGGATCAGTAGCTCTCATTTGACGCAGCCCTGCCAGTTTTGCTGCTAGAGGCTGTCTATTAAGGACAGAGAAAACAACAGATGCTCAGTAATTAACTCCTCCCAAATGGCAGGCCAAGAAGCAACAACAGTGACCTCTTTTGCCACACCCAGTCTCATTTCCCCATGTTCAAGCCTGTGTTTGCTTTTTCTAGAGCTATTACTAGATAAGAGCACATTAATGCTCCTTGTCCCAAAGGTCTTTCCACTAGGCATCTTCTCAGCATTCAGTAATTACTCTGGATGTATCTAACACCTTTAATGAAGAGCACCAAGCATTAAATAGAGTGAATACTTATACTTTATAAACAATTTAACAACTTGGTAGTGAATAGGTGAAGTTGAAAAGAAGGATAAAAATAAGTTTAAAGAAATGAAGAAGAAAGTAAAGAAAAAACGAGGTTTACCATCCTTGTTACAGTGATTCTAGGTGGTTAACCACAACGGATCTGAATTTAAAGTGACGCAAGCTGGAATCCTGCCTCTCCTTGAATACTTACAAGAAAGGCAGAGTTCTACCTTGTGTCTCTACATCTTAGTTTGCTCAACTGTAAAATTGTGCCCTGAGCTGTCAGATAATTAAATAAAAGTATATGAGTTTATATCAGGAGAAAGATGTGGTAGTCTGCTTCTGTAAAGATTACAGCCTTAAAAACCCTATGAGGCAGTTCTACTCTGTCCTATATGGTTTCAGTGAGTCAGAATCGACTTGATGACAGTGGGTTTGGTTTTTTGGTTTATGAGTTTATATAGGTAGAGTGATTATCATAAACCTGGCACATGATAAAAAAAACAAATCTGTTGCTGTTGATTCCGATTCATAGCAACCCTACAGAACGGAACAGAACTGCTCCATGGAGTTTCCAAGGAGGAGCTGGTGGATCCAAACCATGGATTTTTTGGTTAGCAGTCGAGCTCTTAACCACTGCACCACCAGGACTCTCCTCTCACATCAAGTGACCATTAAATTGCATTTAATGCTCTTATTGGATATACTTTATATATTTCTATAAGAGATTTAAGTTTCAGTTGGTGAGTTGATATATGTTGAAATTTGAAGACATTTATATAAATATTGATTTTCATTTTTCACATTTTTTCTCAACTCTGGAGTTAATAGACTTTCCAAGTCTCACACATTTTTGTAGGTCTGGACCAGTCTGTAGACCTTAAGCACGTACCTAGAATGACGGATAGACAAAAGCATCCCTACATATGCGCAATAGTGAGGAGCAGGGAATATGGCTGGATGTCAGGAGGTGGGAAGAAGTATCAACAGAGAAATATAAAAAGCAAGACTGGGTTCAAATATGAATGACACAATAAAGTTTTAAAAATACAGGAGGGCACTGGAGATGATTGTTAGGAGGAACAAATAATATGATGAACATTGTGTAAAGAATGACTTTGAGGATAATATACAGAAATTGATAAAATGAAATTAAGATTGGAGTATGAAAGAACACTTAACAGTTTAACACAAGAATCTAATAAATATTTAATGACTGCTGAACTACTTCAGTACCTATGAGGATAAAAACAACATAAATCTAGAGCAATATGAGACTTTAGTCAAATTTTACTATTGTTCAGGAAATTTTCAACTGTATTAACTTTGAGAACAAACTCTGCTACACACATCTCTCTAAATATCCTTTCCTTGCTACACACATCTCTCTAAATATCCTTTCCTTAGGTAAAACTTGATTTCTGCCAAAATTGTAGTCAATAATAACAATAAAACACACACACAGCAAACTTAACTGGGATAGTAGCTTGCATAATTAAAATGCAAACAAGTAGTTACCCTTAAACTCAGAAGGATCCATACATTATAGATGATGACCATTGGGTAGCAAATACATCATTAATGGATAAACTGAATCCTTATGAGAAAAAAAAGTTTAGATTGTTAAACACATATAGTCTATATTTTTAATATCACTATAATTCTGACCCAGCACAAGTTTAAAAATATTTATTAATTATATCTGTACCTTCTACCAATTATTATGCTAATTATTGTAAACCTATCTGATAGGAATTGAAATTCATTTACATCATGTATTCATGTATTCCACATATTAGTGTTGGGTACCTATTGTCTTTCTCACATTGTTCTCCATCCTAATAATACAGCCTTGAACAAAACAGTCAGAAGTCCCCACCTTCATGGTCCTGACATTCTAATGGAGAAATACTTATCTAGCATATCTGAAAGGGAAGGAGAGTTCAAGTCAATTTTAAAAGGATGCCTATGTATGACCAATTTAGACTTTTTAAAAAACAGCTGATATTCAAAATTTACATCACATGAATAGATAAAATTTTCTCCAGAGGGAAAGAAGAGAAATTTTGAAATGTTTCTTAGAATGTTGAACTTTTAAGGTACAGTCAAAGCCTTTGTAAGGGTATACTTCCACACGATCTACAAATCCATAAGCTCTGACATCTCTTCATAAGCTTCCGGATATTATAACAGAAAGCCAACAGCTTGAGGAGGTTGACTCTGAGTACAGGTGCTGTCTTTAATAGATTCCTAAAATAACATTATTATTGCACACATTTCTACTTTTGACTGAATTAGGGTAGATAATCAAATAGAAAAAAAGCCCTGGTGACACAATGGTTAAGCCCTCGCCAGTAACTCAAAGGTTAGTAGTTCTAACCCCTCAGCACCTGGCGATTTGCTCCCATAAATATTACAGCAGAGGAAACCCTATGGGGCAGTTCTACTCTGTCAAATAGGGTCACTATGAGTCAGAATCAACTCAATGGCACACAACAACAATGATCAAATAGAAGCTTTTAACTGTACCTGCATCAAATACATCATCACCTACAGGTCATTCCAATGAGGCTGCGTAAAAGGCATTGTAGAATCATAAAGATGCCCTGGTATTTTTAATAAAGAGGTGATAATGCCAAGTATCTGTAGTAATGTACAAAGAGAAACTAAAGTAGGAGAGTGGGGAGTTAATTCAAAGTTGTCTCTCTGGATTTAATTGACTCATTAAAACTGTTGTGTTACATTGACACAACAGATTTTAAAGATATTGCCTATTCTCTGATCTCCTACTTTTACACTTTTTAACAAATGACTAGAAAGTAAAAATTGTGTACTATGTAATCAAAAAGTACAAAGTTGTACATATCTCTATCTGTATTTGTGGATATACATATACATAGATATATTCATGTTTTATAATGAAGCCAGAATAACCCTGATACCAAATCAAGGCAAAGACATCACAAAAAAAGACAATTAGAGACCAATATCCCTCATGAACACAGATGCAAAAATTCTCAACAAAATTCTAGCCAATAGAATTCAACAGCATATCAAAAATATAATACACCATGACCAAGTGCAATTCATACCAGGTATGCAAGGATGGTTCAACATAAAAAACCAATCACCATAATCTACCACATAAATAAAACAAAATAAAAGAATCATATGAACTTATCAATCTAATCAGAAAAGGCATCTGACAAAGTCCAACACCCATTCCTGATAAAAACTCTCAGCAAAATAAGAATAGAAGGGAAATTCTTCAGCATAATAAAGGACATTTATACAAAGCCAAGAACCAACAACATTCTAAACAGAAAGAGACTGAAAGCATTCCCCTTGAGAACGGGAACCAGACAAGGATGCCCTTTATCACCACTCTTATTCAACATTTTGCTAGCTATAACAATAAGAAAAAGAACAAAGAAAAAGAAGTAAGGGCCTCTGAATTGGTAAGAAGAGGTAAAATTATTCCTTTTCACAGATGATATGATCTTATTCACAGAAAACCCCCAAAAAAAATCCACAAGAAAGCTACTGAAACTACTAGAAGAATTCAGCAAAGTAGCAGGACACAAGATTAACATACAAAAATCAGTAGGATTCCTCTATACCAACAAAGAGAACTTCAAAAAGGAAATCACCAAATCAATACTATTTACATTAGCCCCCAAGAAGATAAAGTACTTAGGAATAAATCTAATCAGGGATGTAAAAGACCTATACAAAGAAAACTACAAATCACTAGTGCAAGAAACCAAAAGAGACCTACATAAGTGGAAAAACCATGCTCATGGATAGGAAGACTCAACATTGTGAAAATGTCAATCCTACCCAAAGCGATCTACAGATACAATGCAATCCAGATCCAAATTCCAATAACAATTTTTGACAAGATGGAGAAACAAATCATCAACTTTATATAGAAAGGGAAGAAGCTCCAGATAAGTAAAGCATTACTGAAGAAGAATAAAGTGGGAGGCCTCACACTAACTGATTTTACAACCTATTATACAGCCACGGTACTCAAAACGCCTGGTAGTGGCACAACAACAGACACATAGACCAATGGAACAGAATTAAGAACCCAGATGTAAATCCATCCATCTATGAGCAGACGATATTTTACAAAGTCCCAAGTCTATTAAATGGACAAAAGACAAGTCTCTTTAACAAATGTTGCTGACATAACTGGATATCCACCTGTAAAAAAATGAAACAGGACCCATACCTCACACCATACACAAAAACTAAAACTAACTGAAAATGGATCAAAGACCTAAATATGAAATCTAAAATGATAAAGATCATGGAAGAAAAAATAGACACAATGCTAAGGGCCCTAATATATGGCATTAACAATATACAAACCATAATTAACAATGTTCAAACACTATAAGAGAAACTAGATAACTGGGAGCTCCTAAAAATCAAACACTTATGTTCATCAAAAGATTTCACAAAAAGAGTCAAAAGAGAACCTATGGACTGGGAAAAAAAATTGGGGGGTGACATATCCGATAAGGGTCTAAACTCTAAAATCTACAAGAGAATCCAACACCTCTACAACAAAAAGACAAATAATCCAATTAAAGAATTGGCAAATGAAATGAACAGACACTTCACCAAAGACGACCTTCAGGCAGCTAACAGACACATGAGGAAATGCTCTTGATCATTAGAGAAATGCAAATTGAAATCACATTGAGATACCATCTCAGCACACAATACTAGCACTAAGGCAAAAAACACAACATAGCATATATTGGGGAGGTTGTGGGGAGATTGGAACTCTTATGCACTGCAGTTGGGAATGCAAAATGGTATAACCACTTTGGAAAACAATTTGGTGCTTCCTTAAAAAGCTAGAAATAAAAATACCACAAGATCCAGCAATCCCACTCTTAGGAATATACCTGAGAGAAATAACAGCTGTCACACAAATAGACATATGCACATCCGTGTTCACTGCAGCACAGTTCACAATAGCAAAAACATGGAAACAACCTAAATTCCCATCAACAGATGAAAGGATAAACAAATTATGGTACATACACAATGGAAATACTGTGTAACAATAAAGAGCAATGATGAAGCTGCGAAACATCTCACAACATGGATGAATCTGGAGGGTATTATGCTGAGTGAAATAAGTCAAAAAATGACAAATATTGCATGAGACCACTATTATAAGAATTCAAGAAAAGGTTTATACACAGAAAAAAGCATTCTTTTATGGTTACGAGTTTGGGGAGGGGAAATCACTAACTAGAGAGTAGGTAAGTGTTAACTTAGCACAAAACTGGACAAAAGCAAAAGCATAGAAGTTTCTAGACACATACAAACACTTTGAGGCACCGAGTACCTGGCCCTGGGGCCTGGGGACCACAGTCTAGGGGGACATCTAGGTCAACCGGTATAACACAGTTTATAAAGAAAATGTTCTACATCCCACTTTGGTGTGCAGCGTCTGTGGTCTTAAAAGCCTTCGAGTGGCGGTCTAAGATACAACAACTGGTCCCATCCAACCCAGAGCAAAGGAGAATGAAGAAAACCAAAAACACAGGAACATATTAGCCTCAAAGGCTAAAGGACCACATGAACCAGAGACTGAGATCAGGATAACTAGATGGTGCCTGGCTACCACCACCGACTTCCCTGACAGGGATCACAACAAGGAGTCCCGACAGAGCAGGAGAAAAATGTAGAAAAGAATTCAAAATTAACGCAAAAAGATCGGACTTACGGGTCTGACGGAGACTGGAGGAACGTCGGAAACTCTGGCCCTCTGATGCGCTATTAACCCAGAACTGAACCCATTCTCAAAGTCCACTTTTCAGACAAAGATTAGACAGGGTCTCTATGAGTTGGAATCGACTTGACGGCAACAGGTTTATAAAATAAAAGCTATGGCAAGCTACGGCTGCTAACCAAAAGGTCAGCAGTTTGAATCCACCGGCCACTCTTTGGAAACCCTATGTGTCAGTTCTACTCTATCCTATAGGGTTGCTGAGTCGGAATCCACTTGATAGCAACAGGTTTTTTTTTTTTTTTTTTTTATTATAAGGCAAAAAATAACACACGTGAGGAACCTGCTGCTTAGTTCCAGTATACGAGACCAAATGGGCATTTCCTGTCCAAAAGCAGGAGAAGGCAAGAAAGGACAGGAATTGGGTGAACGGACAGGGAAGCTGGGGTGAAAAGGCGGAGCATGCCGTCACATTGAGGGGACTGCAACCAATGTCACAAAACAATTTGTGTATAAATCTTTTAATGAGAAATTAACTTTGAGCTGTAAACTTTCACCTAAGGCACAATAAAAATAAATAAATAAAACAAAATAAATCGTCTCATTTGCAGTACTTTGTAAAGACCAAAACAAAATTAAGTCATAAACATGACTAAAAAAATAAAAAGATTTACAACCTTGGAAACTATGGGGCAGTTCTACTCTGTTCTATAAGGTTGCTGGGAGTCGGAATTCAACTTGACAGCAATGGGTTTTGGTGCCCACACAACCTGGTGTCGCTCTTTCACAAACACCAATAAACTGATAACTCGCATACTGACACCTCACAACCCACTGGCCTAAAGACCGGTTCTGTCTGGTACAGTCCCAGAGCCTCCAGTGTCGCAACCAACTACCTCTCGCCTTATTTGTTCCTAATCGCGGCCACCCACCCCTGCAGGTCACAAACCTTTTAGCGAACCAGGTCCAAGAAATGAAAAGTGCCAGCAAAGCCAATGAAGATTTCCTAGGTTCAGGCCCAACTGAGAGCCGGAGCCTCACAGCCCAGCACCGCCCACATGCCCCAGGCTTCTGAAGATGCATTTGCGCATGTGCACCCCAAGGCCATAGTCTCCCGTTGTAAAATTCAGTTTCTGGTAGCTAGAGAGTGTGGCTTAGGTAAGGAGCAGTGGATGTGGAAGTAGGAGGCTAGACCAAAACCAACCAAACCCATTGCCATGGAGTGGATTCAGACTGATAGCAACCCTATAGGACGGAGAACTGCCCCACAGGGTTTCCAAGGCTGTAATCTTTATGAAAGCTGAGTGGAGCATCTTTCTCCCGCAGAGCTGTTAGTTGGAGTAGCTGGTGGGTCGGAACAAAAACAAGTTTCGGGAAAAGAAGACATTTTGCCTCAAGATGGCATCATTAACTCCTACCTGACTTTCCAGCCTCTGCTGACCTACCTAAAGATTTCGGACTTGTCAGCCCCCACAATCACGTGAGTTAATTGCTTAAACTACGTATCCTATTGGTTCTTTTTCTCTGGAGAACCCTGACTGCTAGAAGTATGGAGGAAAGTATAGAAGCACGGACTCTTTTAAGACAAAGGAGAGAGCTATGTATAATGCAAACTCCCTTAATGGGAGTTCAAGAAGGTGAGTTCTACCTGGAAATTATGGCCCCCGGAGACCCCTTTAACTTAGTACTGAAGCCACTCCTGAGGGTCACCCTTCAGCCAAAGATTAGACAGGCCCATAAAACAAGATGAGACTAAATGGGCAGATCAGCCCAAGGGCAAGGACGAGAAGGCAGGAGGGGACAGGAAAGCTGGTAACGGGGAACCCAAGAATGAGAAGGGGAGAGTGTTGCCATGCCGTGGGGGTGGCAACCAATGTCACAAAACAATGTGTATTAATCGTTTAACGAGAAACTAATTTGCTATGTAAACCTTCATCTAAAGTACAATAAAATAAATAAATAAATGGGAAAAAAAAAAAGAAGCTGAGTTCTAGCCTAGTACTACTACGTTTAGCCTGTGTGATTTTGGAGAAGGCGTTTCACAATTGTGGGTTGACAAGAAGCTGTTTTAGGTTAGGGCCACAAGCACGCATGCTTTTATGACCCATTAGGCAATTTCGCTCTCCGTGGCGGAGGCGGGTCATTATCCCCATTTACCCCCACCCCTGCAAGAACTATGGAGAAATCCCAGAATGACAGGAATGCAGTGTTCCTTTGCAGAGATTAAGCAGCAAATGGAATTGATAAGGTTTTACCATAAAACTACTTGCCTGCAGCTCTTTTCCAGAATCAATATGAAGCACAACTTGAATCAATTTTTTTTTTTCCTGTGTGCATACAGAATATCACCCAAGGATGCCTAACAATTATTGGACACGATATTACTAACTGAACTGAGGCATCGCAGTTATGCAGGCAAGGGCTGTAATACAGAGATTTATATACAAATATTTTACTTTATTTCCAAGCTGGACAGGCCTGACAATAATTGTTTAACTTACACTATCCTAATTGTTATTTAAAAAAAAATAGTCACATTTCCATTTTACCAATGAGGAAACTAAGACTCAGGACCATTAAGTAATTTTTCTTCAAGGTTGCACAGAGAGGAAGGGGTGGAGCCTGAATTTGACCCTATTGGGTAGATAGTCCAGGCTTGGAAATATCAAGGACAGAACCCTTGAGAGTTGAAAGTGGTATGTCTGCAGTAATTTTGAAATGATTATTTGTTCGTATTCTATGCTTTCTAATTTCAACGAAAAGAATTCCTTAAGTTGGCAGTGCAGACACAGCCATGAGAAAGCAAATATAATTGCCATGTTAATTCTTCACAGTGATTGATTCACAGGAGAAAGAAGCAACATCTCACGCTTACCAATTTCAAGTTACTTTTTCTGAGGACCTTTATTATTTGCCAGTTTTCATGGGGTTCTTTATTGCTGCACAGCAGTTTTGTTTTACAAATTGCCTCTCAGAAAAATTAACTCTTGAAAAGAATTCAGTCTTACAAACTTTTAGTAGAGCAACTACTCCAAATAATTTCTTTATGTATATTATATGTGAGCTATTCTCAGCTAAATTGAAGTTTGCGTGTCTGTTTTTTTATTTGTTTCCATACGGTAGACTCCATGGCAGCAGGTTTGGGGTTTTTTCCTCTCTGAGAGATTTGACAAGTGAAAAACCAAAAAAAAAAAAAATGATGTTTGCTAGGCTTTAGGTCAATAGGAAACATGTGATTACCCTTTCTGGGTGTCAAAGTAAACACTACATAACATTTTAGAGGAAAAAACACCTTGAACACACTAGAAAACATGAATATCCAGAGGTTGTTCTGCTGTCCCCAACTGCCAGGAATTAAGCCACCTGACAATGGGGCTAAAATCTTACTTTAACAAGGATGCTCTATAAAAGGAAGAAAGAGAGAAAGTAATTGCTTGAGGGTCCACTGACTTTGGAACAACTACAGTAGGGGATATAGAGGCCACATTATCTCCTGAGATTTTCCCTCTGCCAGAGTTAATTCTCAGATCTCTGTGTCTCTGCAGAAGCAGCTTTAAAGAATTTAAACAAAGTAATTCCGTAGAGCCTCTCTCTTACTCTTCTTGGGGGCAAAAGTTCTGGTATGGTAAGGGAAATCATTGTGGGGAGACGACATTACTCAGTTATCCAGATATAATTTTAAGCAGGATTTTACTCTGTGTCTGTCAGCAGGACACAAATTATAAAATTAGCTAACATTTATTGAGCATGTACATCTATATTAATTTTAGAGATGAAGTAAATGAGGATAAGCAAGGCCTAGTAACATGACCAGGTAACACATGAAATGTCTGCGCTAAGATTCCAACCAGTCTTATACAAATTCACATCAGTCTAATGCAAACACTAGGCCCTAAAATGATCAATACTGTCTCCTTATCTGTATCTTTCTCTTTGCACTGTCCTCACAAGAATTCAGTTATTTCCTCACTGCAATACTCAGTTACTTATAAAATGTGTCCTTTCTTTCAATAACCACTTACAGTTGAAAAATTGATTCACTTCTGTTTGAAAGTGATTCCTGTTTCAGCATTAAAAAGACACTTTAAGGCAAGCTACCAAAACTACTCTGTAGTTTCCGAAGCATAACTCCGAGAAACATCCTTAGATTTTCTGAGTGAATCAAAGCATCAAGAAAGATTAAAAATAATCACCACAGATGTAGGCTTGCTACGTTGAGCCTCCAAGAGCCTCACAGCATTAGTTCTCTGTCAACAAAATGTATCCTGGGGCATTATATTTCACTTTCTACAGAGAGGGTGACTAAAGAACCTTAAAATATCTGTGTTCGTCCCAGAAATATGATCTTCCACTTTAACTATCTTTAATTAAGACCTGTATTTGACAATAAATCCATATAAAAAATGAGTATATGAACTATTGAACTACATCAATGCTGACTTTTAAGCAGAAATGAATGAAAACTCACTTTGTGTGTGTAAGCCTAATGACAACCATTAATAAATAATGTAAACAACAATAGGAATGATATACCCATTCTACTAGGAAATTTCAATGTTCATAGGAACAGGAAAAGGTATTTATAATTGATTAACACTTTCCAACCTTTTACAGGTAGCAAGTGACTAAAATCATTGTTGTTTTTTTTTAATTGTTTGTTGGGTTTTTCTGGTCTTTTTAATTTCCGACATTCTAGCACCATATATTCTTCACATTTCAAAGAAAGAATCCCTCATACTGATGGCTGCCTCGTAAAATATCAGGAAGCTAATGAAATACTCCCTTTTTATTTCTTACTTTTATCATGTAAACCTAAGACAAAATAAGTACCCAAAAATTTTATTTCATTTTGGGATCCATCATAAAAGTTATATTCTACATGTCGGATACTGGGATTTAAAACTAGAGAAAACACAAGCACATTCTAGAACTGACTTCACTTTTCTCACTTCTACATTAAGATAAACCTATTCCTCATGTTTCCTTTTTCTAAATATAATAAAGTAGGGTCACCAGTTGTGTCTGATAACTAAAGGTATGATTTTCAAGTTGGATCAAGCCAAGGGATAGGAGAGCAAGGTGAACAATAATGTCCCTATCAAAGACAGATATATTTAGTGGCAAATATAATCTTGGAATGGAAATTGTCCAAGATTTTGGAGTTATCACACATACTCTCAAGAAATAGAAATGATTCAAGGTCAGGACTGTGGTTTAACATCTCAGTGGGAAGACTGAATGATGCATTCATAAATGTACTATTAATTTAATAAGTTGATTAATAAAGTTCATCAGGGCACTCTGAGATGGCTCTGTAAAAGGTTGGCCTTAACAATATCTATAAAAAGTCATTTTCTTTTATAATTAGCAGAACAGAACTCATGCAAGGACTGAGCAGTGTTTTGTTCTGTTATACAGAAGATTGCCATGAGCTGGAGTCAACTCAAGGGCAACTAACAATAAGTTGTTCTGTTGTTATTTTCTCATAACAATACCAGATCTTAGGTCCCTAAAAGAGGTCCAACATGCCACAATTCCACACTTTACCAAACATCAAAGATGACAGGATGATGTTAGACCCCAAATTTACAAATTCAAAACACACACACACACACACACACACACAAAATATTTTTCAAGAGTTTTCTTTTATAATTAGCAAAATAGAACTCGTGCAAGATTTTCTATTCTTACTTTTTCCTTTAGTAACAACCTCCCTACCACCAACAAAACAAACCAACAACATAAAAATACCAGGATACTTGTTGTTATTAGAACTTTAGCCACTATCATATCTATCTTCAATTCAGATGAATAACCATTGTAAGTCATAATGACCACTTACAATAACCACTTACAGTTGAAAAATTGTATTTTTACTGGCTTTAAAATATCCTGTTTTTTATTTTAAATGCAGAATGTAACTTTTAACAATCTTCAAAATTTGAAAGTAAAAGTGTTGCTGACTGTGTGAGGTGGAAGTTGGAGAGGAAGGGCAAGGGACTGTACAGAGTGGAATAGAGATACTAGCTTCTGTGCAGAGTGAAATCAAGATAGTGGTGAAAATAAATGGAAAGTAAATGGAGATATAAGTATGCAATTTAAAATGGAGATTGAAAACTCCAATGTCTATAGGAATATGAATGAGTGAAAGCAACAGAAATAAGAAAATATGTTCTGGGCTGTTAATATTGCAACCAGGCATCACACCTGCTATTTATAGTGTCTTTTAGCACACCATGTGAGCCACACAAAATATATAAGCAAGATGAGTTCTGACTCTTGGATGCCATTTTGTAACCTTGTATTTAAGGTTACAAAATATGCAAAAGAAAAGGTTAAAATAACAATACAAGAACTTAATTTAGGAGAAGATGAGGAGAGGTAGTGATTAAGTCAAATAAACATTTGTCTTTCACTGTATGGACTCCAAAAGTTTCCTCTATAGTTAATTAATCAAGGAGCTTTTTTTTTTTTTTTTGAATATTGGAGGCAAACCCTAGGCAGAAATGATTAGAAATGATTGTAAAGTTTACCTCTGTGGATGGAAAAAGAATTGGAACTGGAGAATGCTGCTTTTTCTAATGGACTCATATATTCTGACTTTAAAAAAATGTATTATGCTAGTTTTATAAGTTGAAAATTAAAAAATACATTTTCTGACAAAATAGAAAAAAATGTTTTTAACATAGGAAAAGTTTTTACACCTCTATCTTAAAAGAATCTGTGTGTATCTGTGAGTTTGTAAATTAATATACTGCATAATTAACTTCTTGTAATTTTGAGAATGCAGACTTTTGGTGGCAAGGTAGAAAGATAGTAGAAAGTTAGAAAACTGAAATTCAAAGAGCTCACACAATTTAAGTAAATTTTCTCAATTCGTATATGGCAGATCTAGGGCTAAAAATCTATTCTTCTCCCATTGAATCACTGTGATATAATTGGCTACTGCAGTGTGTCACACAATTAGAGGAAGTTCAGATGTTGCTAGGAATAGCTGGATAATGATAAGTGTAGTTTAATTAAAAATAATAAAAGGAAAATGACATATCTTTAAAATCAACATATTAAACCTTATTTAATCTTTTTACAAATAGTGACTCAAATAATAAAACAGTAATGTCTATAAATATTGGTAAGGTATTTTGACAGAAGATATTACTAACATTAGTCTCTAGCATATCATAGAGGGCAACCTTCTTTAGAGTCATATACTTATCATAGTAGAAAATGATAAACAGTAATACAATTTCAGCCAGTAGTAGACTTTGGAAAAATGATAAGATTTTGAATATTTTTACATAAAAGAGAGTTTAGACTTACTTAAAAATTGCTTACAGTAAGTTCAGTTTAGCTCATATATTGTGATAGAATCATAAGAATATAAAAAGGAAGTAGGTAACATTCTGTTATGACTGATGATTAATGAAGAACATAGAAAATCTCTGGTAAATCTAAAGGCTTTACAAAAATAGAAAGTGTAAAACCATTGAAAAAGATGTTGAAGGTTAACATTGGTGCACAAAAGTAGTTTATAGTTAAAAATGGAAACTAAAACATCTAAGGAATACACTCTAGAGGGAAGATAGTCATTCAGTGAGAAGAACTTTATTACTAGAATCATTCAAGGGCGCTAAAAAGAATAGTAAACAGAATCTTTGACAAAGGAGAATTCTGTACAATGCCTATTTCAAAAATATGAAAGGGCAGCTTATGTTTCTTCCTGCCTAGAACCAACTCAATGACACTTAACAACACAACAACAGAAGAAATCCATCAAATGTTACTATAAATTCAAATAATTATAAACCGTTAATTGATCCATATAGTCATGACTTTAATATATTAGCAGAGAATGACTTAAAATAGACAAGGTAGATTCCTCTTGGCTATAATTTGTGGGTCAAATTAATAACCTCCTCCTAAAAAAGCTTCATAACTAATTTAGGATTAAAAATAATTTCCTGCCTCAAGCCATTATTAGCAACTTCTACCCCAGTGTGAAAAAACTTGACAGACTTTCTCCAATCTGAGGGATTATTGAAATCAGGTTTTTGAGGCATGAAAGAGCAGGAAATAATAAAGCAACTCACTGCTACTTTGTGCTTGAGATGGGACCGGAAGGAACATAAGGAGAGAAGAAAGCAGGGAATTTAGCACGGAATATGTATCCTAACAACCATACGTTATTTAAAGAAATATTTAAAAAATATTTTAAAAAAACAACCAGGCATTATTTAAAGAAAACAGATGTCACATAGTTTATACTTTTGCCTAAGTCTATCTCCACAAATCAACAAATGGAAAATAATAACATATTGATCTTAAACAATTCTCAAAAGACTTCTTACTCAATGTGTAGAAGTGCTACAACAATGTAGCTAAACTATTAAAAAATGAGACCATAGAACTTTTAAGGTATCTCATTCATCCCCATTTGAAGACTGGACCTAGGCATAAATGATTCTTAAAAGAAGATTCATTATGTTTACTATGTAGCCCACATTGTAAACCATTCTAATTCTGTAAATTATTTAATCATTTTTTAATCATGGTTTTACTTTTTATGCTTTTCAGGAGCTAAGGCTAGGCAACAAAGAAAATAAGTCTAAACAGTAAGTTCAAATGTCTTTTCTAGCAATGCTATTGCATTTGATATATTTTTTTTTTATGTTTACTGCGTTGTGTGGCTTTTTAAATGCTACAGTTCAAGTTGAGGTTAAGTGCTAAACAAAATATTTGTGTTTTTCTAAAAATGATAAAATAAACATAATAATACGTATCCTTAATGCCACTGCATGGATTTGGCAACAGACATGTATAATTTCAATTTTTTGAGGGGATATGGAAAGAAAATCAAAACATTTTTTGTTGTTGTTGAAGAACCATAAGATGTCAGATATCCTTCCTTCTTTCTCATTTTCCAAGTGCATTCTATGAACTGTTCCAGGTACATTCCTAAACCAGTTCTGTAAATGAAACAGAACAACATAAGGAAGTAATTGTATCCAACTCTAGTTTTACTTTATATTAAAAAAATTTCATGTGGATCTTCATGTGCTGTCTTTAATAATGACTCGATTTTTCACAGACCCATGTCAAATAACTTCTGCCTGCATTTCCACTCCTATGTCTTTTGGATTGCTAAATCCTTGTTTGATTACACTGAAATTTGAGACTTTTACTAGTTTAAAACAATCTGTTCTAAGTTGCCTGTGAAAATCTGTGCTTATTGTTTGTCTAGCCCTGTTCTAATAACTTTCTCAACTTAAAATCATATAGAGTTATTTAGAGATTCTCTTACATTCCTAACTTTAAATCTCAATTCTAACAGTAAACTTTGCAGCTTAGTTATCCCTCACGCTTACTCCTTGGGCTTGTCCTTTCTTGTTGGTTTCCAATGTTCAATGTTAGCAATGGGGTATCTATGAGACTAGGCTAGGGAAAGATTGAAGAAGGAAAAGGGACACAACTACCAGTGGTAGGATGACAGTGAAGAGATCTAAGAGGGGGTCAGAATAATTGTCTAGACAGAAGGAACTTACAGAATCTTGTCATAGTAATAAAAAAAAAATACACTAGAATGTCCAACTGTATGGTTGCCTGGTGAGAAATAGAGAGAAAACTAATACATATATATAATTTGGAGGCCTAGTGGCACAGTTGTTGTTTTATATATACAAAATAAGGCTAGAATGGAGTCTCTGGGTGGTGCAGACAGTTAACATGCTCGGTTACTACCAAAAACATTGATGGTTTGACTCCACCCAGAAGCACCTTGGAAGAAAGGCCTACAGATACACTTCCAAAAACTCAGCCATTGAAAATCCTACAGAGCATAGTTCTACTCTAATACACATAGGGTATCCATGAGTCCGAATCAACTCCATGGCAACTTTTTTTTTCTTCTGAAGGCTGGAATGAAATAAAAAATGGGAAAAAGCTATACAACCTACACATACATGCCCACATTCTTCCACCACAAGGCAAGCACACTATTTCTGAAGCTAACTATTTGACTTCCTAAAGGAACGGGAAAAACTCCTCCTATGAGGGCAAGAAATGTTAACTGTTTTCCCTGTAAGTGCTTTTTAATGGAGAGTCTATCCAAGGCTAGAAGCCTTACCACCTACTGGACTAGAAAGGCTGAAACTTATCTGATCTTATGGAGAACCTAAATTGCAACTTTTATCTTTATGTGTATAAAGAGCAAGCAAAACTAGATGGATAGTAAGATTTTAATTAAGAGACTTATGCTTAGTTTTTATCTTCAAAAATTTTAAATATTTATTATGTATTTAATGCTAAAACCATCTTTGTTTGAAACAAAGATTATATATGTTTAAATATGTAGGTTTTCAAATAGAAAAGGAATGAATGTTACCAGGTTATGAGTGACAGCATTTTGTACTTTTTTCAAAAGCCCTTATGATCCATAATAACAGTTGTGTTGTATGACTACCAGTAATTAAGAAAGACAAATACCTCCAAGTGGAAGGGCTGACAACTTAAGCTTTCTTTGTCCATATCTATTAGTGCACTGCTACAGGCTAATTGAAAGTTGCCATATATGACAAGATGTAAAGTAATCACATACACACACATACACAAAGATATAAGAAGAGGAATCAGTTCCCCAAAGGAGTACAATAAAAGTGATAAATAATTGCCTTTTTTTATAATCTAGATGTGTTTATTATGAGATGTAATTGCTATAGAGATTGGAAGGGATAGGATGGATCAGTCTTTGAGCTGGATTTGAGGCACTGCACTGTCTGCTCTGGTGATGTTAGTGGGTATCATGAGATGTAACCTGGGTTGTCTTACACCATCAAGATCTAACTTTTCTATCATGAGTTATTTGGGATTTTTTTTGTGATTTAACTATAAATCTTAATTTATTGGTATCAACTTTAATGAAATAAAGATTTACCGACAAGATGTAGGTATGTTAATATAGACAGGGTAGGTAGGTAGAGTGTTGTTGTTGGTTACCTTTGAGTTGGCTCCAATTCATGATGATCCTATGTGCAACATAATGAAACATTGCCCGGTCCTGAACCATCTTCATGGTCATCAGCATATTTGAGTCTCTTGCTGCAGCCATTGTGTAGTTCCTTCTAACCTAAAGGGGTTATCATCCAGTACTATATTGAACAATATTCTGTCATGATCCATAGAGTTTTCATCAGCTAATTTTTGAAAATAGATAGCGAGACCTTTCTTCCTAGTCTGTCGTAGTCCAGAAGCTCCTCTGCAACATGTCAACCATGGATGACCCTGCTGGTATTTGAAATACTGATGGCAGTGCATCAAAGACTGTAGCAACACTCAGTATAACCAGAAAGGTGGTGGAGAGAGAGAGAAAGAAAAAGAAATAGATAAATAGATAACCAGGAAGGGAGGGAAGGAGGGAGGGAGAAAGAAATATCTACACAGATAAATAGTAAAATGAATCTGGCTCACATTATCTCTAAATTAAATAGAGGTTTGATCATTTAACATTGATTTATTTTGACAAGTACTACCCAGTAGAATTTTGGCTTGAGCTTCTCTGTGGTTTAGCTAAGTGCATTCATCACTGACAGTTGCAACTTTCTAATGATAATTTAATTCACCCAGAAAGTACTATTTTTGACCCAGAGAAAAGTTACTTTTCTGCTTTTACCCCAAGACTAGGAACTTTAAACATTTATTTTAGAGCAGAAAAAGTTCCCAATGAGGCATAAGTTAATTAAACAAAACAGAGAATGGTATGAGAAACAAAGAGCATGAAGATATTTAGCAGACTTACTCCTCTGTTACATTTAGGTCCAAAAAAGAAATGGAATAGCCATATAATTTTGAATGAATAAGCCATCTGGATGCTGATAATACAAGTGTCCTTAAAAACTCAATTCAGTTTATTATGTTAGGAATTCACTAATATCTAGTCTATGTATAAAGCCCCATTGCCGTCGAATTGATTCCAACTCATAGCAACCCTATAGGACAGAGTAGAACTGCCCCATTGGTTTTCCAAGGCTGAATCTTTACAGGAGCAGACTGTCACATCTTTCTCCCATTGGATGGCTGGTGGGTTCAAACTGCCTTTTGGTTAAACACCAAACGCTTTAACCAATGCACTACCAGGGCTCCTTAGTCTATGTATAGAAAGGGTAAAATTCTGGGAAAACACATGGGTCAAAAAGTTTTATTATTTCTAGCTTTGAATATGCAAAACTCCATGCCCAGGTGAATTCAAATTTGTTTCTGAAGATTAGGAATCTCTGGCTAGAACTTATTTTATTGACAGAATTTTAAAAGAAGATTCATTATTGGTTTATCCTGTCCAGAGCAAAGAAAAAGGAAGAAAACTAAAGAAACAAGGAAAATGTTAGTCCAAAAGACTTATGGACCACATGAACCACAGCCTTCTCCAGCCTGAGCCTGGAAGAACTAGATGATGCCTGGCTACCACCACTGACCACTCTGACAGGATCACAATAGAGGGTCCCAGACAGAGCGGGAAAAAAATGTAGAACAAAATTGAAATTCACCAAAAAA
>NW_004443943.1:8991718-9052357 GCF_000243295.1 Trichechus manatus latirostris | reverse complement strand
GCCCCAGACACCCTGCTAATTCAGAACTGAAACCACTCCTGAAGTCGACCTGTCTTAGTCATCTAGTGGTACTATAACAGAAATACCACAAGTGGATGACATTAACAAACAGAAGTCTATTCTTACACAGTGTAGTAATCCAGAAGTCCAAATTCAGAGTGCCAGCTCCAGGGAAAAGCTTCCTCTGTCTACTTGTTCTGGAGAAAGGTTCTTGTTATCGATCTTCCCATGGACTAGGAGGTTCTCTGTGCAGGGACCCCAGGTCCAAAGGACGCACTCTTCTCCTGGCACTGCTTTCCTGGTGGTATGAGTTCTCCCTGTCTCTCTGCTCACTTCTCTGGTTTATATCTTGAAAGAGATTGACTTAAAACAATCTAATCTTGTAGATTGAGTCCTACCTCATTAACATAACTGCCACTAATCCCATCTCATCAACATCATAGAAATAGGATTTACAACAGACAGGAAAATCACTTCAGATGATTAAATGGTGGACAATCACACAGACTGGGAATCATGGACTATCCAAGTGGACAGATATTTTGGGGGACATAATTCAATTCATAACACCACCTTTCAGCCAAAGATTAGACAGGCCTGTAGAACAAACAGTAACACATGTGAGGAATGTACTTCTTAGTTCAATCAAGTATATGAGACCAAAAGGCCAGCACTTGCTCAAAAGCAAAGATGAGAAGGCAGGAAGAGAACAGAAAAATGGACGAATGAATACAAGGAACCCAGGGTGGAAAGGGAAAGGAGGAGAGTGCTGACACATTGAGGGGATTACAACCAATGTCACAAAACAACTTGTGTAAAAATTTTTGAATGACAAACTAATTTGCTCTGTATATCTTTACCTAAAGCACAATTAAAAAAAAAAAAAGAAGATTGAGTCAGATATAAAACAAGCCATCATCTCCTATTTAAAGAAGGAATAAATAACCAGGTGTAGGCCCCAAAATATCAATTTTGTGAGAATTTTAGGACTTTAAATAATATTTACATGTGAATCCTCAAGACATTCATTATAAAGAATTGTATATACATAACAACTTTAAGTAAATCAAAAAGTGAAAAGTAATAAAATTTTGATTACCTACGGTGTCCAGAATATTCACTATCTCCTTGAATGAAATCAACAGACTTGACTAATCTCTTTAGTTTGTTGTTTATCTGTTCATTTTATTTTTGATGTTTAGAACTGCAGTTACAATAAAATGGAAATATCACATAGCATGTCTCCTGCTTACTTAAAATCTTCTTGTCATGACTATGACCTCATGATGTAGCTTCCAGAAGATTTTGCTTGTACTGTTTGTGAGTGATTCTTGCAAATTGCATCTGTGGATTCTGGGACAAAATCTTTAGATCTTAAAGCTAATAATCAAGGATTATAAGAATTAATAAGCTTAGATAATTAAGGAATTACTATCTTTGGAATGTAAATTAATTTAATACTCTAAAAATGTTAAATAGAATTAATTACTTGGGGTTTTCAAAACTGTGACCCATGTAAAATGTGCATGCACAATGCAAGGTCTCTTAAGACATACTTTTTCTTGTTGCTGCATTGTCCCAGTAACTAAAACATATTTGATTAATGAGTTATTTATGTCTATTTTTCAAAATTGTATGTTAAGTTTTATAGATATTTCATGCATACAAAAAGGAGTAATAATATACTGGACACCCATGTACCCTCACCCAGTTAAAAAATAAATATAATCATTTATAGATTATCAAAGCCTCTTATATAAATTTCCAGTCTCATTTCTGTCTTCCTCATTCCAGAGGTAATTGTTACTTGAATATGAAAATTATCGTTTATATACACGTTGCTCCCAAAAAACACTGTTGTAGGCTCTAGGCAATAACAATGCTATAAACAAACATATTCGTGCATATATAACATGCCAGATTGTGATAAATGCTATAAATAAACATAAAGCAAGGGTAATTGGAATATGTATTTTTTTTTTTTTTATCAGAAATGGTCTTATTGATCAGTTGATATTTGAGCAGGGACTGGAAGAAAGTGAAGGACAAGCCATGTGGATACTTAACAGCATTACAGGCAAAAGCAAGTTCAAAGGCTTCAGCCAAAGAATCCTCACTGTGTTTGAAAAATAAGGAAGCTAGTGTTACTGAGCAGAATGAGTGATAGGTAGACTATAAGATATAAAACCACAGTTGTATTGGGTGGGGGGGAGCAGAAGACTGACATTTTATGCCATTTTAAGAGATTTAGATTTCATTCTGAATGACATGAAAGGCACTGCAGGGTTCTAAGAAGAGGATCGACATCATCCATTTTACATTTTAAGAGATCACTGAGGAAGTTGTTGAAAATAAACCGTAGAAGGGAAAATATGGGATCCTGGAGACATGTTTGAAGACTACTGGAAATATCCAAGCAGAAGAAGATGGTGAGTTGGACCAAGTAATATGGGATGGGGAGATATGAACTGGATAGATTCTGGGTACAACATGAAGGAATATTTCACAAATTTTCCTGATATATTAGATGTGTGATTTAAATGATAAATCTTTCCCACATGTGGTCTTTTGATGAGCTTTTTTTTTTTTAAATTTCAATATAATCAAATGCTTCAATCTCTTTTTATGATTTTTAACTTTTATATTCTTTTCCAAGAACACAAGGATAATTCCTTAAATATTCTTATATAGATTTTAAATATTTATTACTTTTAAGACTATAAATTACTTCGTATTCATCTTTGTGTCTGGTGTGAAGCAAGGATCTTACTTTCTTTTGCTCATATGTACAACCACTTGTCCCTGAACCATTTACTGAGACATTCATTTTTATATTGTTGATGAGAAATTCCCTGTCGGTCATATATCAACTTTGCATACATGTATTGTTTATTTCTGGGCTCCACAATCTGTTCCAATGGTCTTTTTCTATATGTTTATCATATTACACAGCGTTATTTACTGTGGCTTGATGAATCTTAATATATGGAGAGCACTCCCCTAACTTTTTTTCTTTAAAATGTTCCTGGTTTTGTTCTTGGCTATTTGTATAACGTTAGAATAAGGTTCACAAGTTACCCATGATATTTGGTGTGATTTTTATTAAAATCCCAATGTACTTACTGGATAAAATATAGAGATAATTGATATATTAATATTTGAATTACTCATCCACAAGCACAGTATATATTTCTCTTCATTTAAGTCTTTGTTCATATCTTTCAGTAGCAACTTTTTAAATTGTTTCAATAATTACCTTTATAAAGTCATAAAAGTGAAGGATCCAATTTAAGGTGTACTTATTTGACAGAAAATATAATTACAATTCTTGAAATATACCATTATGAAAGTTGACACATTATTATGAGAGAAAGATTGGCTGAAGCAGAGTTTTGGTCAGAGCAGGAAGGTAGGAGTAGGTTATATAAGAAATTAAAAATCTGTAAGTGAAAGAAGTCAGTTAAAAAGCAACATGTCAAATATTATGCTTTTTATGTAGAAAATAAATTAATGCAAGGTTTTCGTGAATATATATATACGTGCTGTAGAGGTGTATTCTTGTTTGATATGAGCTTAGAGAGAGTTGTAGAGATATTAATACAAACTGTCAACATTGGTTACCTGAAGGGTGTGGCATTAGAAGGGTAATTGGAGTAGTGGAGAACATTAACTATTATTTTTAAAATACCTTACTATTTTTCACCCTGCATTTTTAGCATGTATTATTCATATTTTAAAAAAACACTAAATAATTTAAAAATCAAATCAGTGGAACATCTATAGCAGTCGGCCATTAACAACAACTCTGGTGCTTATACTTTGAAATCATCACCATGATTTCATCTACCTGAAAACTCTGTTTTAGTCTCAAATATACAGAACAAAGAGTGGGGATGCTAAGATTTATTGCTTTACTCCCTATACTCTCCTACTCTGGGAAATATTGTCTCAATTAAATTCAAAACATGAAACTAGGAAAGAGGAAAGATGGGCAGAAAGCAGAAAACCATTGGGCTTAAACTTGAGATTTATCTTTGTGCCTGATTATTTTAGGCATATGAAAGGAAAATACCTTAGTAGATCCTAACTACCACCAACGACAAGTCTAAGTTCAGCTCACAAAGATACCATGCTACTTAATAATAGTGCAAGTGTATAAAAGAAAGTAAATCTGTAGACACTTCTTCTATGTCTTTGCAAGTTTACGTAAAGAGAATGCATTTATCAGAAAGTTCAAAGTATTTAAAGAATTAGCAGTTCTGTTCAGAGAAGTAAATTTTGGGTTTGGTAACTATGAGGCTAGGTAATTATAAACAGAGGTATCTACCTGTGCTAGAAAAATTCCATCATATCCTTCAGAAAGAAAGAGAACTTGATTGGCCATTGTAGATAAATGAACACTCAATGAAGGACCTTCTTACTCTATAAAGGTTTTGTTTCTGTTAATTTCCATTGCATCTTAATGTCTGAAATCTGCATATATTTTATACATTATATTTTAGTCCAAAAGTGTCATTTTGTGCAAAATATAATTTTTTTTTGTGATGTAGACATGTGATTTTTCTCCAAGTATTGGGTTTACAATAATATAAAAAGGTAATGAGGATATTGTTGGCCCTATAATTTGAATCCATTTATTCCCTTAAAAGCCATACACATCAACAAGGAGATCAAATAACAAAACTCATATACCAAGCTTAGAGTATAACTAGGAGACAAAAGGACTACAAGCTTTAATATTCCAGTAACTGGAAAAATAAACATATGAGACAAGCTGAATCATCCTGTCAGCAGAGAATCAGACAGTGTGGTGGACCCCTGGCAGTGGTTGAACCCTGAAAATAAACTTAGAGTTTACACCCAGAAGGTTAGTCTCACCCCTCAGTGCCAAATCCTAAGAGCACATTTGAGTTCAGGAAGTCCAGGGTAATAGTTACTAGGGAGCTAAAAGGATGGAGTTTAGAAAGCTTGCAGACTAGAGATTGACAATCCTGGGAAGGAGATACTTTGGAAAGCAATGTCCCTAGTTTGAATGAGGAAGAGAAGAAAAAAAAAAAGTCCTCTCCAGATATAAGCATCAACAATTTAGAAGACAGATAGAAGCACCACTTATTAAACAATTGCAATTCTCTTTAACAACAACAACAAAATAATAGTAATAGAACTGAGAAACCAAACTAATTAAGCCCTCTAGAACTTCTTGCTATTACTGATCCAGTGAAAACCAACACAAGTACACCGAAGCGGGGAGGAGGGAACAGAATCAAGAATCACTGAAAGTTACCATAAGAGAACAGAAAAGAAATGGACTCTTCTTTTTTAATATTTCTAAGCAATGTTATTTATGCAAACATAAACACAAATACACGCACACACACACAATGAAAAACCATTTTACCATGCCAGCTGAACATATGTCACAACTCCTAAAACTATTCTATATGCGATACAAAATACCTTTTTTCTCTGGATTACCAAGCATTAAAAACCTTTAAGCATATTAAAAATATAGGAATTTTATGTAAGTAGGAAAGAACATATGGTGGGAGCATCAGCAATCAGTCTGATACCTATGCTTGTTTTCTACCTTTATAAAATAAGAAGCTACTAATTTGTCTGAAGTGTAATTGCTAAAGTGATGTGCTTTTGCCCTCATGCCATTGGGCACAATGCCTTAAGATAATTGCTACAGGTTTAGTCTCAGCAAATAGACCAACAGTAGGAAGATATAAGCTATAGGTGAGAGAATACAAGAAAAACATTAGAAAAACAAAAAAAATCACAAAAGGCATTTGAGCAAAAATAGATGTAACTAAGGCACACAACAACAAACAGTACAGTAAAGTACACTGAATATAGAAATAGGAAGATCTAAGGAATAAACATGTAACAGATTTAAAATAATTACGGTAAAAAGAAGACAAAAGATAGATGTAAAAGGCTGGCATTAGAACAATATTAATACTAAAACCAATAACTCAAGAAAACTTCCTGAAAATAATGGGGGAAAAAAAACCTTTAATCTACATAATGAAAGGGTCCACCATGTGCCACGAGGAAAAAAGTACCTAGAACAGTCAACCCTGAAATATATATTATTAAACTATTAGACTGGAATGATAAAAGGACCTCAAAGCAAAAAAAGACCAGATCACCTGCAAAGGAAAAGAAATGAGGCGTGCATCCAAATTCTGGACAGTAACATGCAAGATGTGATAGCAGTTGAGTGACAATTTCAAGAAATTTAATGAAAGAAATATCAGACAAGTATATATCCACCCAAGCTGACTTTTAAGGATTAAAGCCACAGAAATAGTTTTAAATATGCCACAATTCAAGGAATCTTGTGCCCAAAAATGGTTCCAAGAATCTAGCAGAGGATGGACTTCATCCCACCAAAGATGATTGGAGAAACATAGGCAAAACAGACTGGATAAGTTTAACTGCAAGTCTAAGATTACAACAGTGGTAGGGATAAAGGTAGACATATACTATGACAACTTAAAAAAATAACTAAAACAGGGATGAAGAAGGGAAAAAGTAAAAACAAGCACATTGATTGCTTTTTACATGATAGGTGAAAGTTAGGTGTATCGTTTAAAATTGGTAAACAAGAAAGAATATGAGTTAATGAAAAAGGAGAATAAGTGTATTGTATAATAATTTTGGTATAAAGGCAATCACTAGAAAAAAATAAAAATCTTCCTAAGGTGGAGAAAGTAAAAGAAAAAACTCCAAAAATCTCAAATTGCAATGAAAACAAGCAACACAGTGAATGATAAAGTGTATAGAATACATATGCAGACTAACATAAAATATTTTATGGAAGAACTGAGACCAATGGTCAATTGAATTTAAATGCAAATAGACTAGCTTACTTATTAAAAAGAAAATGTTTTCCTATTTGCATATAGAGCAAAGCTCAACTCTATATAAAAGAGACATATTTTATATGAAGAATGGTTAAAAAACCAAGGAGTAAGCAATGAAATATAAAAAGGAATAGACAAAGGTTAACAGAATAGAAACTGGATATCTGATAAGTTAGAATTTACGTTGAAAAATGAAATGAAGTTGGACACCAAAATCCATAGCAAAGGAAATGTTCCTCATAAATCAAAACAAAAAGTTATGATAGATGAAAGGAGAAACAAACAGAAATGCACTGATCACAAGCTACATTTATACACCTCTCTCAGAGTAAAACAGATCATGTGGATAAGAATTACGTAATGATATAGAAGACTAAAACAATATAATTAATAGTGTAGTTCTTGTAGATATTTTATTGAATACCTAAGTTTTAGAGAAATGACAGTAACAATAAGAAAAAACAGGATGTGAAGGAAAAAGTAAAGAGCAGAAATAATATGTTATATAAGAGAAAAGCAATAAAGCTAATAAATACTGTTTCTTTGAAAAAATATAAAAAATATATTTTCTTAGAAGAAACAGTGGAATTTATCTAAGATCAATATCCAATGCACACTCCAAAAAGACACAGACTTACATCTTTTCACATGGAAATTCTACCACACCTTCAAAAATCAGATAACCATAATGCTATTTAAATGATCCAAAGCATAGTAAAGGTTAAAAATATTAAAGGTAGCAGACTGAATACCAAACCCAAGCCCATTGCCATTGAGTTGATTCTGACTCATGGCAACCCATGTGTTTCAGAGTAGAACTCTGCTCCAAAAGATTTTCAATGTCTGCAATTTTATGAAAGTAAATCACCAGGCCTTTCTTTCACAGCACCACTGGATAGATTTGAACTGCCACCCTTTTGCTGAGTAGCCCAGCACAAACCATTTGTGACACCCTGGGCCCTAGCAGGCTCAATGGTGGCCCCCAAAATGGTATGTCCATATCCTAATACCTGCAGCCTATGAATGTTACTGGAGGAGGCTGCATAGGCCTGGCCTACTATTATTTACTCCCCATTGCTAACCGCCACATTGTCTCATGATTTTTCCCTCCTGTTCTAGTCTCTACAAAAAGGTTTAAGATTAACCGATGTTCCTCCCTGGAGGGTGGAAAACAAGTGATAATGATCTAAGAATGAAACACCAAACAAAGCACCCATCTTGTGACAAGAAAAAGCAGGATGTTGCCAGATAATCCCCAAAGATCTCACCAGATAACCTCTAAGAATACCAGTAGAAGGTTAACTCATCTAAGACATCATCACCTCAAGGGGAAACTACCACGAAAGATCCATAATCCTGTCCCTATAAAAGACTTCAGCTGATCTCCAGTAAGGGAGATGGGTTTTTTTGAGGAATCTATTCCCCTCCGTCTCCTATGTATCGATATATAATAAACATCTTGCTGCTCACCTCACCCCTGTCTCAGAATTGGCTATTGCGGCAGGCGGCTCCAATCCACGTTATTGCGGTAACATTACCACCTTATTTGGGAAAATGGTATTTATAGATTTAATTAAATTAAGGATTTTGAGATGAGATTATCATGGATTATTCAAGCGGGCCCTAAATGCTACCATGACTGCCCTTATAAGAGAGAAGCAGAGGGAGATAAAACACATACATATACACAGGCCATGTGAAGCCAGAGCAGAGAGAGATGCCACCACAATTCAAGGAATGTCAACAGCCAACAGAACCTGGAAGAGGTAAGGAATGAATTCTTCTAGACTCTCTAGAGCCTACAGAACTGTGAAATAATAAATGTCTGTTGGTGTAAGCCACAGAGTATGCACTAACTTGTTACAGAAATCACAGGAAACTAGTATGCTACCCAACTTTGATAAAGATAGCAAGAAAAAAATGAAAACTACAGAACAAACTAATTTATGAATATCATTACAAGAATTCTAAACAACATGTTAAAAAGCAAAATGTATCAGCACATTAAAAATCAGCACATCATAATTAAGGAGATTCATCCTAGGATTTATGAATGGCTCAACACTAGGAAATTATGATTTAGAAGAAAAGTCCTATGTAGTCATATGTTGCTGAAAAAGTATTAACATTTATACCTGCTCAGAAAAAAAAAAGAATCTCCAGAAAATATAAGTTGATATTGAGTTAACTTGAAAACATATACCCTACCCTCCAAATAAGCATTACATTTACAGTTAGGTCAAGGCAAAGATCAGGGAAATCTAAAATTTCCACTTTTGTTACTTATTTTTTGGTTATTATTCAAATTCAGTCTGATAAGAGAAAACTATCAGAAACATGAATAGTTGAAATGAAGGGTTAAAACCAAAAGAACCCAAATCTGTTGCAATCGAGTCAGTTCCAACTCAGAGACCCTATAGTACAGAGTAGACATGCCCCATAGGGTTTCCAAGGCTAAAATCTTTATGCAAGCTGACTGCCACATCTTTCTCCCTTGGAACAGATGGTGGGTTTGAATCACTGACTTTTGGTTAGCAGCTGAGCACTTTAACCACTGCACCATGAGGGCTCCTAATAAACAAAAAATTAAATAACATTAAACAACAATATCAACAACAAACCTACAAATCTGTATGGTGAAAACAACATGATCAATTTCAGAAAGCAAATAAACTGGGAGTAATATTTTTGAGACTTATTTCATAAACAAAATGCTCACATCCCTAATACATAAAGTGGCCTCAAAAATCAAGAAAGAAATCTAATGTCAATTAAAAAAATGAGTAAAGTCATGGAAGTTCACAAAACAATGGCCCTTAAATGTATAAGAAATTTTTCAATATTTCTCATAATAGGAGAAATGCAATTTGAAACTATATAATTTGTTGATACACACTTTGATATAATATGAAGTATGTCACTTGTGACTTACCCTTGCCAAGAGTCTTTAACCTGAATCTAATCAAACTTCTAACCTTACTTCCAGTTAGCAAGAAATTTTGGGGAAAGACTAACAGGAGGAAGCTATTATACAAATGCAGACTGCGAAATACATTAAAACTGGCCTTGTCGTCAAATAGAGTTAATGTCATAAAAAAATAAATAAAAGAGATTGTGCTTGATTAAGAGACTAAGGAGACTGGGGCTGCCATGAGTGGGAACCAACTTGATAGTAACTGGATTTTTTGCTGTTGCTTGTTTTGTTTTGTTTTGATTTTAAGGAAGAGACATAACAAAAAAATGAACCTAGATGGTGAGTGTATTAATGCTCATTGTATTATTCTTTCCACTTTTACATATGCTTAAAAATTTTTAAATAAAATTTTTAAAAAGAGGTTATACTTTAAGGAGATGAATTTGGTTTTTATTGAAAGTAAGTATAATTATAATCTTAAATCATCCATTCACCCAGATATTTAAAGGCAGAATAATAATGTTAGCATTACAGAGCCAGAGAACAAAAGGCATTGCTACTGCAGTACAAACCCAAGATAAATATGGAAATTTGAACTTTATAGTTCACTGATTATTTAGGTGGACATGATAGAAGAGTTGGACTTTTTTTTTTGCTAAAGCTTTTTTTTTTTCCTTTCTCATAAGCTTCTCTATTTTTCTCTCTCTTTCTGTCTTTGTCTCTGTCTCTCTCGCCATTCATTCATTCACACACACACACACACACACACACACACACGTGTCTATTAATGAATAAAAAGGTACCTGCTTACTAAAAAATACTAATTAATTGAGATGGCCTGTCAAATAAAGATTAGCTATGTTTAGGGATGTGGAAGATAAATTTGGAATCAAACATTCCCATACAGATACTCATCATGTTAAAAGAGAAATAAAAACACTATTAATTGATTTTTAACTCAAGGAAAATAAAAAAAGAAAATAATTCCTTTGGTTATAAAAATAAAATGCAAACATTGCTGAAGTATTTTGGAAATTAGAAGCTCTTGACAAAACAGCAAAGAAGAGGAAATCTAAAATTCATCTCTGCTGTAGTAAGGAAAATTGAAGTGTTCTTGAGTACTCTTCCCTAATGTTGGTATCTCATTTGACCTTGGCTTTTAACACTGAATGGGGCAGTCCTCTTCTATCATTTGTTTATAAATAACAAACATTAAACAGAAAGGCATTTGGAGATTTAGTCACAAACACCGAAAAACATTCATAACTATGCCAAAAGATGTTTAAACACATATCCATCATATGATTTATAAAGAGGAAAATAGAAGATGTTTAAAATATCAGATAATCTATCTCTTGTCTACAGGTAAAATGCATAAAATTTGATGGAGAAAAAAGAGAGCTGAGGGTAAAAAAAATGACATGCAGATTAAATATGAATGAAGCTGTCAAAAAAAGAGAAGGGAAAATTAATATCCCAGCCATGCCTACTGCAGTGTCTAAGCTTGAACATCTATAGAAATGGTGAATGTAGAAATGCCAGCGTCAATGGCTTATTTTCTCTCTACTTATCTTTCCTCAGTGTTTGCTAAAAGAGGAAGAAGGTCTGTTTAAGTTCCTAGATAGATGTCTGAACACTTGATTTTCTTGCTTCTTCTTTCCTGCATGCCTGGAGAATTATCTGAATTACAGTGAGTAAAACAGATGAAGATTCCCAGCTAGAGAAAAATATAATTCAACCCCTTTCTATCATCAGAAAAAGAAATATTTTCCATAATCAGGAAGAGATTAGCAGCAGTTATCTCTGAATATGTAAAAAAGAAAGGGTCTCTGCAGTATAACAGGCTATGTAATGCTCTAATTATGTGATAAAACAGGTCAAAATTTCATCCTGGTTTGTAAATTTATTTGTTGTGAGCTGGATGCAAGTTACTTAATCTTTCTGAGCCTCAATTTGCTTATCTCTAAAATAGAGACATTGATAATACCTAGTTAAAACGGGGAAACCCTGATAGTGATAGTGTAGTGGTTAAGAGCTACAGCTGCTAACCGAAAGGTCGGCAGTTCGAATCCACTGTGCGCTCCTTGGAAACTCTATGAAGGTAACTATGAGTCAGAATCAACTCTACCGCAACGGCTTTGTTTTTTTTTTCTTTAGTCAGAATTGACTCAGCTTCAACCAGTCATTTGTATATTGAACTTCAACATTGAGTAAAATAATCTGGCAGAAAAATGAATCTGCTACAGAACAGCTGGAGTTGATGGTATTCTTCTCGTGATTTGTTCTTTACAGAAAAAGAGAAATGTTCAGGGCTTCAGGTAAATGTGGTGAAATGAAAACGTGCGTTTGTCTCTTACCCCTCCCCCCTAAATTCGACCACTTAAGCTTGTATCCCCGTAACTCGATAAAATTAAAAATTATTTTTAAGTAAAGACAACAGTTTAAATTTTTTTTTCTTTAAATAGTTAAAAAAGGAGATAAAGACCATAATTCCATAGGCAATGTAAGGACCTGGCTAGGCTGGGTTCTGCCTACAGTTGTCAGCAATCAAACAGAGCTGTTTTTTCTAAAAGACTATGACTATGTAATAAAGATACAAAGAATTAATATTTTCCTGTACCTTGACATTAATCTCTACAATAAACAGCTCAAGCATGATAGCTGAATCAAGATTTCTGAGTTTTCAAAGTGCAAATTAATTCTTTTAAAATAATTTTTCTTTTCCATTCAGAGAGGATTTGTGTTATATGACAAGTTTATACCCAAAAAAATTCACTATTTATAAAAAAAAGCCCATAAATAATTACTAACTATAAAGCAAAATAAAATTAACTATTATTTACCTTTAAGTTGTAAAAAATTGAGAATTGTAGGCTAAGTAAACCTTTCAAAGTTCAAAGCTTATCATTTGCTTCTTACTGACAAAATTTGATATGTAAAAGGACAATGATCATTTTGGGAAAGTGTTTCTATCTGTAATCAGGTTCTGTCTGATGCAAATCTGTCACATCATGCTATCCTTTAAATAATCATTATGCCTAGTGTCCAAAACGTATGTCTGAAAGTCCCAAGAGACTTGGAAAAATAAATACATTAAAACACACACACACAACAGTATAGTCAGACTTACTCATTTACTGAAGAGAACAAACCTAGAAACTAGATGTCATCAATTCACTAGTTGATATTCCTCTCAATTAGGATGTATTTCTGTCCTAAATTCATCATTCTAAGCATATTGAAAAGCCATCCTATTCAGGGAAAGGTAAGTTAAAATAGTTATGAAATTGAATAATAAAAAAAGAAAACTCGTTGCCGTCGAAACAATTCCAACTAGAATAGTCACTTATTTTACCAGATTTGGCTTCATAATCAGACACTCACACTCTAAATCTCACACATTATATTTAACTCCAAAGCATATCAATGGATATGCTTAATATCATATTCATAAACAAATATACATCAAATTGATAGGCCCAGCATAATGATTCACATTGAAGATTGCCTCTAAAATTCAGTAAAAATAATTCTAGGTATTTTTAAATATGAATATTATCTCAAAAGTATCACCTTTAGCTTAACATCACACCACCAAGCAGCACAGGCACAGCCTACCAGAACCTGCCCTGCACTGATTACTGACCTGCCCTGGTGGCTGCAGTAAGTGCCACAAACAACCCATCCCAGAAACTCCTCTTCAGCTAGACCTGCCCTGCTGTACCATATCTGAGTGACTGACCCTGCCAATTGGAGAAGGAGGCGAAAAGTGTCATGCCCACAGATGAGCAAACAACAAAGAACACACAGCCCACCTGCTCAGACATAGCTAAATAAAAAAAAAAAAAGAAGGAAAGAAAAAGGACAAAACAAAACAAATCTACCATCAATAAATGAGAAAAATAACTACTGAATGCCCTGGAGACAGAGACAATATCAAAACATTTACAAAAACAGGACAAGATGGTTCCAGTAGGCATCCAAATTAAACACCAGATGACTTTCCAGTAGAAGAAAAGGCCCTAGAACTACCTGATAGGGAATTGAAATCTCTAATACTCAGAATTATGCAAGAGTTGAAGCAAAAAGCAGACAAAAATGAGAAATAAATAGACAAATTCATGTAAAAGGCAGACAAATTCATGGAAAATACAGACAAAAAAATGGAAGAATTCAGGAAAATAATGCAAGAACAAAATGCCACAATTATTCACAACTAGAAATTATACAAAAAATAATAATTAGAAATCCAAAAGATAAACAACAAAATTTCAGAAACGGACGATGTCATAGAAGGGCTGAGGAGCAGATTTGAAACAGTGGAAGACAGGATCAGCAGAATTGAAGACAAACACCTGGATACAACTCTGTTTGAGGAAAAATCAGAAAAAAAGAACAAAGAAAAATAAAGAGACCCTGAGAATTATGTGGGATACAATCAAAAGCAAAAATCTTCAAGTGATCGGACTTCCAGAACAGGGGGAGGAAACAGAAGACACAGAGAGGATCATTGGAGAATTGCTGACAAAAACTTCTCCAATATTATGAAAGATGAAAAGCTGACCATCCAAGAAGCTCAACAAACCCCATATAGGATAGACCCCAAAAGAAAATCACCAAGGCATATCATAATTACACTCACTAAAACCAAAGACAAACAAAGAATCCTGAGAGCAGCTCAAGAAAAACAAAAAGTCACATACAGAGGAGAAACAATAAGACTAAGCTCGGATTATTCAGCAGAAACCATGCAGGCAAGAAGGCAATGGGATGACTTATATAAAACCTTGGGAAAAAAAATTGCCAGCCAAGAATAATATATCCTGCAAAACTCTCGTTCAAATATGATGGTGAAAATTAGATCATTTCCAGATAACCAGAAATTATGGGACTATGTAAAAACCAAACCAAACTTACTAGACTTATTAAAGGAAGTCGTTTGATCTGAGAAAAACAATATCAGACCACAGGCTGAATATAGGACACAGGATTGTACTAGCCAAATACCAACCTAGGAAATGAACTCTTAATGACTATGAAAAACCAAAAAAATTACAAAAGGGAACCAGAGAGGTTAACCTGTAAATGACAACAGCATCAGCACTATAAAAAAGGGAATAAACAGTGTAGATATAGAATCTTCTAATGGAGAGGAAGTCAAGCAATACCAAGTAATAACAGACTGGTTCAAATCTAGGAAGATAAGGGTAAATTTCACAGTAACACAAAGAAAGTTAACAAACCTACTCATCAAAAATAAAGAAGAAAAACATAAAGTCTCAGTGAAAACAAAACCTACAAAAACAAAATAAATGAAAAAATATCCACAAACAAAAGGAACTCAGCACAGAAGAGTAAGAGGAACAAAACTGGAGGACATTATGCTGAGTGAAATAAGTCAATCACAAAAGGACAAATATTATATGAGACCTCTACGGAAAACTCTTGTAAAAGTTTACACACAAAAAGAAACAATCTTTGTTGGTTATGAGGGATGGGAGGGTGGGGGGGGAACTAAACTGATAAGTGGTAACTTTGGTGAAGGGTAAGACAGTACACATTACTGGGGAAGCCAGCACAACTTTTACAAGGAAAGGTCACAGAAGCTCCATAGACACTTCTAAACTCCCTGAGGGACTGAATTGCTGGGTGGAGGGCTGTGGGGACCATGGTCTCGGGGAACATCTAGCTCAATTGGCATAACACAGTTTATAAAGACAATGTTCTACATTCTACCTTGATGAGTAGCGTCTGGGGTCTTAAAAGCCTACCAGCAACCATCTAAGATATTCCATTGGTCTCACCCCTTCTGGAGCAAGGGAGAATGAAAAGAACAAGATACAAGGAAAAGATTAGTCGAAAGGACTAATGGACCACAGCTACCAAGGCCTCCACCAGACTGAGTCCAGTACAGCTAGATGGTGCCCGGCTACCACCACTGACTGCTCTGACCGGGATCACAATAGAGGGTCCTGGACAGAGCTGAAAAAGGATGTAGAAGAGAATTCTAACTCACAAAAAAGACCAGATTTACTGGCCTGACAGACTGGAGAAACCCCGAGAGTATGGCCCCTGGACACCCTTTTAGCTCAGTGGTGAAGCCCCTCCCAAAGTTCATTGTTCAGCTGGGGATTGGACAGCCTCATAAAGCAAAACAGGACTGAGGCACAGCAGTCCAGGGACAAGGACTAGAAGGCAGGAGGGGACAGGAAAGCTGGTGATAGGGAACCCAAGGTTGAGAAGGGACAGTGTTGACATGTAGTGGGGTTGTTAACCATTGTCATAGGGCAATATGTGTACTGTTTACTGACAAACTATTTGTTCTGCAAACCTTCATCTAAGGTACAAAAAAAAAAAAAAGAAAGAATAATCTATGTGAGATCAAATTGACAATAGCAACTCAAAAGGTTTGATGGGAAGCCTAGGGGACAGTGAGTTGAAGATAATGGCGATGGAATAATTTGGAAAAGGATAGTGAGAATAGCAGCACAACTGGAAGAATGTCATCGATGTCACTGAATTGTACATGTAGAAACTTTTGAAAAGGTATAACTTTGGCTATGTATATTTTCACCAAAAAAAAAAAGGTCCTCAAGGTCGAGAAGGGAGAGTGTTGACAGGTCCTGGGGTTGTTAACCAATGTCATAAAACAATATGTGTACTGACTGTTTAATGAGAAACTCTTTGTTCTGTAAACCTTCATCAATAAAAAAAATTAATTAAAAAAAATCACCTTTAGGTAGTAAATCCATGAAAAATGAGTCATATGGACCAGGAGTCATTCTGGGAATGGAGCACTGTGCCCGTATAATATCCCAGGCCGTGCCTGATGGTCGTTAAGCAGAGTAGGTGAAAATACTATCAGATCATTGACGGTGTCTGCACTTAGGAATTTAGGGACACATTCCCAGATTACATGATGATAGTAAATTATCTCAGACGGTTGTAAATCGGAATTGACAAATATAATTACTCCAGTGTGCACTGCCTATCTATTAACATCCATTTATGTAAAAATATTTGATTTTAGTAATAATGTACAGCTAATGAAAAACAAAAAATCACTGTTACAGATTGAATTGTGTCCCCCAAAGAGATATGCTGAAGTCCTAACCTCTGGTTCTTGTGAACATGACCTTGTTTGGAAATAGGGTCTTTAAAGATGTTACCAGTTAAGTTTACATGAGGTCATACTGGAGTGGGGTGGGTCCCAACTCCATGTGAATAATATTCTTACAAAAGAGAAGAGTTACAGAGACATAGAGAGAGGGAAGACGGCCATGTGAAGAGGGAGTTATGTTGCAGTTGCAAGTCAAGGAAAGTTGGGGGCTACTAGAAACCAAGAAATCAAGAGTCTTCCCCTAGAGCCTTCAGAGAGAATATGGCCCTACTAATACTCTAAATTCAGTTAGCCTGCAGAACAGTAAGGCAATAAATTTCTGGCCACCAACTTTGTGCTACTTTCTTACAGCCCCCTAGGAAACGAATACAGTAACCACTTACCTCATTTTAATAACAAAAACCTCATCGTAAATCCAAAGTTGTGTTTACTTCATATTCTTTCATGGTATCTGTACATAGTGGCACCACTACATTTTATTATAGGACTTCAAGATTCTCTTTACTATTTTATACAATGTTGGTTGCTTAGGAATAAATGCTGATTTTCAAGTACCCCAGGAATCAAGGCAGCACAGAGTTTAGCATAATAAATCATATAAGAGTCATGACAGTAGACAATAAACTCCAAAGAATATGTCTACAATGTAGAGTCTACACTTCTGTATTGAAGTCATTATAAAGACTGTCCATCTAACATGATAGGTAAGACTATACTGGTTAAGAAGATACATGCAAGATAATTGGGAAATGCAATTTTAAAGACATAAAACTAAAACTGGATATAAACCTTGACATGAGGAGAGGATAGAAAGCTTCAGTAAAAATGTTCTACATATCTCAGAGTATATAATAGGAATAATAAAATTGTGTGGACTTCTATATTAATTTTAAGAACCACAGAAACCTCTTAGGACTATAAGCACATCTTTTAATTATTCTTACCTGATGGCACCATTTTATATGATTCCTAGGCTTCCAGTTTTAAGAAAAATTGAACCCAGCAACCTTTGTTTCACAGATTTTTTTCTCCCATTTTTTTTTTTCCCTCAAGGGAGCAAGTATTTGTATCATAAAAATCCTCAGTAGTCTATTTCACCATCCACCTTCAATACAATATTTAGAATTTTACAGTATTATTAAGGAAGGAGCCCTGGTGGTGCAGGGGTTAAGCGCTCGGCTGTGAACTGAAAGGTTAGCGGTTTGAACTCACCAGCCACTCAGTGGGAGAAAGATGTGGCAGTCTGTGTCCTATAGTGTCACTGTGAGTTGGAATCGACTTGACGGCAATGGGTTTGGGCTTTACAGTATCATTAGATAAGCCAAGTTTTGTAAAGGTAGATATATAGTAAAACCTGTGAAAGCCAGAACCTGTGTAAGGTGGGTACCTGTTAGAGAAGGAAAGCTCAGATATTTTCTACTAGTAGAGAGCGATAGAAAAGTGGTAAGATTGCACCCTGTCAAAAGTGGGAAAACATGAAAGACCTGGAAAAATAAGGCAGTCTTGTCGAGTTCCGGTTCTCACAGGTTTCACTGTATCTGGGGAATCTGGGAAAATATAAACAAACAGACAAAAAAGACAAGTGTGGCCTAGACCTGGCTTAAAACATGTATTTTCCCCCTACTTTAGACTTTACTTATCATTTAGCAATGATATCTAACCCTTTTAGGAAACTAAGGGGAGATACAACAATCAAACTAAGTGCATAATGTAGGTAATGGCATCTAATGTAATCTGCAAAATCCAGTTAGGCTGTCCGAAGCTAAGGGAAGTTCATCTTCCTACAGGAATGAAACTTAAGACAAACAGGGAATGGATGCACAGCTTAGCTCAATGCCATCATAATATATAATTATTTCCTAGGCTCATTTTTACATGGAAAAAGGTTATCGTATACTTGAATAGTCTGAAGGAATAAAAAAAAGGTGGGTTATGAGAGACGCTGTCACTTTAGATAACCAGTTACACTCAGTCTCAGGAGATGGTTTAAGACAACAAGACGAGCGAAGTTAGAAATAGCCTGCAGGCCCCTGCTGAGTGGTGACAGCCCTGAGATCATCAGGGGGCACCTCATGATTGGGCATCAGTGCAGCCCAGCTTTCTGGGGCATCCACCTATAGAACCAAGTAAACACAACTCTATTGGAACTAAATGAAAATAATCTAAAACACCAAATAGTTTGGGGTTATCTTCTTCAAGTGATAAACTGTAGAAATTCACTGGAATTTTCAGGAATTAGTTATTATTGCATAAACATACCTCTTGATATGGTCTGTTAAGAAGCTTATACACTGCTTTAGGGTTTTCAAGTGCAGGCATTTTCTTGTTTGTTTGCTAAGATAAATGTTTTAATGATCTATTTTTGTCTTCTGTGAGCTCTTATCAATATTATTGATACTAAAAATAGATTGGTTCACACTAACTAACCAATGGCTCTCACACAGATGCCCCACACTTTGTGCTGATTTTCCTGGAAAACAGCTGCTCTTCCTGGTCTCTCAAACATTAATAAGAATAGATAAAAATAATAATAATTTAAAGAAATAGGTGGAGGGAAGTAGCGGCATCTTCTAGGAATCTGGAAGGATCCTAAGCATGATATATACACTTTCTCTAATGTTTACATAGAGTACAGCCCTGTAAAGGAGGTATCAGAGAAGTAAAGTGGCATGACAGGCTATTGGGCTAGGAGGAATCAGCACAAATTGGATTCAAACATAGATTTTGGGTCTCCAGAGCCCATGTCCTTGTTATTATCCCACCCTGCCCTGGCTTCAGTGTTCTGCACTTCCCCTCTGTCTCTAAAAGAAAACAGGCCTTGTTTACATTGTGGATACTTTAAGATCTAAATATATGGTCAAAAAAAAAAAAAAAAAAAGTATCCTCCTCATTCACAAGCACACGAATCATGTGCTGTCCTACCAAAGATCTGAGATTAAATACAAGCAGCTTTGTCCAAAATGATTTTGAGAAAGAAAACCTGTATTCTTTCTAGGTTTGTTGTTGAATCAACATATCATCCTATGTGAAAGCTAAACAAAAAGCGTATGTATGCATGTGTGTATCCATCTATTTTATCTAATGATTGTCTTTTTTTTTTTTTTCTCAAACATTTGGTAGTCAACTTGTTAATAGCTCTTGTAATTACATAGCTCTAGGTATATCTCCCCAGATACATCTCTATTCCCTTTTTTCAATAATGGTAAGATTCCAAGATATCTAAGAATATGAGGTTGAATCTGTAAGCATATATGGGCTGTGATAAAAAGCATTAAGTAATATTAGTATTATTAATACTCAGTCCCTCAACATCTCAAAAAAATTGCATGTTAAGAAAAAAAAGATTATTCTTTGGCTTTCCATTTTTGCATATTCTAGCATTAAACCTAACACCACTCTGATTTAGACAGATATAGTCAAGGATGTCCTTGAAAGGGGTAAGTTTTGAAAAATGATTACCCAGCTATTTCAAATACCTTTGAAATTGCATTTTATGTGTACCTCTTAAAACCCAAAGAAAGGAGTGTAAATCGCTGTTGTGCTAGGTTTTCTGTGAAGTAAACCTAATTATCCACATGTTTGGCTTGCATGTCACCTTGACTTAGAGCCAAGAAATAACTGAAGAAATATATACAGATAACAGGACCCCAGAGGGCAGATGCAGGCCAAGGTTAGAGTGAATTCTCTCTAGGGAAGTTTGCTTCAATATCCAGCTATGTTCCTTTTTCTTTTTTTAAGAACCTATATTTCAGTTTATTTTCTTAATCTGAAACTAAGCCTAGGGTTGAAATAGGGAACATTTCATCTTACTTTTCAGAAAAAAAAAAGAAATGGATTTTTGCATATTAATATATTTTGCGCATCTGTGGTATATAATGCAGAATCTGTATTTTGGACCACTACTGCATTGAAATTTTTTATTTAACCTTCTTGAGTCTGAGATACAAATATTGAATTAAAAAACCAAATAAAAGAAATAAAATCTAGCACTATTTTAAAAGTACATTTATAGCCACAAGAACCAGCTTTTGTGTGTGGTAACTCAGCTATTAAAACAGAGTAGAAGTGAAAAATCTTAACGGTAGAGTAAAGAAGGTGTCAGACCATCAACCGTGATACTCCCAATTGTACCTTCAAAGATTCTGTATTATTTTATAATATTAAATGTATAGTAGGATTCACCAAAGAGCCTTGGAACACAGAACAGTAAAGGTGGGCAATGGGTAGGAACTCAAAGATATGTAAAACACCATTTCTGCATTTGTTGGATTTATAGTTTGGTTCAACACACAATACAAAAACACATAAATTAAATTCCCCTATTTGTATCCATTGGAACCCTGGTGGCACAGTGGTTGAGAGCTCAGCGGCTAACCAAAAGTTTGGCAATTCGAATCCACCAGCCTCTCCTTGGAAACCCAATGGGGTCCTACAGGGTCACTATGAGTCAGAATCAACAGCAATGGGTTTAGGGTTTTTTTGATTGTTTGTTTTTTTTTTGTTTTTGGTATATGTATCCATTACCACAACTGAAAATAAGAAAGAATCTCTCTCACTGGGTTGTTTGAGGGTTATTAAGAGAGCTAATTTAAAGCATTTAGTGCCAGGCCTTCAGTCGGCTTTTCCAATGTCTACATTCTGTAAGAGTGATTGGTGGAACATGACATATGGAAATACGTGATTAGATGCTCTCTCACAACATTAAGATTTTCTGATTCCAAACGTAGACAATAAAATGTCCTTTTCTTGGTATAGTGGGTTTGACACAACACCAAAACCTGCATAAAGACGATTTGCCCTAGAGATATAAACAGAAAAGAAACTGAGTAAACCAGTTGGTGTCCAGTCAATTCTGATTCATGGTGACCCTACTTTCACCCATGAAACATATCCAAAAGCCAACTTCCTTATTGATGCCTCATAGTTCCATTAAGTCATCATGCCTATCTCTTCAGAATGATTCAATACTTGCTGTCCACATTCTTGAACCCTGAGCATTTCCTCAACTTCTTTCTTTTCTGAATTCTGCCTCTAAACTTCTCATATAGTGCGCTATATTTGCTTACAATTTGGGGGATCAACTAGTCTTTATATTTGATTCTAAGCCTTATTGCCCCGGCTTCAATCACAATTCCTCTATCACAATAATGCTGTATATTGACTCAGGCTGTACGGCATTTGCCACAACAGGTGATGTGCCCTCAAGTTCCAGGTTAGCCTCTGTGTCTTTCTACCTCCATATCATGGGTAGTATGTCCACCATACTCATTTCTATATTACAGTAACTTTCTTTATATCTTCAATATGTATTGTTATAATTCATTGAACTTCTTCTATCATTTCTGGAAAAAGTAAGAGTGCCAGACTGTGGAAATCTCAAATCACAACAGCAAGGGAAAAAAGTGCTTTCATTAAGCTTGAAATATTTGTGTTAAGTTATTTCATTCTGTTACTGTGTAGGTCAATTATTATAAAGGATCAGAGAATAAAAACTTCTGCCTCCTTCTAAATAATAGTATAGTAGATTAAAAAGAGAAAGAGAGAGAAGAAATAATGCTGTTTGACCAGAACATAATACAGAAAGATATAATGGATATTTATATTTATGATATTATGGTTTATTAATTCATCATTCAAAACAAATCTCCAAGTTATTATTCTGAAAATCTAAAGCTAAGAGGTATATTTATATTCATATGTGTCTCTTAAAGGAAATTTTCAGAATACAAGCAAAATAATTTAGCTCATCAATTAAGAACTAGTGAGCAGTATTTTTTTCTTTTCAACAGATTAAAAACTGTTGCCTTAATCCTTAAATATAAAGTAAATGAAATAAATATTCCATTTTAAGCAATTTAAATGATTTTGTATTATTGCAACTAAGAATCAAAACAATAATGAAAATCAAATTATAATATTCTATGTAATTGTCTTTTAGTTGTTAGTCATATTTACATTGTCTTAGAGTTTTTGTTAAATAATCTAATCAGTTATACATATATTGTAATGGCAAATGAAAGATAAAAGATGCTGGAACGCTACTCAAATCTGTAAAATGTTTGCTTCTCCTGAATCTGATTGTAGAATTTATGTAAAATATATAAATCCTGTATATATGTTGTAGTTGTTGTTAGGTGCTGTCAAATTGATTACAACTCATAGAGACCCCACATGACAGAGCAGAATTTCCCCATAAGGTTTTCTTGGCTGTAATTTTACAGATTACAGCTGTCTTTCTTCCGTGGAGTTGCTGGGTGGATTTGAACCACCAACTTTTCAGTTAGCAGCCAAGTTCTTAACCATGGCACCCTCAGAGCTCCTTTCTATATATATCTATGTATCTTTTATACATCCTACCCTTTACATTTTTTTCCTTTGCCATTGAGTAGATTTCGACTCATAGCGACCCTATAGGACAGAGTAGAACTGCCCCATAGGGTTTCCGAGGAGAGGCTGATGGATTCAAACTGCGATATTTTGGATAGCAACCAAGCTCTCAATCACTGCACCACTAGTGCCCTCAAATACTGCTGAGACTGCCTTGTACTCTCAGTCAATGCTGAGCGTTACATGGTGCGGTACAATTAAATTACAGTGGTCTTTGAGTGAAGAAATACGAATGAGGTTTAGAATCCAGTAGGCCATTTTTTGTCTTTAGTATTATAACAAAGCACAAATGCACTTTCCTTTAAAGTATTCATCTGTGAAATGAGGATAACAACCCAAACCTAGCAGCGTTGTGGTGAGACTCAATAACGTGTCTCGTAAACTTAATAGCCACCACAGATTGTCAAATATTTTTTGATAATTCCCCCATTGTTGTTGTTAGTGCCATTGAGTCAATTCCGACTCATAGTGACCCAATGTGACAGAGGAGAACTATCCCACAGGGTTTTCTAGACTAATTTTATGAGAGCCACAGGGTGGGTTCGAATTGCTAATCTTTTGGTTAAGCAGCCAAGCGCTTAACCGTTGCACCACCAGGGCTCCTTAATTCACTTATTAGAATGTGAGATACCTATGGAAGGTAAAAGAGCCTTCTGTGTGTTCAGACTGTATTTCTGCCAAGCATAATCCACAGTCTTCAACTCATATCGAGCAAAATATAGCATTCAGAACCCCAGTATGATGATAGAAAACCACCTGGGAGTTACTATATAATGTTAGCATTTGCAATTTACAGAAACCATAGCATAATAATAATATTTTAAAATAATTATCAGACTTGTTATGCAACTTCAGACAAACCAATAATATAGTCTCTACTCTTTGCCATGGTAGGCACCAATTTAAGGAAAAGTGGCAATACAGATACCAAAATAATTGTAACATGCTTTCATGCATTGTTGGTGAGCATAAAAATTAGTACTATCCATTTTGAGGCAATTTGCTTCTATAAAAATATACATAATTATCAATAGAACTGGCAATCACAAATTAATCTTTGGATATGTTCGTAGATAAAGTACCCCACAATAAATGATAGGGTATAAATTACCATCTATGGGGGATTTCTTTCACACATATGGACTATCTATGATAGGAGAAAGGGAAAATACAAAACAATGTTATGGTATGATGCTTTTTTTGTGTAAATGAAGAAGTTGTTGTGTGTGTGTTCATACTTTTATATGCATATTTACTCTGAAATAAAACACAAAGAAAATGTTAATAGTAGTTAACACTATGGAGAGAACTGGAGGATGTGGCAAGAAAAAGTTAACTTTTTATTTTTTTAATCTGTACCTGTTGTTTAAATTTTCAAAATTTTGTAATTTCTATTTTAATTATAAGCATTTCTTCCCTTCATATACAGTATACTGTTTTTAAAGGTTATATAAATAATGAATTTAGATATTAAATATATCAACTCTGTTTATCCAGTTTGTGTGGCATAAGGTGTCATCCTCACAGAGTGTGGACTAATCAATTTAACTTGGAATGCTTCTATTTAAATATGTAGGAAGAACACTTTCTTGAATATTTTCAAGCCATAACCCCAATCTTACAAAATTTATTTTTTTAATTGTTCTGGATAAAACATAAAATTACTTGAAATTTTCATTGCACAAGGCCTGAATTATGAGAGATCAGAACACTTAGGTATGACTTAGAAGATTCTAGTGTGGCAGGCTTGTATGATTCTGACCACAATTTGCTCTAATTCATTTCTGGATTTTACAGAAAAAACTTAAACCACTGGTGATAATGCTGTCAAGTCTGGTTCTGTTAACACTTCCTCTTGCGCAAGTCCTTAGTAGTAGGTCGGTAGTTAGGATTCGAGACTTTATCACTCTTGCCAAGCAACATACCAAAAAAGGCTGCTAATTTTTCTGAATGGAATTAAAAATTAGTCATGCCACTGCACCTAACTGGATCCCGGGTGAAGGTACAAAAGAATTGGGAGAATAAAGTATCTTTTTAATACATCACTGGAGACCAAAAATCCAGAATTGAGTGTGTAATGAATACACACTGCAATAATAAAGAGACATAAATAGCCATATCACAAATCACTGTTCCAAGGGAGTGGGAGGATGGGGTTCACAACTGAATATCCTAAGAAAAACAAAAATCATAAAAATAATTAAAGAAAATTTAAATAATTTACTTCTTGCCATATAACATTTTAAAATAAATAAGGGATTAAAAACTGTCCCAAATTTGGTGTCAGTCAAAATAATCCAATTAAAATTCAATAATCTCTGTTGCAGTAACTTGTTCTCTGCATTAATATGAAATTTCATGAAACATAAACATCAGCATTACATAATATTAAAACAAATTTTTGTGTAACCAATCATGTATTGTGAACTAGTACGTCTGTGTGTGATACGTGTGACAACAGAGTTTGTGTTGATACAAACAGACAATACTCTTCAGTAGAAGACTGCTCCAAGAGACAAGGTATGGAGTATTTTAGAAACAGAATCTTCTATTCAATTTTCCCTGCAGTCTGCTCCAAGTATTTAAGAAGGACCAGGGCATTCATATATTGTAAGGGGAGGATAACAATTAATTTTGCAGTTTTCAGCAGGTTTAAAAAGAAAAGCATGGACAGGGTAAACGACCTGGTACCAAGCTACTGTTTTTATAAGCCTAATAGGATTTGTTGTGATTCTTTTTTCTTTTCTTTTAATTGTGTTGAAATTTTACCCAGCAAATTAGGTTCCCATTTAACAATTTTTATACAAATTGTTCCATAACATTGGTTACAATTTTCACAATATGTTAGCATTCTCATTATTTCCATTCTGGTTATTCTACTTCCATTGATCTAGCTTCCCTTCCCCTCCTTGCCTTTTCATCTTTGCTTTAGTGTAATTATTGACTGTTTGGTCTCATAGAGTGGATTGTTTAAGGGAGCACATTACTCATGGGTGATATTGTTTATTTTATAAGCCAATCTGTTATTTGGCTGTAACGTGACCTCCAGAAGTAGATTCAGTGTCAGGTTTAATGGTTATCTTAGGGCGAGAGTTCCTCTAGTCTCTATTGGTCTAGTAGGTCTGGCCTTTTTTAGGAATATGAATTTTGTTCTATATTTTTCTGCCATTCTATCGGAGACCTTCTATTATGTCCCTGGTCAGAACAGTCGGTAACGGTAGCTAGGCACCATCTAGTTCTTCTGATGTCAGGTTAGAAGTGGCTGTGGTTCGTCTTGGGCTATTAGTCTTGTGGACTAGTTTCTTCTTTGAGTCTTTGGTTTCCTTCATCCTCTTTTGCTCCAGATGTAGAGACCGATAGTTGTATCTTAGATGGCTGCTTGCAAGCTTTTAAAACCTCAGATGCCACTGACCAAATGAAGGTGTAGAACATTATCTTTTGACTAAGTTGTCCCATGAGACTATGGTCTTAGGCTTTTTAACCCAGTAAACCAATCCCAAGTGTTATTTGGATATGTCTAGGAAGTCTCTGTAACTGTGCCCCCATGTGCTTTATTACATGTGTGGATATATATGCTGCACACACAAATATATATATACATATGCCTCAGATACACCTATGCATGCACGTGCATGTACTAGCATATGCTTTCCTATATACATATATGCACACATATCTACCTGTGTAACCACATACGTATTTTTGGTTGTTATTACTGTTGTTGCAAAATTGTATATGTTATAGAATTTACCGAAATTGTCCTTTTTTGGTGTATACTTCTTAGTGTCCTCATTTACCTTGGTCCGGTTGTGCAGACTACACCTATGTTTGTACTGCCTTTCCCATCACCAAAAATAACAAGTATCTACTATCTATAAAGTGATTCCCCATCCCTCCTCCTTCCACTGCTGGTAACTATCAAAGAACGTTGCTTTCTGTGTGTATCTGTATTATTGGAATTTTTATAATAGTGGGACCATACAATATTTGTCCTTTTGTGATTGATCAGCATAATGTCCTCCAGATTCATCCATATTATAAGATGCTTCACAGACTCCTCATTATTTGTTACAGTTGCGTAAAATTCCATTGTATGTATGTATCACAATTTGTTTATTCATTCATCTGTTGATGGGCACAAGCTGTTTCCATATTTTTGCTATTGTGAATAATGGGGCAGTGAACATGGGTGTGGATACATCTATTTGTGTCACTGCTCTTATGTCTTTTGGATATATACCTAGGAGTGGGATTGCTGGATCATAATGTATTTTTATTTCTAGCTTTTTGAGGAAGCGCCACACCATGTTTCACAGTGGTTGTACCATTTTATAATCCTACCAGCAGTGTATAAGAGTTACAATCTCCCCACAACCTCATCAGCATTTGTTTTCTGTTTTTTTGATCATTGTCATTTTTGCAGGGGTGAGGTGATATCTCATTGTAGTTTTGATTTGCATCTCTCTAATGGCTAATGGAAGGAGCCCTGTGGCTCAGTGGTTAAAGAGATCAACTGCTAACCGAAAGGTCAGTGGTTTGAAACCACCAGTAGCTCAGAAGGAGAAAGATGTGGCAGTCTGCTCCCATAGAGATTTACAGCCTTGGAAATCCTATGCAGTTGCTCTGAGTCAGAATCAACACAATGGCAGTGGGTTTGGTGGCAATGGCTAATGACTGTGAACATCTCATTATGATTCTTAGAGAAAGAAGCCCAAAAACCAAACCCATTGCTGTCCAGTCAACTCCGACTCAGAGCAAACCTATAGCACATAGTAGAAGTGCCCCATAGAGTTTCCAAGGAGCAGCTGGTGGATTTGAACTGTTGACCTTTTGGTTAGCAGCCAAGCTCTTAACCACTGTGCCATCACGGCTCCCCTTTAAACCAGGATATCCAAATGGTAATGATTTGGATTTTTATGTTTGTTTCTTTATATGGTATTTTGTATTGATTGCTTGATTCTTTGATTGATGGTTTGATATTTTGAATTGATTTGTTAATTTTTTTGCTGATTGTTGAATTTTCTGTTGTTATCTTTCTGCTGGTTTTTTAACCCAAATGTGAGTTTCAAAATTTTTGATAGAATTCACTTTGCCAGATTTCACCAATTTTTTGATAAATGTCCAGCTATTTATGAAACTGATTCTATCACTTAAATTCTTAGCTAAAGTTCCTAGAATTTTTTCTCTTCAAAATTAGGTTGTCTCTATTTAATAAGCCAAACTGATAACTTCATTATAGTCAGGCCTTTCCTTTAACATTATTTATTTTGTATTTCTTAATGCAGTGGAAGAGGAAATATTTGGCCTAGGGGTCTTTCTTTCTCAGCTTAAAATACATTTTAGTCAATCATCTGTAGAATTTTATTAAAGATTATGTCTTATAATTGCAAAAACTGTAGTCATGCCCATACAAAGAGAGCTGATTTACACAGCACCAATATTCATTCCTTTTGGATTAACTTTTGTTCTCCACAGTTTCGGTGATGGACCAGAATTTTAAAGTGTCTGTCCTGGCCCTCTTAGACTCTTAACAGTCTTAAAGCATTACAGGGCAAGATATTTGAACCAAATGATGTGTTCCTTGTTTAATTTATCCACCCAATGTAAACTAGCTGATATTATAGTAAATTTAGGTTATAACATTGACTATTTGAATATTCAGTACTTTATAGACAAAGAAGTCAGCCATTAAGTTACATTCCTCTATAAAATCAAAACAATTTTCTTTCAAGGTATTAAGGGGCAGATACTAAAAAAGCACAGATCTATTAGTTTTTTAGAGATTGAGAGTAGTGTTAAGACAAGAATTGGTCTTCATTCTTAATTTTGATGGACCATACCTGAACCAAGGGAGGAGTTAGCAGCTAAGTGCCCTGTTAGGGGTTGGGAGAAAGGAAAGAACCTTGCAAAATCCTCATTGTATATGTTCTCAATTTGTATAGCCATTTCATTTCTATAAAGTTCTGAATCCTTAGCTAAATAAACTAGAAACTTATAACAGGTGAGACTGGTTTCCTTCCACCTATCTGAAATCCATTTCCAATGTAGCAAATAAGAGAAAAGAGATGAGGCTGGAGCGTAAATAGAGGCCAATCATTACTGACTTTCTAAACATTGTATTTGGTTGAATACTACTGGGAAAAAAATGAGGAACATTTGAATGTTTTAATAAGTAAAGTGCCATAGCCATATCTGTGATTTGTGCAAGCAAGACTGAAGTAAGCATAAGGGACTGGAGCAAAGCATGACTGGAAATGAGTGGGTGCAAACAAAAGTTGTAGCCATGATTCTCATGAGTGGTAGTGGTTACAGGGGTGGATAGAAGTGGAGGAATTGAAGAATATTTAACTGGTTGACTAGAAGGAATTGATAAAGGCTGAAATAGAGGAAAATATTTAAGGTTGGTTTTAACAAATGGGTTAATGTTGATGCCACTGATTTTAAGAAATCTGAACAGCTTGGGGGTCAGAAGGATATGAATTCAAAGGTGGACATGTTTATTTTGTTGTACTAAGTGGCCATACACGCTGACATATCCAGATTTCAATTGGAAATATGAAGAAGAGGAAAGAGGCTTACACTAGATAAAATAATTTGGACATCATGGGCATATATATGGTCATTGCAACCATGAAAATAGATAAAATAGTCTACAGAGAACATGGGTCATTAGAAGGGTAGAAAGACCGGTAATTGTGTAATATGATGAAAAATAGAAACTATAAAGGTAAACAAAAAGAATGCCACAGAGACAGGAGTAAAATCAGGAGAATGGGAAGGGACTTTTCCCAAAAAGTATATAATTATATTCTTTTAAATATGTTGTAGAAAAAATGATGTATTCTGATGCCTAAAATAAGAAAGGTATTGGTGATAACATGCTATTGTTATTCAGTGCTGTTGATTGGGTTCCGACTCATAGTGACCTTATGTACAACAGAATGAAACGCTGCCCAGTCCTGTGCCATCCTCACAATCATTGCTATGTTTGAGTCCATTGTTGCAGCCACTGTGCCAATCCATCACCTTGAGGGTCTTCCTCTTTTTTGCTGTCTACTTTACGAAGCATGATGTCCTTCTCCAGGGACTGGTCCCTCCTGATAACATGTCCAAAGTAAGTGAGACAAAGTCTCACCATCTTCGCTTCTAAGGAGCATTCTGGCTGTACTTCTTCCAAGACAGATTTGTTTGTTCCTCTGACAGTCCATGGTATATTCAATATTCTTCACCAACATCATAATTCGAAGTCATCAATTCTTTTTTGACCTTCCTTATCTATCTTTTGCATGCATATGAGGCCATTGAAAATACCATGGCTTGGGTCAGGTGTCCTCAAATTGACATCTTTGCTTTTCAACACTTTAAAGAGGTTTTTTGTAGCAGATTTTCCCAATGCACTACATCATTTGATTTCTGGACCACTGCTTCCATAGAATTTGATTGTGGATCCAAGTAAAATGAAATCCTCAACAACGTCAGTCTTTTCTCTGTTTATCATGATGTTGCTTGTTGTTCCAATTGTGAGGATTTCTGTTTTCTTTATGTTCAGGTGTAATCCATACTGAAGGCTGTAGTGTTTGATCTTCATCAGTAAGTGCTTCAAGTCCACTTTGCTTTCAACAAGCAAGGTTATGTCACCTGCATATTGTAGGTTGTTAATGAGTCCTCCTCCCATCCTGATGTCATGTTCTTCTTCCTATAGTCTAGCTTCTTGGATTATTTGCTCAGCATACAGACTGAATAAGTATGGTGAAATGATACAACACTGACATATACCTTTCCTGATTTTAAACCATACAATATCCCCTTGTTCTGTTCGAACAACTGCCTCTTCATCTTTGTTCAGTTTTCTCATGAGCATAATTAAGTGTTCTGGAATTCCCAATCTTCACAATGTTATCCATAATTTGTTATGATCCACACAATCGAATGCCTTTGCACAGTCAATAAAACACAGGTAAACATCTTTCTGGTATTCTCTGCTTTCAGCCAAGATCTATCTGACATCAGCGATGATAGCCTTCGTTCCACATCCTTTTCTGAATCCAGCTTGAATTTCTGGCAGTTCCCTGTGGATATACTGCCACAACTGTTTTTGAATGATCTTCAGCAAAATTTTACTTGTGTGTGATACTAATGATATTGTTAGATAATTTCCACATTCTGGTGGAAGCCCGTTTAACAGAGTGGTAGGGACTAGAAAGGAGTAAATTAAAATGTAATAAGTGGAACATGTGGAAAATGTCACTAAGGCATTTCTTTCAAAAATTGTTTCATTTGTATACTTTCTATTGGTATGACTTCAATTCATTAATCTTTTCTTTGGCAATGTCTAATCAGCCGTTAATCCCACCCTGTCTTAGTTATCTAGTGTTGCTATAACAGAAATACCACAAGTGGATGGCTTTAACAAACAGAAGTGTATTCTCTCACAGTCTAGAAGGCTAGAAGTCCCAATTCAGGGTGTCAGCTCCAGAAGAAGGCTTTCTCTGTCGACTCTGGAAGAAGATTCTTGTCATCAATCTTCCCCTGGACTACAAGCTTCTCTGCATGGGAACCCGGGGTCCAAAGGACACCTTCTGCTCCCAGCACTGCTTTCTCATTGGTATGAAGTCCCTCCTCTCTGCTTGCTTCCCTTTCCTTTTATCTCTTGTAAGATAAAAGGTGGTGCAGGCTATACTCCAGGGAAACTCCCTTATATTGGATCAGGGATGTGACCTTAGTAAGGGTGTTACAATACCACCCTAACCCTCTTTAACATAAAATTATAATCACAAAATGGAGTACAACCACACAATACTGGGAATCATGGCCTAACCAAGCTGACATATATTTTCGGGGGACACATTCAATCCATGACATTCTACCCTTTGGCCCCCAAAAATTCATGTCCTTACTACATGTAAGACACATTCACCCTATCATATCGTAGCCAAAGTATTAAATCAACTCCAAGTCCAAAATCCAAAAATTCCTCTTCATTTGTGAAATCTAGAATACAAGTTATCTGCTTCCAAAGTACAATGGCAAAACAGGCACAAGCTAGACATTTCCAAAGAAGACATAAAACAGGCACCAAGAAAGTCAGCAGAACACACTGCATTAGCTCTCAAGGCTTTGCAAATAATCCTCCATTCTCTGAGACCATTTACACAATGGCTCTGCCCTCCAGACTCTAGGTATTGGCCATACTCTCTAGATTCTGAGTAGAAGCCTCTCAGCTCTAAACTTCAGCTCTGTCTTCCAGGCCCACAGGGATGGCAACTCTGCTCCCTTGCTTTAGGCGCACCATTCTCCTAGTCCATCGGAGTAGCGGCAACTCTACCCTTAGAAACACCAGAGGCCGTGGCTCCACCCTTTGAAACCTCAGAGGTCAAGGCCATACCTTTTGTGACTGAGGCAGCTTGGCTTCCTGTGTTTCTTGTCTCTTCAGCTTCTGCTTCCTGGTTCCTTGGCCTCTGGGCCCCTAGGGCCTCACGCTCACATCTGCCCTGCTGGGGCAAGTGTTCCAAGGCTCTGTAGCTCCACTAGTAAGTGCCTAGTGGCACCACACTCCACCAGTAAACTTCAGCCAGAAGGCACTCAGCTCTCTTGCTCCATGGATCAGCTGCAGCCCTGCCTGGTGCTGGTCTCCTGGTTCTGCTGCTGCTGGTTCTCTGCCACTGCCGGTACTCTGCCACTGCTACTTCTCTGCTGCTTTTGGTCCTCTATCCATTCACACTTTCAAAACTGCTTCCACATTTTAGGTATCTCTTACAGCAGCACCCTACTCCCAGTACTAAATTCTGTCTTAGTCATCTAGTGCTACTATAGCAGAAATACCACAAATGGATGGCTTTAACAAACAGAAGTATATTCTCTCACAGTCTAGAAGGCTAGAAGTCCAAATTCAGGGTGTCAGCTCCAGAAGAAGGCTGTCTCCATCAGCTCTGGAGAAACGTTCTTGTCATCAATCTTCCCCTGGACTACAAGCTTCTCTGCATGGGAACCAAGGGTCCAAAGTATGTGCTCTCCTCCTGGACTGCTTTCTTGGTGGTATAAGGTCCCCAATTCTCTGCTTGCTTCCCTTTCCTTTTATCTCTTATAAAATAAAAGGTGGTGCAGGCCACACTCCAGGGAAACTCCCTTACGTTGGATCAGGGATGTGACCTTAGTAAGGGTGTTACAATTCTGCCCTAATCCTCTTTAACATAAAATTACAATCACAAAATGGAGGACAACCACACAATACTGGGAATCATGGCTTAACCAAATTGACAGATATTTTGGGGGGACACAATTCAATCCATGACGTACCTTGTGTATTTTTAACTTCACACATTTTGGTTTTCATCTCTAGAAGTTTGACTAGGGTTTTTTTTTTTAATCTTCCATGCCTCAACTTAACTTTTTTAACATATGGAATATAGTTATAGTAACTCTTTTTAATGCCTTTGTCTGCTAATTCTAACATCTGTATCATTCCTGGGTTGGTTTCAATTGCTTGATTTATTACTTCATAATGGGTAGTTATTTCCCTGCTTCTTTGCGTGCCTAGTAATTTTTTATTGAATGCCAGACATTGTATTTTGCCTTGCTTAGAAAAAGGTATTTTTGTATTCTTGTAAATATTCTTGACCTTTGTACTGTCACATAGTTCACTTACTTGGAAACAGTTTGATCAAAATAAGTTTTGATTTTGAAACTTATTAGGAAGGATGCAACTAGTGCTCAATCTAGGTCTAATTATCCCCCATCACAGAGGCAAGACCCTTCTATGCATTACACCCAAAGCCACCTGAATCCTGGGGATTCTATTCTGGTTGATGTAAACTGGCAATGTGCCATCCATTGCATAAGTACTGGTAGCTATTACTTCTAATCCTTTTGGTTTATTTGTTTTCAACTTCAGCTGGTTTCCTCAGATATACATGCTGATCTGCATTTAAATACTCAAGGGGTATTCTCTGCAGATCTCTGGAGTTCTCTCTGTGTAGCTCTCTTTCCTCTAGTACTCTGCCCTATGAAATATAGCTACCTTGAACTCAGGCTTTCAACCCAATTTGTCACCTCACGTAGTCTCCTGGACTCTGACTGGGTTACCTCTCCCTGTACCACTGTCAGGCAATTCTCTCAAGGAAACTAAGAATATGAAATGTTCAGTATCTTGCCCAAGGTAGAACTGAGACTCTAAATTAGGTTTCTCTCTCTCCAAAAACCCACAGTCTTCTTGTTCCCACAACGAATACATCCAGCCAGCATTCCATCTCAGGTGTTGCCACCAAGGACAGATTGGGAAATGATATAGACTCTTTCTGTTATGCCAACAAGATTCTGCCTATCTCATGCACTAGCTTACTACATAGCGCAAAGTATTTTTTAAAAAAAAAGCTCAAATTAAAAAGTCTGGGCACTCCATATCCCTTTATTACAGCAGTTTTTCTTGCATGTGCACCCAGTGTGGGTATGTGATGAGTTAGGGCTGTGGGTAGGAGCTGCTGCAATTCTTTTTTGTGTGTGTGTGTATGTGTGTGTGAAGAGGTAGAGGTTTATTGAAATATAAACATTTGAGAACATGTAAGATAGAAAATAACCACAACATATACAGACACTTGCTATAAGAAGATGTCTGAGGTATTTACCCACTGCCTAGGCTACCCATGTGCTGTCACATTTTCCTGGTTAAAATACATATACGATAAGGAGGGGGAGGGACAGAGCTGCCCAGGCTGCCTGCCTACTGTGTGGTCTTCAGGAATGCACCTCAAGGAAAGCACCTCCTAGATCAGGGCCCCCCTCCTGGGGTATCTGCTGGTACCCCCACTCTCAGGCCTTCTGAGACTCTGCTGTTGTTCTTGAGGGCTGTGACAGTATGCTCAGAGAGTGAGGCCGGGCAAGCTGCCTGGGGAAAGGTGAAGGACCCAATGACCAGAGAAACAGTACACTGTCCCTTTGTCCCTTGGATGGGAAGAGTCCATCCTTCGTGACCGACCCCCTGAGAAAGACATACTTGACAAGTATCTGAGACACCTTCAAGTGGGCCAAGGCCAGCCAAGCGGGATCCCAGATGCACTTCCTCACCCACACCCTGTGCTTGCCTGGTGCATAAGGCTTCTGAGGCCAGAACAGGGTCCACCCCTATGCATGGGGCTGTGACGGTGTGTGTTTGCCTGTGCAGGGTTTGGGGAGGGGAGAGAATATGCAGTCCAGCAGAGACTCTGCTTAACAGACTGAGGTATCTGTTTTGTGCTCAAGCTTTTGATTCTCCTTTCCTTTCCGAGACAGGTTTAAATGTGAGTTGTGCCATGGGCTCACACCAGTGTGGTCTACTGTTAGGGGACCCTCGAGGCAGAAGACACCTAATTAATTAGTACTCCATTGGTTATCAGGCCACATCTAGTCACCTCCCCCACTCTTTTACTCACTTTCTCTAAGCTGTTTTGCAGACCCTCTAGAGAACCCCAGACGGGTGCAGATCTAACCGGCTCTGAATAGTCAAAGATGCGCAGAACAGATAGCCGACAGACGACTCTGGGCTGCCACGCATGCTCAATAACACAAGAGAACTCAAGTCAAGGCATGAAAAGACTCATGTCAAGGAACTAAAATCACCAGACATACGTCATCTGCAGTAGCTGAGCCCATTTCAAAAGTGAAGAGTCCGTCGGCCACTTCCGTGCCGAGCCTTAGCCTCACCTAGTAATGAATAACCTATAGAAACTATGAATAGTTAAAAGTCCCTGCTCCTGCCCACCGCCTTCCTCCACTCCTTCATGAATATGTATAATTATAAAGTGTGAATGCTTCCTCAAATTGAGTGAGTCAGTCTGAAGTCAATACCTCTGAGTTCCAGCTTGCTAGCCTGCGAAGAAACGCTTTCTTCCTCTCAAAAACAGCATCTGAGAGATTGGCTTCTTGCACCCTGGGCACGGAACTCATTGGTCGGGTTTCAATTTCTGGCATCCCAGGTGGGACCTTAAACAGTTCTATCTACAGTTTGCCCAGTTTCGCTGGAGCCTTGCCAGCTGCGTCCCAACTTATCAGCACCCTCAGTGTGCGCCTGGATCTCTTTTGATTCAGAGGAGGCAGGTAAGTTTGAGCCCAGTGGGTTGCGTTCCCGGTTACGGTGCAAACCCAACTTTGAGAGGACCAAACAGATCTGGTCTGGTCTGGAGGAGCCGGATGGATAAGTCAGTTCCCCAGATATGGTCGAGAGGAGACTGGGAGGTTGAAACGGAGACTGCTAAGAAACCCCCGGTGTGAGTTCCGCTTCAGGGCTCACGATTTCAAGGATTGAGGCGGCCCGCCAAGACACCTCCGCCATTAAGTCCCATTAACTGCTGGATGCTGAGACTCCGTCCTCTGGTCTGGTGTGAGCTCACTCTGTCTGTCTGTACGTGTGTGTGTGCATGTTGTGTAAAGAAGAGTAGGCATGCCATCGATCCCCAGTGTTCACCATTGGGTTGTATTTTAAAGTATTGACAACAGTTCAGCTACGGGGATATGAAAAAGAAAGTCACGATCAAGTACTGTAAGCAGGACTCAGTACAATATTCCCTTGGGTCAAGTGAGAAATGGTCAACTTATGGTTCTTTATCTTATGATACCATCCTGAAGTTAATGTTGTTATGCAAAAGGGAGGAGAAATGGGACAAAATCCCTTATGCGCAGGCCTTCATGGCGTAATATCAAAACAGAAATTTATAGAACAATGCAGATTAATGGTTCAGAGGGCCGAAAAGCCACGAGACCAGAAAGACAAAGAGGAAGAGATCTTAGCAGAAAGTGAGCCTTAGGAACCTCTCCCTTCCCAATGGCACACCCTCTTATGTGCCGGGGGCAGCAGCTGCTGCCCCCTAGGCCACAACTCCAGAATCCAGCAAGGGTCGGAAACTGGAAAGAGAGACTAAGAAAACGGCAGAAAACTTATACCCCGATTAGAAGAAGTGGCCTCTCCTTCTCACACCTGCAGTGGTGTTCAATTTGGCCAGGGGCCTCCCTCTTCTGATAAAGGGCAAGGGCAGTTTCCTCTTCACCAGGTTCCAGCGGGAATAGACGATCAACCGGTGCCCCGCCCCTTTGTGTGGGTGCACGCCCCTTTCACTTCTACTGATTGACTGAACTGGAAGAGATCAATGACCAATTACCAAAAAGACCCCAGGCCAATGGTAGAGTTCTTTCAGAGTGGCTTTGATACTCAGCAACCAACTTGGGCAGATGTACAAGCCTGCCTCTGAGGCCTACTGACTCAGGAGGAAAGGAGAATGGTTTTAGAGAAGGCAAAGCAAGAGGCAGGAAGACTTCATGAGGAAGGAAACAACGCTGCTAGGCAGCCAGCAGATGTGGCCGTGCCCCTTCAAGGCCCCAAGTGGGATCCAAACCAGGCTAATGATATAGTTTTCTTACAACATTACTGAGAATGTATTCTAGAGGGAGTCTGGCGGGGAGTGCCCAAACCCAAAAACCTTAACAAAATTCAAGAGGTTCACAAAAAGCCAGATGGAAATCCCTCTGCCTTCCTCGAACAGGTCCTAGAGGCTTACAGAAAACATATTGATGTAAATTGTGATGACCCTACTTTCCAGAAAGTTGTTAACCTGACTTTTATCTCTCAGAGCGCACCTGACATAAGGCGTAAGTTACAGAAACTAGAAAATGGGCTACATATGACCACCTCGCAATTAGTCGAGGCAGCCTTTAAAGTCTCCAATAACGGAGACCAGAACAGGAGAAGCAGCAGCACCAAGAAATGAAACAAGCTAGCCTGCCGGCTGTTGCCCTGGGTGGGCCAAGGTGTCTCCTGACACATGGAAAGGTAAGTACCCCAGGCCCTACGCCTCTAGTCCCACCTCAGAACTCGGGGCACCCAGCAAAGCTGCGGCCCCAACAGTGTGCCTATTGCAAACAAGAAGGCAACCGGAAACAAGAATGTCCTAACCACCTGACCTGGGGTCAGAAGGAGCACCCTCCTCAAGGGTGGGCATGCCACACGCTCCAGGGAAGTGGCTCAGGTGAGGATCAAGAGTGACGGGGCTCTACCACTTACCGGCTCAATTCCCATCCCCCACGAAGAGCCCCAGGTGCAGCTAAAAGTGGGCAATCAATTTAGGGACTTCCCTGGTGGACACTGGAGCCACCTATTTGGTATGAAATATGCTTACTAGCCCACTGTCCCCAAAGACACTCACCATCACAGGCATCTTGGGAGAGACAGTTAAAAGAAATTTTCTCCAGCCTACGGACAGTAAAACTGAAGATAAAATACTGACTCATGGTTTTCTTTACATGCTGGAATGCCTGACCCCCTTGTTAGGGCGGAATTTATAGGCAAAACTGAATGCACAAGTTTCGTGTCATCAAGGACAGTTACAGGTCCAGGTTCTGCCAGACCAGGGATGGGCCCTGCAAGCAGCCCTGCTCCAAGGAGATACCGCCCTGGGAGCTGGACCTATTCCAGAGACCATTCTTCACCAGTGTTTTCAGATGGCAGCAGGTTCATGGATCAAGGGACGTGACAGGCTGGATATACTGTAGTGTCCCTTCACGCGACCTTAGAGTCAGAAGCCCTTCCTCCCAGAACTTCAGCCCAGAAGGCTGAATTGATCACACTGACCAGAGCATTAGAATTGGGAAGAGGTAAAAGAATTAACATTTACACATATTCAAGGTACTGTTTTTCTATGGTTCATGCTCATGGGGCCATGTGGAAGGAGAGGGGATTACCAACATCAGCTAACAAAGAAGTTAAATATGGGACTGAGATTTTAAAGTTCCTACAGGCAGTCCTCCCCCACACCGAGGTGGCTGTTATACATTATCCAGGCCATCAAGCTGGAGATAACACCTTAGCCAAAGGAAATCACTTGGTTGATCAAGCAGCTAAGGAAGCCGCAAAAGCCAAAATTCCAACAACGGTTTTGGCCCTTTTGCCTGATACAGACTCACAGGCCTTCACTCCGGGATATTCTCAACAAGACAAAGAAAAAGGAGGACAATGGGGTTTCTCAGAAGATAAAACAAAAAACAGGTGGACGTATAATGATAATGAACAAATACAGTACCAGCACGCCTTATGCATGATATAGTACAAGCCACCCACCTCACCACCAGGGATGCCCTGGCCACCTGGCTACAAAAGCTGATTGTAGGGTCTGACTTGTATAAAAATGTCCAACTTGTCACTTAACAGTGTATGCTCTGGGCAAAATTAATCCCAAGACAGGACTGCCCCCACCTATAGTAGGAGTGCAGGCCAGAGGTATGAGACCCAAAGACTGGCAGATGGACTTCACCTTCATGCCACCAACGACCGGAGGGATTAAATTCTTACCTGTTTTTGTAGATACTTTCACTAACTGGGTAGAGGCATTCCATGTGCCCAAAAGATGAGGTTCCTAGCACTTTTATACAAGTTTAAGATCATCATCCTGGCCATAAGTCAATGGGCTGATAATGCTATGATCAAATGGGGCTCCATCATAGTACATGGTGAAAATGTCACCTCCTGTTAGATATGTCAGCAGAACCCAGGGAGTAACTCTAGCAGGAGTAAACCCTATGCCACCTTTGTGAGCAACTTTACTGGCATACCCCAACCCCTCCACTTCATCAGTCTACCCCCACCCCAGCCCTTTTTTCCTAGCTATGGGCTGTGACCCTTAGCCCAGTCGTCTCCTAGTACCCTGGCCTTTTGTTTTCCCTTCACTTCCAGTACTTCCTTAACAATTAATTACAACTTTTACTCCCAGTGCCTTCAAGGGCCCAGTGCCTCTGTCCTCAGACCCGGGCAAGACCTGGGGAGTGTCCTGACTACAGAGTGTAAACAGGTGATGGACACTTGGAAGAACTTCAGTGTCGGCCCATGTCTTCTCCGTGCTCTCACCTGTTTTATTGAAAATAAGTTAAAGGCTACTAGCATTTTGGTCCTCCGTATCCCTCCCCAGAGGGAAGGGTAAAACGCCCCTCCAGCCTCTGGACCAGAAATCTCAAATCTAGACATACGCCAAGGCCCTTTGTCCAACGGTGCCCCCTTTCAGCAGGAAGCAGCCATGAGTGGTCTTCGCCCCCATTTCCATGATTGGCTATGGTACAAACCACAGGCAGGACTTGTTAGGCGATCCTAGAGGCTGAAGACTCCTAATTAATTAGTACTCCACTGGTTATCAGGCCATGACTAATCACCTTCCCCACTATGTCACTCACTTCCTCTGAGTCGTTTTGCAGACCCTCTGGAGAGCCCCAGACAAGTCCAGATCTAACCAGCTCTGAATGGTCAGACATGTGGAGAACAGACAAAGATGACCAACAGATGACCCCGGGTCACCATGCATGCTCAGTAACACAAGAGAACTCATGTTAAGGAACGAAAAGACTCATGTCAAGGAACCAAAATCACCGAACATACGTCATCTGCAGTAGCGGAGCCCATTTCAAAAGCGAAGAGTCCCTCGGCCACTTCCGGGCCAAGTCTTAGCCCTACCTCGTAATGAATAACCAATAGAAACTATGAATAGTTAGAACTTCCTGATCCTGCCCACTGCCTTCCTCCACCCCGATATGAATATGTATAATTATAAAATGTGAATGCTTTCTTAAATCGAGGAACTCAATCTGAGGTTAATACCTCTGAGTTCCCGCTTGCTAGCCTGTGAAATAAACTTTTTCTTTCTCTCAAAAACAGCGTCTGAGAGATTGGCTTCTTGCACGCTGTGTATGGACCCATTGGTCTGGTTTCATAACACCACCACAACCCTATGATGTCACAGTGGATGGTGCTCTACTGAACACGTTAGGGCCTAGATGATTGAGACCTGAGCCTTGTGCAGGAAATCGCTTTTTCTTCATAACAAAAGAGCAACTTGCCCCACTTCAGGGTCCAAGAGGAGAGACTGAGCTCTAGGCATAGTCTCATTCCCCAGGGCAGCTCGATCTCCATGGCCTGTCCATGTCCTGGGGCAATTACAGTGCTCATCTCATTTGTTTCTTATTTCTCAGAGATCGTTATTCTTTGTTGCCTGATGTACAGTATCTTTAAGGCAAGAAAGCAAACTCAGTCCCTATTTGGTTTTGGCCGGAAAGACTTTCACAAGATGTTTTAAATAGTTTCTTTATTCCCCGTGATCCTTTAAATTATGATAATATCGAAGGACTTAATTAAATTCAGTTTTATGTTTTGAAAGAGTAGTTCATAGGTGGTGTCGTGGTTTGAATTATGTCCCCCAAAAAATGTATCAATTTGGCTGGGCCATCATTCCCAGAATTGTGTGGTTGGCCTCCATTTTGTGATTGTAATTTTATGTTAAAGAGGATTAGGGTGGGATTGTAACACCACCTTTACCCAGGTCACATCCCTGATCTCCGGGATGTGGCCTGCACCACCTTTTATCTCTCAAGAGATAAAAGGAAACGGAAGCAAACAGAGAGTTGGGGACCTCACACCATCAAGAAAGCAGTGCTGGGAGCAGAGCGCATCCTTTGGACAGGGGTCCCTGCGCCGAGAAGCTCCTAGTCCGGGGGAATACTGATGAGAAGGCCGAGAGAGAGAGAAAGCCTTCCCCTGGAGCTGACACCCTGAATTTGGACTTTTAGCCTACTTTACTCTAAGGAAATAAATTTCTCTTTGTTAAAGCCATCCACTTGCGGTATTTCTGTTGTAGCAGCACAAGATGACTAAGACAGGTAGTATTATATATTTCCTAATATGTGAATTTAGGAACCACATAATGTTGATGTTATTCTTAACTGTCTTCTGGCATAAACTTTTAAATCATAGATAACTGATAACGGATAATATCAAAACAAAGGCATCTGAATTATTTGTAAAATGATTGAGCTGTAAGCTAACTCTAAGAGCTCAATGTAACCTTTCCTCCAGACTCTGACTTTGTTGCCTATGAATCAATCCCTATTATTGTTAAGGAAATAAGTTTCTTTGCAGTCAGACTAAAGAATGTAAATGCCTCATAGAACCTTCTTTGTTCCCTGATGGAAACTGTTCCCAATCTCCTCCAGAGACTGATGCTCTGAGTAAGGTAACTTTTAACAGCTGACTCCTGAAAATTTCTGTCATATCATTGGTTTGTAACCAACCAATTGGTTTGAAGCCCCCTCCCCTGACCCCATGTCTTTCAATTATGTCTTTTAGCCAATCAATGTCCTCATCTAACCAGTAATGTCAAAGATTATGATTTACTTTGTCTCACCTTTGACTGACTTCAATCACTGTGAATCAGTAAGAATATTGTGTTTTGTACTTCCTCCTCCAACCCTATAACCATGTAACCCAATTGCTCCCTCTTGGATTCATGTGTTCCATTTGCAAGGATTCCATGTTTCCCCACTGCAAAGTTCTTTTGTGCTACAGCTGTCTCTATTCCCTCAATAAAACTCTTTACTTTCCATTTTAACCAGGTTTCGTGATTTTGCTCTCTGACATTACTTCGTGTCAGATACATAGGATTTAGAAGATATACCCACCTTCTACAAGCCTGCAAGAATGTAGGTCCAGCCAGCAGAGCCTTTTGGCCCACTGCCTACCCAGATTCCCAGAGATTGACTAAGGTAAAGTCTCTTAAAACCAAGCTCCAACTTCATTGTATAGAGCTCTGTGACTTTTATTGAGGATCTGTCTTTACTTACATTATCGGTTCACTCTCTGAATGTTCTGACGAGTTTGTTGCCAAATTCAATTTGGTGGGGCTATACCTACGATATTCCCTGGTCTACTCTGGGGAGATCAAGATTCCAGCCAATTAAGTTTGAGCTTGCTTTCTCTTCCCTAGTTACAGCACACATTCAGGTTTCAGGCTTCAGTGCACATTCAGTTTTGTTTTGTTTTGTTTTGTTTCTCCCCTGCTTGCAAATTTGAGTTAAAGTTTGTTTGACCCAGTTCTGGTGAACGTTTGAGGTCACTCCTCACAATTTGGCATTGTGGAGGTTACTTTAAGGAGTGAGAGACCTAAAGTAACGCTCCTCACAGCTGGGGTGAACAGCTTGGCATTGTAGAGTTTGCTTTAAGGTGTGAGAGAGTGAAAGTAATGCTTCTCTCAATGGCTTTTTCTTTTTCTGTGTACATATTTGTTCTTTAGTTTTTCAGGTTAGTTAACCTTACAGACCGATAAATTATGTAGTTTTTTTTAACTTACTTCTAGTCTTAAAAACTGTGTCTGGGTATCTGACTTGTATCAAATTAAAAGCCATAGCTAACAACGACTCTTTTATTCATAAAACTTTTTGCCTGCTTTATAATCTAATTTTTCTTTTTTGGCAGCTACTCTAAGAAACTTTAACATAAGTTAGTCTATTTGAAAAGTGCTCTGACCGCTTCTGTGTTACCAGGCAACTAGGCTGAACTCATGCTACTTGCATTTGAAAAGGTGGAGGCATAACTCCACAAATGACTGAGGGTTTTGCCAGCTATGCCTAAATCTTCTTTCAGAAATGAAAAAATTATATGTCTCAGGTTTTTAGATACTATTACATAAATGACTATAATTTTTATAACACCTGACACCAAAAATAAAGAAAACTTTTGAGTCTAAAGTAACCATTATTTAGACCTTTGCACAATGCTGACTGTAGATGTTGTTGGTAGGCGTTGTCTGGTAGGTGTGTCTAGTCGATTCCCACTCATAGCAACCCTAAGTACAACAGAAGGAAACACTGCCCAGTTCTTCGCCATTACAATTGTTATGCTTGAGCCTATTGTTGCAGGCACTGTGTCAGTCTGTCTTGTTGAGGGTCTTCCTCTTTTTTGCTGACCCTCTACTTCAAAAACTCAACAAATCCCCTTTACATTTTTATATTAATGAGTAAAATATTAATGTACCCCTTTGTAAACTTTTGCCTCCAAGACTTCACAAAAATTGCTGCAATTAAAGTCAATTTTTTGTTTTTTTAGAAGCATATAGAAACTATAAGATAGGCTATAGCTAACAGCCTAGCCATTTAATCTGGCCACCAAGGACCCTCGGACTAACATGCAAAGCAACCCGCTATGTGGATAAGATATCCAGATAAAAATTAGTTATTCTGTTGATAAGTTTTTGTTTTTCATGTAGATAGTCATCAAAAAGACCCCTTCCAACTAAATAAAAAACTTTATGAATAAAATAATTAAAATTTAAATAGAGATACAGACTGTTTAGATGAAGTTTATTTCAACAGTGATTATGTTTTGTAATACATAGATTTAAATTAATTTCCTGATTTTTTTTTAGTAACTTACTGATAGTGTGTTGGTGGCTATTCATTATAATTAAAGTTTATAATCTCCTACTTTTTATGCCACAGGAAAAAAAATATTCATTTTTACAAGTAATTTAAAAGGTTTATTAAAAAGAAAATTTATTTGGTATAAAGTTCTTATTCACTACAGCTAAAATTTAATGAGTTGATCTATAAGAATTTTTAAGAGCTTTAATATTAAATAATATATAAGCTAAGAATTAGGATTTCCTCTGTTAAAATAACAAAGTTTTCTTTAAAACTAAATAATTAATTTCATTTTTTATGCAATCTGCCTCAAAACCTAAATCAAAAACCAAGCCATATGGCTTTGGAAAAGCTAAGACTTTTACCTTTAAGATCTGTAATTAAATATATCAAATATTGTTTTTCAATGGCCTGTAATAAATTCTTGCCAACTTTGAGAACGTTCATAAAAAGGCACAAAAGATTTATGTTTCATAAGGAAAAAAGTGCTAAGAAGATTTATTTAATATGTTATAAGTTACATAAAACATGTCAAATTAAGAGAAATGCCAAATTTTTTTTAGGTTAAAATTTTATGTGTTGTTTCTTCTTATGTTTTTGCCTGATATTAGACAATAAACTTATTCTTTTATATCATAATTTTATTATCTTTTCAATTACTAACTTGGTCACACCTTTATTTCTTTTAAAAGCTAGCATCATCAAAGCCAATGATTTCGCCTATGGGGTTTATTATTCTTGATATATCCTGACTCTTTAAAAATGAGGTTAATCATTATGCTTAGAGATATTTTTATCTAAACTTTTTATTTGACTTTATTTAACTTTGCATTATTTTTGCATTTACTTTCCATCAAGTCTTTTCACATTTAACAATTATTATAAGCTAACTATAGCCATTTTAAATTTGCCATTCATAGTTATGTTTTACCTTACTGATCCACTGAAAATGCAACAAAAATGGACTGTATCAGAACCATAAAGAGGACTATACTATTTAGAATATAAATGTCATTGGACTGAATCAGGATTTTTAGAACTCTTATGTAGAAATTGACAGGTTTTTTAATCAAGTTGCTGCTGATCCAGAGTAACATAAAATTAAGTAAACTAAAAGATTACTACAAGATTTATATAAGAATATCACTAATATATAATGTTCTGTTTTCTAATCTTTTTTTCTTTCTTCCTTCTTTCCTTTTTTATGTAAGAATCAGCTATTTCAGGAACTAACAATACTATACCAGTTACAGAATATCCTATGAATTAAAAAAAAATGTTATGGCTCATGTCAAAGTTTTAACTAAAATATATTCAGAAATGCCACAGACTCGAAGAAATAAATACTTAAATAACTATGGTGACAGCAGTAGTTCTTCAAACCCAAATGGCACTCCCTTATATTACTTATACCAACTCTAATATTGTAAAATATTGTCAATCTTTAATCCAATACTCTAAGGAATGTTTTCTCAGGTTAAGAGTCTTTGATGACAGAAAACTAAAATCCCAAAATCTACCTGTTATTATTCCATGGGGCCATAAATATTAGAAAAAAAACATGAGCTAAAGATTCCCTGGAGCCTTGTTGGAAAGGACAGTATATAGTTCTCCCTACTAATCCTTACACTGCTAAATTACAGAGTTAAGACTTAGATACACCTCTGTCAATTAAAAAAGACTGCTGCTCCTGTTGAAACTATCCAGCCAACTAAAGGACTCAAACTGAAATTCAGCCACCCCACTAGACAGAACCAAACAACTGAGACAGAAGCGAACAGTATCGCCCACGATCACGAAACAAGACTTCATACAAGCAGCTAAGATTTTTAGACTGTGCTTTATAATCTTTACTTTCCAATTTATCTTAATTATCCTTCACCAAGTTAGTGTTCTCCACTAGTAAGATATGCTGTATATAAAACCCGTGGAATAGTTGCCTTTATTTAATATTTATAACTTTTAAAGTGGCATTATTTTATCAGCTGGGATTTACAGATTGGTAATTGCCACCTGTTACTTTCTGATTTACATCCACTTCTTTCTTTCTTAAAGTCCTTGAGCTTCTATTCCTATTGGCATAGGTGATCCTTATAGAATTATATTTAGATTGCTTTATCCCTATATTGGGAAATTTCCATCCATGGTGTTAATTCTTTATGTCCCCACTAAATATCATGGGAGCCCTGATGGCGCAGTGGTTAAGAGTTTGGCTGCTAACCACAATGTTGCAGTTGAAATCCACCAGCCACTCCTTGGAAACGGATTTGGTTTTGGTTTAGATGTCATTACCCTTGCCTAACAATTATGGCATTTAAAGTTGCTTTATTATGTAAGTTAAGATTCATAGATTAGCACCTTTTAACTAATTGTTTTCATCCTAGAATTATTAGCAGGATACAAAGGAGGGAATAAAGGAAATAAGGAGAATAAAATTAGGGTCTTCTTCCAATTTTTTTTCCACGTTTTTCAAAGTCCTATTTCTTAAGAAAGATAAATCAAGTGAAGTTGAGCTTGGCAAAACTTAGCCCAACCCTTCTTGATCTTTCCCATTTGTTATACAACTATTGGAAGTACTAGGACTCATTCTACTAGTGATTGGCGTACTTATTTTGTCTAAATATTTATGGAATTACCTGTTATATTTTTATAATGATCCCTTTTGTTTTGTTTATCTCATATGATTGTGCTGGAGCTAAAGAGGTAAATCCCAAAATTAAATACAGAAACCAAGATTAAATTGGGCAATACTCCTTTGTTAAACAATACCCTGAAAAAGCCCAATTATATTCTAGTTGTTATAATAATTACTTTAAGACAGTGAATAGAACTATTAAACACAATGATATCCCATGTTCACAAAACTGTACCTGGTGAAAATTAAACTTTGAAAGGTTGTCAACTTGTAACAATGTCCACGTAGAAGCTTGGCTGGTAAATGCAAATTTATCTATCCCTAGTTCCTCTGATTTTAAACAGGCTCTGTGTGCTCCCCATAGTTACTTATTCCTTTGTGGAAGTTCACTATTGATGATGCCTACCCTAGGATTTTCCTTATGCATAGGCTACACCATGTTTAAATAGTTGGAGAATAAAATGTCAATGTATATTGAGAACCTTGGGAGTTCTTCTAGATATTTACACCCATAATAAGAATCTTCATTGAACCAGTGATTTAAAATTTAATTTCTTTAGCCCAACATAGCCTAACACTTACCAGCAAGTCTATTGCTGACTACCCTGGATGAGACTTGTTCTTTTTGCCAGCAACCATTTCTTGGTTTGGCACAATACAATTAAAACTGTCTATTTGTAACCTATCAGCTACCATAGCTCAAATAGCTGACAATATTGCAGATAGAATGGCAGCACAACAATAATCCCTTAATTCACTGGTTAAAGTGGTACTTAATGATCAACTAGCTTTAGATTTTTTGTTAGCTCAGCAAAGAGAGGTTTTTGTCATTGACAACACCTCCTATTGCTCTTGGATTAACACCACTGGAAAAGTTAAACATGATAATGCTAAGATTCGTCAGAAAGCTGTTTGGTTACATTCTGTACCCCCTATAACTTTACCATTCTTCTTTAATATCTTTAGCTGGCTTCCTAATAGTGCAGGTTCATGGGTACAGTCTCTGTTGAAAACTGGGTTGATTATATTAATAATAATAATCTTTATAATTGGAATTATAAAATGTGTCATAAGATACATATCTACTGTAAGAACTGGAAACTCCACTTTATGTCATGCTCGGAGAATTATGTATATCAACAATGCACTCAAGAAGCCAAACTAGAGAGGCTTCATGACAGATTAGTCATTTGAATGTAGGTCAGGCTGTTCTTCCAGTTTGACCACACCCTATCCATTCCCAACACCAAGGTCACTGAAGATGGCAGCTCAGCAGTAGCATGGTGAAGAAGATTGAAGCTGCACCACCGCCAGAAAAACCTTGCAGAAGATGAGTTGCTCCTTCGTGGACAACATGAGACCAGATTGCCTTAAAGATGACAGGTCCCCTATAGCAAGGTAAAAATACTATTGGTGTCCAGCCACTTCTATCTTGTAACATCTAGAGACTTAAACGCTTGCTGGCTCCAGCAGCCATTGAGGACAATTTAAAGTCAAGCCCATACAGAAGAGACTATGTCCATAAGTGTAATCAAAGGATGTTCTTCAAAATCCTTGATCAAAAGGAGGGAGGATAAGGGATAAAATCAAAACAGTGGCATCTGAATTATTTGTAAAATGACTGAGCCAACTTTAAAAACTCAATGTAACCTTTTCCCCAGACTCCACCTTTGTTGCCTACAAACCAATCCCGATTATTATTAAGGAAGCAAGTTTCTTTGCACTCAGACTACATAATGTGAATACCTCATGGAAACTCATTTGTTCCCTGATGGAAACTCTTTTTTGTTCTCAGTCTCCTCTGAAGACTGATGTTCTGAGCAAGGCAACTTTTAACAGACCACTCCTGAAAATTTCTGTCATGTTATTGGTTTGTAACCAACAAGAAGCACCCCCGCCTTGACACTGTCTTTCAATGATGTCTTTTAGCCAATCAATGTATTCATGTAAACAATAATGTCAAAGATCATGATTTACTTTGTCTTGCCTTTGACAGACCTCAGTAACTGTAAACCAATAAGAATATTGTGTTTTGTACTTTCTCCTCCAGCCCTATAACCATGTGCTCCCAGTTGCTCCCCCCTTGGATTGGTGTGTTCCATTTGCAGGGACTCCACATTTCCCCATTGCAAAGTTCTTTTGTGCTGCAGCTGTTGCTATTTCCTCAATAAAACTCTTTACTTTCTATTTTAACCAGGCTTCGTGATTTTGCTTTACAACATAATTAAAATTGATACACAAGTAAATGCTGGACACAAAATATCCCAAAGATAAGTACAGTTTTCAGTTTTGTATTTCCTTTATACGCTGCCATTGGAGGTAATGATAATTGAGGCTTTCTAATTTTTAAGATATTACAAAATGCAAATACTAATTTTTAATAATTCCCAGGACTTATTTTTCAGAATATTTTAGTTTTCACTTATACACATATCAGGAACATATTGAACAATGCCAAAAGTATGATCAAAATCATATTGCGAATATAATATTATCTCAGATGAAATAACTGCCTCTAATGAAGCACTCACTATATTACCATAAAAACACCATCACTGCCATCTTTTGAAAATTCAATCACACTTATTAATGGCCAAGACTACCACCATTATAGATTTCAAGAAGACATGTCTCTTTTTTATTGACTCTCTGAGACAAGGGTAAATAGATACTGGCTTACATAGATTCACTTCCACAGAAGAAACTACCTGCTATTTAAACAGGTTATGATGATAATGCATTCTTAAGGTCATACCATATATATCGTACTATATATTTTTATATATTTCCATGTGTAACTAATTTATGCAATATTTTGTGACATGGATATTCATATCTTAGATTATGGCTTTACTCATTTATGTTCCCAAAGAAACACTGGTATAAAGTAGTGAGATTACAGCTCAAAATCTGTTTTCCTTACTTCAAGGGTGTTGATTTTTTAGTCCAATAAACAACAGCCCCTTCTGTATGTTTCCTATGACACATCACACACATACAATGGGCCAGTAAAAGGTGAAAATTCCATTCATTGTTTCTAGAAAAGAGACAATTTAATGAGAGGAAAAGTATAAGAATGTGAACTGGCCAGGAATTTTTAGAACCCCTTCCATGTATAGCAAGAAGTGTCAATTTTTCCATTATTGCTTTAAAGTATTCATAGTTGGTGTCAACAGTAATATTGTTATGTCAGGTTGCTAACCCATCTATCTCCAAAGAAGGGGAAAATGTCCATAACACTGTGAGGTTAAAACTGCTTGAGAAAGCATACTGCTAAATGTATTGTACCTATCCAGTCTTAATCCTAGCATTATTTTTTTTTCATTAGGTCGGGCTCAATTACATCTGCAACCTTCTGTGATCAGTAAAAAGTCAGGCTTCACCAACGTACTTGCTTTTCTCAATCCAGACTTCAACAAATTTAACAAGCCTTGAAGGCTGCTAAGTGTGACAACTGTAGTAAATGCAAAGAGTAAAAACTATTCTAAATTCATACTATTTTAGAACCACAAGTGGTATAATGTCTTATTTTTTTTTCCAAATATGAGCTTGTTTAAATAAAGAGAAATGTATAGATTTGATTCTGCCTTCATTCTGATTAACATCATGGAGGTTTCATGCAATATTTGTGAAAAATCCAGATTGTGCCCATCTGCTACCTTCATCTGCCTGAATGTTGTCAAACATCAGCAAACAAGTGGGTGAATGCAATTGAAAATAAAATATAGGAAGGGTCAGGACCCAGTAGGAAAAACAAGAAGCAAAAAACTGGCAATGACCTGAAGTACAATTCAATAACTTTAGATAGAATGGGACAGGCACAATCCAGAACAAATGTGAACAAAACCAGTTAATCAGACTTTTTTTTTTTAAATTTTATTATGGTAAACATAAATGTAAAAAACATAGCCAATTTAACAATTTTTAAGTGTTCAATTCTGTGACATTAATTCCATTCACCATATTTTGCTACCATCACCACTATTTCCAAAAGTTTTATATCACCCCGAAGGGAAACTCAGTACCCCTTCAGCAATAACTCCCATTCCCTCATTTTCCCAGTCCCTGACAAATAAAAATAAACATTTGTCATGTTTATTTGCCTAATCTAGATATTTAATGTAAGTGGGCTCATATAGTATTTGTTCTTCTGTGCCTGCCTTATTTCATTCACCATAATGTTTTCCATGTTTTTGTTTGTTTATAATAGCCATCCTAGTGGGTGTGAAGTGGTATCTCATTGTGATTTTGATTTGCATTTCCTTAATAATTAAGGCAGCTGAGCATCTTTTCATGTGATTATTGGCCCTTTATGTATCTTCTTTAGAGAAATGTCTGTTTAAGCCCTTACACATTTTATGTGTTTTTTTTTTTTTAAATTGAGTTGTTTGTATTTTTGTTGTTGAAGTTACTAAGACTTTTAACTCCATACACTAGAGTAAGTAGAGTTATACCATATAAGAAATGTTCTGTAAAATTTCAGTTTTATTAAACTGCTTTCAGCAGACATTTCATTTCAAAATATGTATTCTGTCCTAATCTGACAGAGGAAGAGTAAGAAGACTGGGACGTAAACAGAAGACCTTTTCTGTAAGGGCTAGGTCAATCAGTGTTGCCCTGTCAAAGCATCATTGTTCAATTGTAGTATTCTAATCACTAAGTGTATTCAGAGGATCATTCAAAAATCCCCAAAAGAAATACACAGAAAAGTGTGAGAGCCATTGCAAATTTTCTTTTTATTTTTTGGTGCACAAATGTTTTCAACTCATTAAAAGATCTAAATAAGTAAAGGGTAGAATATAAATGTTGTGATTCCCATATCACCCCTTACTTTATCAACTCATTTTTAATGAAGGCAGCATATTTTTTTATTAAGTTTTTAAGAAAGGAATAAGAAATGAGCCTGCAGTCAATAGCCTCAACCAGGAAACTCTCTTTATAGCTTTGTAATTAATTACAAAGCAAGCAGGCATTGATAAACATATGTCCAAACAACGATGCTGAGAAACCTCATAAGGACGCATAGAAATTGTGCAATACCGGTATGAGTAAGCATTTTTTCCTCTACGGGGTTGTTCAGTTTTTTATTGTTATTTTGCAGGTTAATAAAAATGTAAACACCATTCAGAGTGAGAACAATGGTGGAAATAGTGAGAAAAAGAAGGCAGGCAGGATGCCCAGAACACCTGAGTGACAGATGGCAGGAAAGATAGCACAGGTCCACCCGAGGGATTTTAATGTTGCAGGTACATTGCAGGGGTATGTGAAAGAGGTAATTAACACTTCTACACCATGCAGCAGCTAAATGTAAGGCTGTTTCGTATTGGTTCAAGAGCTGTAAAAATGGCCTAAAGTCACAAGTTGGGGCAAAAAATATACAAGCAAGAGTACATTGAGAGAAATGGTGCTTATAAAAATTCCACTAGTGCCAAGCTAGTCATTTTGTACTTGTGTTTTATTTAATTTTAACCCTTATTATTTCACAGTTTACCAGTTGGGAATGGGAGTAATTATTTTGCTGTTGTCAAAATGAGACCACAGAGTTGCCTTTAAGAGTGATCCATTGATGAGCCTGTCCTTCTAAGCTAGTCACTTGTGTAAACCCAATCTCTGTGAGCAGTAGAGGGCACCCAATCCCAAACCCATTGCCATCGAGTCGATTCCGACTCATAGCGACTCTATAGGACAGAGTAGAACTGCCGCATAGGGTTTCCAAAGAGCAGCTGGTGAATTCGAACTGATGACCTTTTGGGCTCTGGAGGACAAAGTGCCCTTTATCACACCCTCTGCAGTTCTGGGCACACTGTGTCTATTTAGTTTTAACGTGTACCATCTCGTGTCAAACATAAGGAACCCTTTCAGAGTAAGAAAGACATAGGTTTAAATAACCAGAAGAGGCATTAACTAACGGTATAACCTTGGACATGCTCCTTAATCCTTCCAGGCTTTAGTTTTCTCGTCTGTAAATTGGGGTCTGAGATTTAAGAATAACACCTTAAATTGCATCAAAATAATATGCTCAGGAAATGGTGGGAAGTATTAATATTAGGATTTATTATTACATTCAATTTGACAGACCAAAATTTTTTTCTTAGTCCTGATTTCCTATATTTTATTCTCTTCACAACCTTCATGAAAGTAATAACTTTCTGAAAGAATTTCTTAGTCATCTGACTGAGTTTATTCACAGAAAGATGAAATGTTTTGCCACACAGCTCAGTCAAGCCTCAGTTTTGGATTTCTCACATGAACTGAATTGCTACAAAACTGAATTATACTGCTGCCTATAAAAACTTACTCAGCCATGTCCATTGGTGGACTTAGATGCAGTGAGCTTGTGAAACCAATTATTTCTGGTTAAAAAAACTCAAAATACATAGATACACATGATTAACTGAGTATTCACTTTAGCTTATTGAATAATTGACTGCCTGATTTTTTTTAAAGCATATGGTAAACCCTATATTAATTTCAGTGAGTTTATTTACTATGGAAGCTATTTAACATTTGAATTCAGCTCCCAGGACAATTGTTAAAACTGCATGAGATAGTGAAAGCATGCATAGCATGCATTATGTATGGGGGTTTAGGAGGAGAGGGTACTGGTGTGTAGTGCCGTGGTTCTCAGACATGGCTGCAACTAAGATCACCAGCAGAGCTTTTAAAACTTACTAATGCCAGCGCCTCTCTCCAATTATGATTTAATATGAAAGCTCCCCAGGTGATTCTAACATGCACCCAGCATTAGAAACCACTTTTGTAGGAAAAAGAGATGAGTAGTGAGGCTAGCTGGACTATGTGAAGAACTCAACATCAAAAGTGTAGGAAGAGTTATTAACAACCTGTAGTTAACATGTAGATGACACAACCTTGCTTCCTGAAAGTAAAGAAGACTTGAAGTACTTATTGATGAAGATCAAAGACTTCAGCTTTCAATATGGATTACATCTCAACATAAACAGAACAAAAATCCTCATAACTTGACCAATAAGCAGCATCATGATAAATGGAGAAAAGATTGAAGTTGTTAAGGATTTCATTTTACTTAGATCCACAATCAACACCCATGGAAGCAGCAGTCAAGAAATCAAATGACACACATTGCATTGTGCAAATCTGATGCAAAAGACCACTTTAAAGTATTAAAAAGCAAAGATGCAATTTGAAGACAAAGGTGTGCCTGACCCAAGCCATGCTATTTTCAATCACCTCATATGCATGCAAAAGCTGGACAATGAATAAGGAAGACTGAAGAAGAATTGATGCCTTTGAATTATGATATTGGGGAAGAATATTGAATATGCCATGGATTTCCAGAAGAATGAACAAACCTGTCTTGGAAGAAATACGGCCAGAATGCTCGTTAGAAGCTAGAATGGCGAGACTTCGTCTCATGTACTTTGGACACGTTATCAGGAAGGACCAGTTTCTGGAGAAGGACATCATGCTTGGTAAATTAGAGGGTCAGTGAAAAAGAGAAGACCCTTAACAAGATGGATTGATACAGTGGCTCCAACAATGGGCTCAAACATAGCAACGACTGTTAGGATGGCTCAGGACCAGGCAGTGTTTCAGTCTGTTGTACGTAGGGTCACTATGACTTGGAACCCACTCAACAATGGCACCCAACAACAACATCAGTGAGTCTAGGAATAGTTAGGAGGGTAATGTCTTTTCCGTATGTTAAAATATAAACTCAAGCACTACTGAAACTGATAGATTTACTACATAGCGTCATATTACCTTGAGTGTTGTCTCAGGGCATTCCTAGAAATAGGTGGTAAATCACCAAAAAATAATTCTTTCTGACTTTGATTTGTTACCTTACACACATAGTAGTCTGTGAAGCTCCTTTTATTAAGTATAAATAAAATTAAAATTAAAACAAAATCACTGACATTCAATAACATCTCATATTTAGAATAAAGAAGTGCAAGGAAATCTTAATATCTACATATCTAGCTTTTATTCTCTAGAAAAAAATAAACTTGTCATTTCTTTTGTAATATAATTTTTGTCATTTAATTCAATTTCTTACTGAATAAGCTTAATTATGTAAATTTATTACATACCTATTTTGAGTTCTGCATTTCTCTAGTGAGCAGGGATATAACGGTGGCAAATAAAATCCTTGCTCTCTGTAATTCACCATTTACTGGGGAGCTAGATAGTATTAAAAACTTATAGAGATAATTATTTCATATACTTAATTATTTTCATATATTTAGGTAGACTGTAAACATAGATAAAAATCATTAAAATTAACTTGAAAAATATGCCACATATCAAAAATGAAAATAAAACTATACTAGAGTCAGGTAGGAGCCCTGGTCAGTGCTTAAGAGCTTGGCTGCTAACCAAAAGGTCAGCAGTTTGAATCCACCAGCCCCTCCTTGGAAACCCCATGGGGCAGTTCTGCTCTGTCTTATAGGGTCGCTAGGAGTCAGAATCAACTTGATGGCAATAGATTTTTTGGGTTTAGAGTCAGGTTAACTAATATAAAAAATTTACTGATCATTTATCAAATCTCTATTTTTACCTAATTTCTATGTTAAAATCAGGGCTTTGATCCAGTTCATTCTGGTTTGACCCCCTGCTGGGAATTTGGATTTCCACACCAGATATACTGAATCAGAATCTACATTTTAACAAGATCCCCAGGTGATTCTTATGTATACATAAAAATTTTAACAAGATCCCCAGGTGTTTCTTATGTATAGGTAGAGTTAGTGAGAATGGTAACACAGTGTGAACTATGGAACTAATGTTTCTGAATTGTTCATGTAGAGATAGTGAATGGATTTATTTTTGGTTGTGTATATTGCCACCAAAAATAAATAAAGTATTAAAAATATAAATAAATAAATATTCTTTCACAAATCCAGAGCTTTATGAAATTTACAATCTGAAAATATACTTGAAATCCAAAATTTATTTTAAAGCTGTGAGAAAACATTTACTTGCTTTGAATAAATTTTAAATACAAAAGAGAAAGGTGTAATTTCAAAGATCACTATTGATATTTCATTATATTTACATGTTTCTATAGAGCTAATAATAACAGATGAGGATACAATTATTACAGACGTCTTCTAAACTTCAATAGAACTCTCAACTGGTTTAAAGATTTGAATGCTATGAATTTAAATTTTAGTCATATTCTATCACTGTTAGGTAAGTCATATTTAAATTCCTATAAAAGAATCTCAGAAATAGACAGAAAATTCTAACTCTAATTGTTTTTAAATGTAAACAAAGTAACCATAAAAAGAGCAACAGATTTCACTAAGTATTAAAAATGCTTTCGACAGACTTGCTTTCCATCCATCTAATGATGATTTTCAACTGAGAAAATTATTTCCTCAAACCATAAATGTGAATACATACTAATTGTCAGAAATCGAGTGTTAAAAAAGCAGTTTCTCAAGCATAAAAAATCAGTAGTAGGATATAATTTTCCTTAATAATAAGCTGTGTAATGTTTGATTAATAAGAAAACATTGAAATCAATCCTAGAAGGCTTCCAAACGTAGACTCCAAAGAAGTTTTCCTAGTCACTTATTTTTTAATACATTATACCACAAGAAACAAAGAGGGAAATGAAATTTAGAATAGGTTGATTTTCTTTCAAGCATAATCTAAACTTTGAGCAGAATTTTATGCTAAAAGGTAATACCTGAGTAGTGCCTAAACTTCCACCTCTTTTCATGGAAAGGTCACTGTGTGATTAGGTAAACTTCACCTCATTTACTAGAAATTGAAAAGTGAAAAATACTTTGAGACTGTTCCCTGGTGTGAAACATAAGTTGTGGAATTCAATCTTAATTTTCAAACCAAAATATATTTTATTTACCTATTAGAATATAATTAAGTCAAATATTTGTATAAACAGTATAAATTTAGACATCTTTCATACAATGGTTAATTGGTATCTTCTGCTACGGAGTTTATCTAGGGTTTAGTATTTAGTGACAAAATTATAAAATGCCTGCTTTTACAAATATTTGGATTTCATTCAAGTTTTATCGATGGGACTCAAACCAATGACTGGATTGCCAAATTAAATTTTTCTACTGAAATTTAAGCAAAAATGTCTAACTTGAACTCTCTCCAACTTTTAAGCAAGAGAAAAATCATAATAATTTTCTCCGATTTTCACACACTGTCACCTAATTATTCTTCAAAAGCTTGGGGAATTGTGCTTTGATCTTCTTCCTAAGTTATCAAATTTAGCTTATACCTGTTAACTTAAGGTGCTAAAATATCAACTGCCATAGTGAATCACAGAAAACGGTTATGAAGTAAGAATAAATAAATAAATTAGACTCTGATTAATTTTTTGATCATCATCTTAGGAACAAAAGAAAAAAGAACAAAAAGAAAAATAATAAAAAATAAAATGGAGCTACAGATTTATAAGTATTAAAATCCAAAGACAGAGTGTGGTTTACGAATGATAGCATCAGAGGAAAGAAAACACAATTTAAAGACCACAGATGACTCGCAAGAAAAAAAATTCCATGAAAATATCTGTATTTAATATTTACATATTCTAGTTTTGTGGTTAATTATATATATGTATATTTATATATAGATAGATATAGATATATGTATACAGATATATACAAACATATACAAAACAAAACATTTGCTATATCAATATTTTTTACATGTACACTTTATTGCTATTAATTACATTCATCATGTTGTGCAAACATCACCACTATCCCTTTCCATTCATCTGAGCACCAACAATGAAAGAGGGCATCGAAAACCTCTAGAATAGAGACTGTCATGTGGCAGATTCTCAGTAACTATTTATTGAATTAATTGAGAAAATGAATGTATATTTACCTGACATATGTTATATCTCAAGCCAATATCTGTACCCAGAACAAACAAATCATGATTAAAGTCAAGAGAAAAAAAAGATGCCTTCTATCTCTACTTTACATCACGTTACTTTCTAGTTAAAAGTTATACAAGTAGCAAACAAAGATGAAGAAATACTTTTAAAAGGATAAGAAATTAACATCCTTTTTACAGGATATATGAATATATGATTAAATAGTTTAAAATGTAGTAATGAACTAACTTTTAAAAAATAGTAAGTTGAATGTTTATTGGTATATAAAATGAATAATATGTATATTATGTTTACGTATAATCAGTTAAAATATAATGGGAAAAAAAAGCTTTAAGGATAGTAATATGAACAGGGGCTATCTCTGAATAAAATTCAACAGTCATTAAAACAACTACACTGAGTAAGTACTTAATAGATGAGAATACCTAGACCCAGAGAGTTTGTATGTATTCCCAAAAGTCTCACAACTAAGACAAGTTGAGTCAGGGTTGACATAGAAGCATGACTATCATAGCCCACACTTTCCTCCCTGCTAACTAAACCATAATCCTCTAGGTGAAAAGAACCCTGATAAGAGAGGAACCTGAAAATAGATTGCCCATTATGCAGCTAAAATTCTGCTTAATAATTTTGTGTCCATTATTCTGTTTGCTTCACTTCCATAGGGGTAGGTTTGCTCTTCTTTTCATAAATAAATTATCAAGGAGTTATTTATTGATCACTCTTTCCAAGTAAAACAGTGGTATCTAACATTTAATAAGCATTCACTGCATACCAACTCTGATTCTTATTTATACATCATCTTACTTATTTCTCATAACTCTTGTAAGTTAGATATAATTTTGAAACCAGCGTGACTAATGACAAAAATTGAGGCTTGGGGATGTTAAGTTCCTAAAGAAGTCATTGTAACGGTCCAAAAGTGTAAAACCAAGACGTGCACCTCAGTGTAGCTGATATGAAAGAGCATGCTATTTTTCACCTGACAGTAACGCTTTCACCTTCATTCACAAAGCTCAAGATAAGACACGTGTATATTAACTATGATATCAATTACACATAATTAAACATTATAAGAGATACACAAAGAGTGAAGAGCATCCAGAAGAAAGAGGAATGGATAATGTTTCAGGAGATCGAGGATTATATCACACTAATCTACACTGCACTGAATGGAATAGTACTGCCATACAGAGTAGAAAGTAGCAATGTGTTAGTAACTACCTTCATAAACTTGAATCCATGTTTTTGAAACACTAAGCCCTAAAATTAGCCCAATGAGTGGGAGAAAAAAAAGGATAAAACACTTAAAGCGATTTTCTGAAGTATGTATATTTGGAAGGATGTCAGCATTTTACATTTAGATGGGCATTTCCAAGTCCGGCAAAAAGGATATGCAAAAGTAGGAACCTATCCCTATCTCTGATTTTTTTTATACTCTAGCATAGCCTCTGTTAGCATGAAACTCTCAAAATTTAATTTGTTATAGTTCACTTTAATTTAAATAATAATATTTCTTTGTATCATTTAAAGAGATTTTAAGTATCAAAAGCCAAGTAATGATCAAGTGTTGCTCTTTGAAATATGCTGGGAAGTGTTGATTTCTGCCAATTTGTTGTCTCTGAAACTTGAGTTGTTACGCTCAATTTTGAGTTAAAATCCCTAAGCCAAAATAGCATTTTTGGAAAACAAAAATTTCTTTTTTATTTTATGTGTATTAATCACACAGTTTAAAATTGAAAATCATATGATTGGTTACTACTGCTAAATACTTGAAGCTCTCCTTCTAACAAAAGCTGAACAATGTGCAGTAACTTAGTCAAAAACCTTAGAATTGTTCTTAACTACTTTCTCCCTCTCATACGAGACCTAAAGTTATTAGCAAATCGTTTTGATTCTATCTTCAAAATACTCTTTCCCCACATAGCCATGTGGCTTCTTTCCTTGGCTTTTTTTTTTTAAATTTTTTTAAACTTTTTTTTTTTTATTGTACTTCAGGTGAAAGTTTACAGAACCAATTGTTTCTCATTAAACAGTAGTACACATAATGTTTTCTGACATTGGTTAACACCCCCATGGCATGTCAACCCTCTCCCTTCTCAACTTTTTTTTTTTTTTTTTGGTGAAAATATACATACCCAAAGATACACCATTTCAAAAATTTCTCCATGCGCAGTTCAGTGACATTGACTACGCTCTTCCAGTTGTGCTGCTATTCTCACTTTAGATGAAGGTTTACAGAACAAAATAGTTTCTCATTAAACAGTACACATGTTGCCCTATGATAATGGTTAACAACCCCACTACGTACCAAAACTATGCTTACTCAACCTTGGGTTCCCTATCACCAGCTTTCCTGTCCCCTCCTGCCTTCTAGTCTTTGTCCCTGGACTGCTGTGCCTCATTAGTCCTGTTTTGTATTATGGGGCTGTCCAATCCCTGGCTGAACAGTGAACCTGAGAAGTGACTTCACCACTGAGCTAAAAGGGTGTCTGGGGGCCATACTCTCGGGGTTTCTCCAGTCTCTTTTAGGCCAGTAAATCTGGTCTTTTTTGTATGTGTTAGAATTTTGTTCTACATCCGTCTCCAGCTCTGTCCAGAACCCTCTGTTGTGATCCCGGTCAGAGCAGTGAGTGGTGGTAGCCGGGCACC
>NW_004443943.1:8977896-8991161 GCF_000243295.1 Trichechus manatus latirostris | reverse complement strand
TTTATTCCCTCTTTTATCGTTCTGATATTGTTGTCATTTACTGATTAACTGCTCTGATTCCCTGTTGTATTTCTTTTGGTTTTGGATAGTTCTTGAGAGTTCATTTCTTAGATTGGTATCTGGCTGGTACGATCCTGCATCCTAGATTCAGCCTGTAAGCTTAAGTTGTTTGTTCTCAGATCGAAGGACTCCCTTTAATAATACTTGTAAGTTTGGTTTTGTTTTTACATATTCCCTCAATTTCTGTTTATCTGGAAATGTCCTAATTTCACCATCATATTTGAACGAGAGTTTTGCAGGATATATTATTCTTGACTGGCAATTTTTGTCTTTCAAGGTTTCATATATGTCATCCCATTGCCTTCTTGTCTGCAAGGTTTATGCTGAATAATCTGAGCTTAGTCTTATTGTTTCTCCTCTGTATGTGCCTTCTTGTTTTTCACGAGCTGCTCTCAGGATTAGTTTGTCTTTGGTTTTGGCGAGTGTGATTATGATATGCCTTGGTGATTTTCTTTTGGAGTCTATCCTATATGGGGTTGGTTGAGCTTCTTGGATGGCCAGCTTTTCATCTTTCATGATATTTGGGAAGTTTTCTGTCAGCAGTTCTTCAATGGTCCTCTCTGTGTTTTCTGTTTTCTCCCCCTGTTCTGGAAGTCCGATCACTCACAGATTTTTGCTTTTGATTGTATCCTACATAATTCTCAGGGTTTCTTCATTTTTCTTTGTTCCTTTCTCTGAGTTTTCCTCGAACAGAGTTGTATCCAAGTGTTTGTCATCAATTCCACTGATCCTGTCTTCCACCGTTTCAAATCTGCTCCTCAGCCCTTCTATGACACTGTCCATTTCTGAAACCTTGTTGTTTATCTTTCGATTTCTAATTGTTGTTTTTGTATAATTTCTAGTTGCAGATTTACTTTGACATTTTGTTCCTGCATTATTTTCCTGAATTCTTCCATGAATTTGTCTGCCTTTGCCATTAATTTGTCTATTTTTTTCTCATTTTTGTCTGCTTTTTGCTTCAACTCTTGGATAATTCTGAGTATTAGAGATTTTAATTCCCTATCAGCTAGTTCTAGTGCCTTTTCCTCCACTGGAAAGTCATCTGGTGTTTTATTTTGGACACCTACTGGAACCATCTTGTCCTGTTTTTGTAAATGTTTTGATATTGTCTGCTGTCTTCGGGGCATTCAGTAGTTATTTTTTTTGTTTATTGATTGTAGATTTGTTTGTTTCATCCTTTTTTTTTTTTTAAATTTGTCTATGTCTGAGCAGGCGGGCTGTGTGTTCTTTGTTGTTTGCTCATCTGTGGGCACGATACTTTTCGCCTCCTCCAATTTAGGGTAAGTTGCTCAGATATGGTACAGCAGGGCAGGTCTAGCTGAAGTGGAGTTGCTGGGATGGGTTGTTTGTGGCACTTACTGCAGCCACCAGGGCGGGTTGGTAATCAGTGCAGGGCAGGTTCCAGTAGGCAGTGCCTGTGCTGCTTGGTGGTGTGATGTTAAGCACACAGTGCAGGTAGGCAGGATGGAGGGGAGAGATTGTGAAGTGTGGAGCTAAGATGGATATGGGAGAGAGGAGAGAGGAACAGGAGCCAAAAACATACAAGCAAAAAATGAGTGCTAGGGGAGCCTGCCGTTGGAGTGGAGAGATGAGAGACTATGAAATGGAGAAAAACAAAAAGGGGAAGAAGAAGGAAAAAAAAAAAAAAGAATGAATAAATAAAAATTAGAATGAAAAAAGAACAGCAAAGCTTCCAGGGATCCCACTGGTGCAGCTACGAGGTCTGGGGAAGTTGTTCCCAGGTGTTGCAGTACAGCTTGGCTAGAAGTCATAGAGGTATTCAGTTCCAGGTATTCAGGGGACAGGAATAGAAAGAAGGTATAGGAGATGAGAAACTGAGTAATGAAGAAAGACAAAAAGGGAAAAAGATGGAAAAGAAGACAAATTAAAAAAAAGAACAACAAAAGCCCCCAAAAAAAACAGAAAAAAAAAAAAAAACACAAAAAAGAAATGCCTTCAGGGATCCCTCTGCCTGTCTGAACAAACTGAGGGGTTAGGTCCCAAGCTGCATAGCACTGCCTGGCCAGAATGGGCTCCCAACTTGAGAAAAGGAAAAGAAAACAAACAAACAATTAGAAGTCCCAGGATCCCAACAGCGTGGCAGCCTAGACTGGGAAGCAGTTCCACACTCAAACGGACCTCTGCAGCACCTTAGGAAGAAGCAAAGATGGCGCACAGAGCCCAGTATTTGAGCGAAACAAAGGGGGAGGTGGTGAGAGCTAAGGAAGAAATCAAAAGAAGTGGAAAAAAGCAACACCAGCAGCCAGCAAATGGCACTCAGGGAGTTGGCCAGTGCAGGTGGGTGGAATCCAAGCAGCCAGTGCTTCCCGGCCTAGAGACCGTGGCTGCGGGAAGCAGAGGAGGCCAAGTGGGGGTGAAGAAGAGTGGGGGAGTGGGAAAGCATATATCGCCAATTATCGGTTGTTCTGTCTCCTGCTGGAAGGTCCGTGAAGCTGCTTTCTTGTACCCCCTATTTGCTGGTCTCTAATAGGAGTCCAAGATGGTGGATCCACGCTGCATTAACTGATAGGGGACCTCTGCATGAACCTCTCCTCGCTCTCCGTTCTCTGTCAGTTTTCTCACTCCATTCGGTGCTTGGCTGAGTTCTTTATCTCTTCATTTGATGTTTTAGGGTTTCAGGATTGCTGTTTTCTCTGTTTGGCATAGTTTTTCGGATCTTTGCTGTGGAGGGACGGCGTGGTGCTTCTGCCTAGAGCACCATGTTGCCGGAAGTTTTCCTTGGCTTTCTAAGTGTGTCCTCAAAAGTCACCTTTTCAGTGGTGTCTTTCCTGGCCATCCTATTGCAATTAGTAGTTCCCCCCCACTATTACTTTTTAACCCATTACCTACTTTTTGTTTATTGAAAGTATCTCTGGCTGACCTTATTTAGTAAAACCTTGCAGTAATAATGAGTTAAAAAATCAGTAATGGATAACATCATTGCCAAGTAACTAAACCAAACAAACAAACATTTAGATGTGGTCTGTACTGTCAAAAATTATATTTAAGAAAGCCCCAAGCAATTACAAGGGACTTCGTAACTTGCCCCCTACCCTACCCTCTAGAATATCAGCATTTTAGCCAGCCCATATTAGAAAACAGGAGTAGGCAGACGGGGAATCAACTGCCAGTCATATTATATCTGAATGTAAGTTATCTCAGGTGCATTATTGCATGGTTTTCCTTCATTACAGTTATATATTGATTTGTTTGTTGATTTACTGCCCCCATTAGAATGTACGCTCCATGAGGACAAGGACTTGCTTAGTTCACTCCTTAGTACCCAGTGCAATAATAGTAGGTGCTCAACAAATACATGTTGAAACAATTATTGAATGAATTTGATAGCTATAGAACATGCTTTGGTGTGAATTATATTTCTAAGAAGACTTCAGAGGGATCTATTTTCCAGTGTTTTAAAACTTCCACTACCAAATACTTGCAGATTTTAGTGGCTATATTGGAGAATAGAACGAGAGAGTTCATTCCATTCATGGGCATAGCTTAAAAGAGAAGCATCTGAAGCATGTAGCAAAGCAGCATTCAGATGAGTCATTTGCAGTTTTCATTCTAGCATTTCATCATCACACAGCCGACTACCAACATTAGACTTCAAGATCTTCTGAAAATGTGGTCTTTTAATTAATAAGAGTTGGATACTTCGTAAGAAAATCATCTCATACCTCAACCTGCTGTTGGCCAGTGGATTCTGACTCATAGTGACCCTATAGGACAGAGTACAATTGCCCCCATAGGGTTTCTAAGGCTGTAAATTTTTAGAGTGTCACATCTTTCTCCCACAGAGCGGCTGGTGGGTTTGAACCACTGACCATTCCATTAGCAGTGGAGAGCTTAAGCACTGGCCACCAGAAAGTGAAATGGGAGAATGCTCCAACTTGCCCTTCAAATAAAATGTAAATCAGTCATGGAAAGAATAATAGATAGACTTTTCATTCGTTCATATTTGGAAAATCCAGCACCACCAGAGACAATAAGGAGACATATAGAAAAGGAAGTTTCAGAATTCCTGATGTATTATTTGGCTCTCCAAACAGTTAAACATGAAGAAGAACAATCCTACCTAATTTGATCTGCTTAATGCTTACTTATGACAATTTTAAATTCTGTATGATTTTCCTTCTAAGCTATCTTGTATTCAGAATATAATTAAAGAGTATTGTACTTAGGACAATATACCATTCTATAGATTGTCCCTGATTATCTTATTTCCTCACTTATTGAGCTGCCTAAGACTCCTTGCCTTTGTAAACTAAGAAAAAAAATTTTGTTTTGTTTTATGTTCCTAACTTTTATCATGTTGTTGGTCCTACAATGCACCTTTCTTCAGTGAAAAACCAGGTAAAGTGTCAAGCTTATGTTATATTTCAATAAAGTCAGATGCGAAGTAATAATAAATCAAGTATTTATGTGTACCAGCATATCCTTGACTGTTTAAACAAGAACAAAGATTCAGCTAGAATAAACATGCCTTCCTCTCTGCCACAGATAACAAACATTAGAATATAACTGGCATTCATTGTGGGACATGAATATCTTTTTTCCGCCTAAACAGGAGAAAATAATTTGTTTCAGACAGAGAAATGAAGGACAGAAGTGGAACTTTAAATGTACTGTGTGGCTTCCATTCATATGGCTCCCTTGACTAAGTTTGAGTAAATAAGGTTAAAAGGATGAGGGCCAGAACTCAAGCACACTGTATGCATTGGAGACAGTATGAGATTAAGGAGAAAGGTTTGAGACTCAGAAATCAAAAGATTGTTCAAAAGAGAATCATTACACCCTGATCATTAGTAGGACTCCTTTAGTGCCTAGAGATCAAAGTCTGGCAGACCCGAGAAACGGTCACTCTATATGTCAATACAGAACTCATCAACGCTCTAGGACTCTGAGGATTGTAAGTTTGGGAAGCACGAAGGAAACCAAATGCTTGACACAAACATTTATGATTTCACAATAGATAACAATAGCATGCCACCTGTTACCAAAACCCATTGCCGCCAAGTTGACTCTGACTCATAATCATAGTAGCCCTACAGGACAGAGTAGAATTGCCCCACTGGATTTCCAAGGTTGTAAATCTTTAAGGAGGCAGACTGCTGCATTTTTCTCCAATGGAGCGGCTGGTAGGTTTGAACTGCCAAACTTTTACTTAGCAGCTGAGCACTTAACAATTGCACCACCCGGGCTCCTGCCACCAGTTAGTGTTCTTTAAATGGATTCTCAATATGCAAGTGTTGATTAGAATGCAAGGCCTATGAGGGCAAGGGCTATTGTGCCTACGTGTTCAGTGCTCAAGTGCCTAGAACCATGCTTGGTGCAGAGTAGATACCTAATAAATACAAGCTGAATGGATGAGTGAGGTAGGCGGCTTAACAGAAGAAGGTGACTATTGGACATCTATATGAGGACTCCTCCTAGTCAGATTAATACTATGTACTGTAGATAATTAATAAGGAAGACTGATGAAGAATTGACGCCTTTGAATTATGGTGTTGGTGAAGAATGTTGAGTATACCATGGACTGCCAAAAGAATGAACAAATCTGCTAGTTAGAAGCGAGGATGGTGAGACTACTTTGTCACATGTCACATACTTTGGACATGTTATCAGGAGGGATCAGTACCTGGAGAAGGACATCATGCTTGGTAAATTAGAGGGTCAGTGAAAAAGAGGAAGACTCTCAGTGAGATGGATTGTCACAGTGGCTGCAACAAAGAGCTCAAGCATAACAACGATTGTGAGGATGACGCAGGACCAGGCAGTGTTTCGTTCTGTTGTACATAGGGTTGCTATGAGTTGGAACCAACTCGACGGCACCTAACAACAACAACACTGCAATAGATATAAGGAAGAATCTCTTTGCTGATTCCCAGAAATAGCCAGGAGAAAGGGGATCACACTGAGGCTTAAATTTCTTACCTTGAGTTAAAATTGAGGTCTTGGAGTCCATGTACTTTTTGCATGAATATAAATATTATATCATAGTTTATACATAAAATGTTGAGATCAGGTGTCATTTGGATTGCACATATGAAAGAAATAAGGCACAAAGTCTGAGAGTAATTGTAAAGAACATGATAAATGATGCCTGACCATAAGTTAGGATGACTTCCCATTGGCGTATAATTTGTATTTACCCAAATATGCAGTAAAGATAGTTATGAAAGACATTTTACAGGTAAGGCTTTTCTTTAAAAAACAAAAAACAATTGATCCATATATATGAGATTCTATATGTTGTAGTTCCTTCAGGGATTGTCTAAACAGAACAGCTGTAAAATACATTAGCAGAACTTATCTTAGTATTAGTCAAGGCATGGCAAGTTAGGCAGTAATGTCAGATTCCTTTGGGCAGAAGAACTGAAGTGGACATTTTCATTAGAGGTGGAAAGAAAGCTTATTGATTTTGATTTTAGACATTTCAAATAAATATCTGACAGTCCATTTCTCTGTCTCTATTTTTCAGACCATAATTATGACTTACAAACTGAATTTCATATGTAGACAAGTTTGTATTATTTTCTTAGAACTTTCACACCCAATTAAGAAAAAAATGACTGAAAAGGGATTAGTTTAATCCATAATTAGAACAATTTTTAAATAATGAGGAACAATAACAATTAAATCATCATCACCATATTAACATATCATGAGAAGTATAATACAATTCGATTATAGATATTCTAAATTATCAATCAAGAAAAAACATACTTATTTTTTTTGCATGTGATCTTGAAGAATACTCATAGTTTAAAAAGTTTTTCTGTTTGTTTTGTTTTTAAGGTAAAGAATCTTTCAGTAATTAGTTCAGAAATAATCTTCCAGAAAAAAAAACTATAGAAAATCAAGCAACAAAATATGCCGTAATTCTTTAAAAAAAAAAAAAACCCTAAGTGGTATGTCCAATAGTTTAAAAATTATGGAAGTGGCAAGTCTTGTGTATGACATTAAACCAAAAAGAAAAAAAAAAATCCAAATCCGTTATCATTGGGTTGATTCCAACTAATAGAGCCCGTATAGGACAGAGTAAAACTGCCCCATAGGATTTCCAAGGAGCGCCTGGTGGATTCAAACTGCAACCTTTTGATTAACAGCCGAACTCTTAACCACTACGCCACCAGGGTTTCCTGTATGACATTAGCACTGATGTATTCAAATCGAGGTGAGTACAATTAATTAATTATAGAACAATACATTTGGTCCATATAAATCAAGTCACTAACTTGATATTAATCATTTCAATGGAAGTGCAGGGATATGTAGTAAGGGAAAAAAAATGAATAAGAAATAAATATAGCACTTGTAATGTTTAAACCATCATCACTTTGGTTTCATTAAAAGAAAAATAATTACATTTTGAAACAATTGTCTAGATACACTTCCAAGATAAAAAGTCAATGTATTACTTATCTTTCAACATCCTTTAAAAATTGTCATCTAAATAGTGATTGCAGAATTTTATTTCTGCCAGTGATAAATATGGCAGAAAGAGAACAGGTTAGCTTTACTGTACGAACAGTTAGAAAACTATCTCTGTCTTAATATATCATAAAATTTTATCTAAAAGCCCTTGAGAAGGAATAAATATGGAATCCCATAATGTCATTTTTACATTCACTTTTCAGAGAATATCTTCACTTTAAAACATGTGTTCTTATATTTATAAGCAGTGCTAAATTTCTCAGTGTGAAATCAGCTTTCCACTGCTACCTTGTGAACGATTTTTTTTTTTTAATTGTACTTCAGGTGAAGGCCTACAGAACAAATAGTTTCTCATGAAACAGTAGTACACATATTGTTTTATGACATTGCTTAACAACCCCACAACATGTCGACCCTCTAACTTCTCAACCTTTTTTTTTGGTGAAAATACACATAACCAAAGGTAAACCATTTCAAAAATTTCTACATGCACAGTTCAGTGACATTGACTATGCTCTTCCAATTGTGCTGTTATTCTCAGTTAAGATGAAGGCTTACAGAACAAAATAGTTTCTCATTTAACAGTTACTACAAATGTTGCCCTATGATAATGGTTAACAATCTCACAACACATCAACAATATCCTTACTCAACCTTGGGTTCCATATCACCAGCTTCCTTGTCCCCCTCTGCCTTCTGGCCCTTGTCACTGGACTGCTGTACCTCATTAGTCTCATTTGGTTTTACGGGGCTGTCCACTCCCAGGCTGAACAGTGAACCTCAGAGGTCACTTCACCACTGAGCTAAAAGAGTGTCTGGGGGCCATACTCTCAGGGTTTTTCCAGTCTCCTTTAGGCCAATAAATCTGGTCTTTTTTTTTGTGAGTTAGAATTATGCTCTACATCCTTCTCCAGCTCTGTCCAGAACCCTCTGTTGTGATCCTGGTCAGAGCAGTCAGTGGTGGTAGCCGGGCACCATCTAGCTGTACTGGACTCAGTCTGGTGGAGGCCTTGGTAGCTGTGGACAATTAGTCCTTCAGACTAATCTTTTCCTTGTATCCTGTTCTCTTCATTCTCCCTTGCTCCCAAAGGGATGAGACCAGCGGAGTATCTTAGATGGCCACTCACAGGCTTTTAAGACCCCAGACACTACTCACCAATGTAGAATGTAGAGCATTGTCTTTATAAGCTGTGTTATGCCAATTGAGCTAGATGTTCCCAGAGACCATGGTCCCCACAGCCCTCCGCCCAGCAATTCAGTCCCTCAGGGAGTTTGGATGTGTCTATGGGGCTTCCATGACCTTTCCTTGTACAAGTTGTGCTAGTTTCCCCTGTATTGTGTACTGTCTCGTGAATGATTTTAATGTTGAGAATTGCCTCAGTAAATTGCTCACACATTGCATATAAGTATCTTTTCCATTTGTATCTGCTTATCAAAGACAGATGAGTAGTTAAGGTCAAGTATTGCTTTCAAAATTCCTAGAACTCAAATTTAATCATAAAATTGAGCAAAATGTGGTCTTCCAATTTTTTGGCCACATCTAAGCATCAAAATTCTTTAATATCTTTTAAAAAAACCTGTCATTGTCAAGTTGATTCTGACTCACAGTGACCCTATGGGACAGAATAGAACTACCCCATAGGATTTCCAAGGGGCAGCTAGTGGATTTGAACTGCCGATCTTTTAGTTAGCAGGCAAACTCTTAACCACTGTGCTACCAGGGCTCCTTTAGTGGCTTAGGTAGCAAATATTATCCAATGCATAAGTTTATTCTGATATAAGTTTAAAGCTATAAAAACAAGAACTGAGATAACTAATGTTTGTCTTTAACTTCATATGAAACGAAGGAAAGTAATGACTCAGGTATAAAAGAAATGATAGCAAAGAACTTAAGAAATGTCTAAAATTGAAACTAAAAGAAATTAAAAGTTTTCTATCAGCTATTTTTCTGCCCCAAACACGTTTCCACCCACACATATTTTACTGCTACAAAAGTTGCCTTCTCAAAATAAACAGAAAAAAGTTGGAAAAAAAATATAAAACTGCTCTTTTCAGACACTGGGCAACAGGCAGCAGAGTACTATGATCCGCGAGAAAAGAGAAACGAAGTTTATCCAAGAAGCTCCTCAGCTTTCTTCCTGCAGGCAATTTGCCGACAGCAATACTGAAAGGAAACAGAAACACAATACAGAGGTCTTGCCAGTTGAGGAGGCAAAGATCAGCCTTCAAGGAATTTTACCCCACCAAACCCCACTGTCAATCAAGTGGGTTCTGACTGATAGTGACCTCATAGGGTTTCCAAGGCTGTAAATCTCTACAAAAGCCGACTGCCACATCTTTCTCCCGCGGAGCCGCTGGTGGTTTCCAACCGCCGACCTTTCCACCTTTCGGTTAGCAGTCCATGGCTCTAACCACTTGGAAACCAGAGCTACTTCAGGGACTCTTAGTTATCTGGAATTTTTAAGACAGAAAACTGAGGGGGAGGCAGCTAGAAAGAGTTCCAGAGGCGCTTTGGACACATCGGGTTACTCATGAGTCTAGTTGAGTAACAATTTCCATATGAATCTTCAGGAGACTGGGCAAAGAACAAATGTTAGGAAAAGAAAAATTGCAATGGCATCATAAGCGAAATAATTTCAAGATCTTACAAAGGACTAGAAATCTTTTGAGGTTCCACTAGCAGAATGGAGATACATCATTGAACACACGGGAATTTTCCTAGAGGTGACAGAAAAGCCACTCATTAGTAGTGGAGCAAAGTAGCTCTAGAGTAAAGGGCTCTAGATTTGCCCAAATAAAACTTAAAAAACACACCTCAAAAAATCAAGTTGATCTGCAAGTAACTGAACTCTGCCTACCTGAACAAGTTCAATATTCCATAAAGAAATACAAGAGAATCTGACATTAAATACCTTTTATCCAATCAAAAATTACTAGACAGGTGAGAAAGTAGGACAAAACAACACATACCACAAAGAAATCAATCAAAAGAAGAAGAGTCAGAAATAATAAGGATGATGGAATTAGCAAGCAAGACTTACACACATACACACATGCTCTCTCTTTTTTCTCTCTCATACACATACACAGAGAGATATACAAATATACAGAGAAATATATAAATATACATTTATATATTAAATAAATGGAAGATATTAAAAAAACCAACGGAATTTATGGGAGTTTGAGGTGTGAAAAATGCAATATATTGAAAAGTACATTGAATATGATCATTAGCAGAGTAGGCACTGTAAAATAATTGATAAGTGAATGAGTAACATATCAATAGAAACTATATAAAATGAAGCACAGAGAGAAAAATCACTGAAAAAAAAATGAGCAGACCCTTAGTGAACTGTCTGACATTATTAATAGCCAAGAAAGGGACAAAATATGCAGTTTACCTGGCTACTTGACCACAGAATAATTCTTTTGAGAAATTTTTTCATGGGAAAAATACTATGCAGAAAATAACAAGCTAGAAGAAATTAATCTATATAAATGGGGAAATAAAAATTCTAATGGAAGTAAGACCTCACCATACTTTTATTTATATAAGCAATAATTGATTTTTAAAAGCTATATTTTTTAATTAGGCTGCCTCTCATTTTGGTAAGTAATATTAATACACCTTTGATGGATTCATCATCCATAAGATGATTCCATAAAATGTCATCCAATGAAATGTTTGTTTCTTAGACAAATATTTATAATTAAAAATCAAATATTTTTAAACTAAAATTAAAACAAGATTTAAACTAAAAAAAAGGAAATCAAAATAAAAACAGTGTTTCTGAATCTCTAACTGAAATTGTTTCTGCAAAAAGACTTACTTTAAGATTTCTTAGAGCCATTAAACAAGAATCTTGCTCTCTGTATGCCTCTTCATCTCCCACACTACTTGAGTTCATTTTCACATAAACCAACATCAAATATCTGGCAGGATGATTCTATCTATATGTAGACAAATGTAAGCGGAGAAATGTGAAATGAACAGAGTGAACTCTTCTGAAACTCTATCAAGTTCAAAATGTACAAGATTAGCTAGCAATTTCTGGAGTCTTTTGATTGAAATTCTCTTTTATCTATGGGTAAGTATAAATCTGTTGGGTTTAGCCTATCTCTACTCTTAAGTACAGTCTAATTAACGTTTATACTTTTGAAGAAGAAAATGCGTTTCAAATATTCCATGTTCCTTATTCAACTATAAAGTGACTGAGCAAGTACAGAATGCAATTATCTCCACCAAAATGTTTCTAAACAGATTTAGTTAGGTGGTATGATTATATTTTAAAGCAAAGATTACACTTGGGCTTTCATCTGGGTCTCCTTGCCTCATTGAAGATTTGCAGCTGAGGAAAATTTCCAAAAGGCACGGGCTATTTAATTTCCATAGTGATCCCTGAGCCTAGGTGTTTTCTGATAAACTGAAGAGACGTGTGTGGAACTGACAGTGTGTTAAAATGGCATGAAGTTCTACAGCATAGATGTTTCCAACACAATCATATCATGGCACCAAATTTTTTCTGACGGATGTCTCTTTATCTCAAATCCAAAAGGCAAACAACAACAACAAATACAAAGTTAAAATGACTTACACCACGTAAGAGTCTTTTAAAATGAGAATTGAAACATACAATCATGATACCAAGTATCTGACATCCTGAAGTGACAAATGAGTTTTGGTTATCCATACTGTAACTGTTGAATACTACATTGTACCCTAGTGCAATGAAAACTGAGTTATACTAAATATGAAATAGGCTGGTTGCCATATTGTTGCTATTGTATATGATAACTATCCTTGGAATGAACTTGAGCCTTATTCTATGAATCTTAAGGCAGAAACTGACAATAACCTTTGTGGCAGGCATAATTCTAAGGCGGCTCTCACTGATGTGCACGCCCTTAAAATCAGATGTACACCATTAAAAGACAGTCTAGAGGTCAGAGACATAAGAAGTCAAAGAGAATCAAAGCTGCAAAAGATGCTCTCCTGTTGGTCTTGAAGGAGCAAACTGCCACGTTGTAGAGAGAGGCATATGGCAGGGAATAGTGAGCATCTCTAGGAGGCAAAAACAGTGCTGCATGGACAGCCAGCAAGAAAATCAGGGCTTCAGTCCTACAACCACAAGGAACGAACCGAGTTCTGCCAATAACCCATGAGCTTGGCACAGGATCTGCCCCTCAGACAAAACTGCAGCCAAGACTGACATCTTGATTTCCTCTTGGTGAGACTCTGAGCAGTGGATCCACCTAATTGTACATGGACTTCTGATCAGTGCAAACTGTGGGGTAATAAATGGATGATGTTTTAATCTACTAACTTTGTGGCAATTTGTTAAGCAGAAAAATTCTGTAAACTTTCCTGAAATAAATTCTATCAAATTTCCTGACAGGAAATTTAAATTCTTCTTTGTTTAGTCTCCCTTCACATACATAAATAATGTCACACCTTTTATCATGTGTTATTTTTCCATGTTCATCATTCTCCACTTTCTAAAAATAAATATCTCCAATCATTTTGCTTAAACTTTATAACTATTTCAGTTTAATTCCTCAAATGAAACCTTAACTCAGCTGAATAGATGAAAGAACAGTCTCCAATTAAAAATGCATTCCCTATGCAAAATGATACAACCATTTTGGAAAATGATATAGCGCTTCCTCAGAAAGCTAGAAATAGACATACCATTCTATCCAGCAATCCCACTCCTAGGAATATATCCTAGAGAAATAAGAGTCGTCACTTGAATAGACAT
>NW_004443943.1:8939067-8976536 GCF_000243295.1 Trichechus manatus latirostris | reverse complement strand
TAAAACAACATGTGTACTACTGTTTCATGAGAAACTATTTGTTCTGTAAGCCTTCACCTGAAGTACAATAAAATATTAAAAAAAAAAAAAATGCATTCCCTAGGATAACTAGGCAAGTAACCCAAAAAACATTCCATGTAAAACTATAGTTCAATAATTTTATTTCTGTTTAAGTCATAATGTTTTAAAAAGGCAAATTAAAATAAAACTCTTCTAAACGTTAAATCCTCACCCCATATTAAAATGCATAGCTCAAATTAATAACATTGTATTTATTTATTTTATAATACTTTATTTTTGAATGAAATATATCAAATGTCATGTAATATAGCTTAGATAAAATAAATACAAAAGGTTTACAAAATCTATGTAATACATGGAAATACTTGTGTGATTATTATTACAGAGAATATAAAAAGTCACACATTCCTTGAAAATTATAAGATATTTGTGTTCCATCAGAAGAGAAACTATATTGGGAAATATAATACCTATGATAGCGTGTTACCCACTATGAGTCATAGTGTAACTGTGACTACTATAATAGTAATAAAAGCAATTGTCAGTGGTGATTATGGAAACAGTATCTTAAAATTAAATATAGCTTAATAAATCAAATAAGAACACTGGAATTCTGGTAAATGAGAAAAAAATTGAAATAATGTATTACAACGTATGATTTTTTTTATATCCCCTGTGATTGCAAACAATTACTTTAGGATAAATTTGGCAGAAGTAGGTTCAAGAGTAGATTGATATATGCAGGATGATTAAGCTTGTTAAAGCAATTATAAGAAATAATATATTAGCTTAATTAGTTTTTTTTTTCTTTTTTTTAATATTTTATTGTACTTCAGGTGAAGGCTTACAGAACAAATAATTTCTCATGAAACAGTAGTACACATGTTGTTTATGATATTGGTTAACAACCCCACAACATGTCAACCCTCTAACTTCTCAACCTTTTTTTTTTTTGGTGAAAATACACATAGCCAAAGATACACCGTTTCAAAAATTTCTATATGCACTGTTCAGTGACATTGACTACGCTCTTCCAATTGTGCTGTTATTCTCACTTAAGATGAAGGCTTGCAGAACAAAATAGTTTCAAATTTAACAGTTACTACAAATGTTGCCCTATGACAATGGTTAACAATCTCACAACATATCAACAATATCCTTAGTCAACCTTGGGTTCCCTATCACCAGCTTCCTTGTCCCCTTCTGCCTTCTGGCCTTAATTAGTTTTTGATATCTAAACTGGTTATCAGGAGGCAAGGTCTTTTCACGACCTTCTTTTAGAGTGTTGAAAAAATTAATAAAATTTTCTTAGGCAGCACTTCCCAATCTTTAATGTGACTATGGATCCCCCTAGGAGTTTTGTTAAAATGAAGATTTTGATTCAGTAGGCCTGGATTACATACCTAGAATCTTCATTTCTAACAAGCTCCTAGGTGATGCCAATGTTGCTGATCTGTTGACCCCAGTTTGAACAGGGAGGCTCTGATCATTTCTGTGGAATCATGGTCGGGGATGCTGTGTCTGCACTATCTCATTACTCTGAGCTCTTTAGGCAACCCGTGTGGATTATGAATCACTTTTAAAGTAGGTGAAGTCTTTGAATATATACATATATTCAAAATTCTGTCTCTATTCATTATTGCTTCTAAGACTTCATCCAACACACAAAATATTTTATTTATATTTAACAAATACATATTGAGTAGTTAACTGTTTATATGAGAGAACCCCCCATGCATTATGAAGTGTGCTTGCTCTTATGATGAAAATTAATGACAGTTGATCGTCAGTGAAATTTAGAAGTATTTTAAAACCCAGATAAATAATTAATATTGAATGAAGATTGGTTATATTTTCCAAATTCCTTCTGTTATTTAATTTGTTTATTCCTTTCATCTATAAGAGAAACCTTTAGTTAGCTAGTGAAAAACACAAGCAGAGAAATGTGACAATACCACCTGATGGTTATATAGAGCTTTTGAAATTAAATTGCATCCTAGTAACTCCATTCTGAAATCTGACAACTGCCAAGTTAGATAGGCAAGGCAGAAATAATGTTATACTTATTATAAATCACATACTTGGAGTTAAGTGACTTGTGCAAATACTCAAAAAAATAAATGTGACAATAGATTATCAGATTCTCAGTGATGGGACATTTATTTAAACTTCCTGTGGGTTGTTTGGTGAAATGGACACAACAAAGTTCCAAATAAAAAATGGTCCTCAGTAAGTTTTCCTCAAGGTTATCTTTGTGCCAGACATTGAGCTAACTATTGCGGGCATATGAGTGAAGAAACAGTCTTTTAGCAAGGGAGCGTTCAACTTAGCCAAAATAAATAATATTTTTAAAATGTATTTACCCTTTAGCATTCTCTTTGCCTCCTCCCAATTTGCATTTCTTTGTAAGCATGCATGACACCTAAACAAAAAACTCTTTCAAGATAAATTCCTTTACATGTGAGAAAGCCCTCTTCTAAGTAAAGGTGATTTTTAGAAATGAATACACCTACCCTAAAACATCAATGCTTTACTATTGCTCCTGTTTCAACTGTCTTTCCAGCGTCATGTTGCACCTCATTCCCCCATCTCACTCTATCCCATTCACATTGGCTTTTATTCTGTCCCTTGTAGGCACCATGCTCCCAGAAGCCGCAGGGTCATTGGCACATGTTGTTTCATCTGTCATGGACACCTTTCCCATCTTCTTTGCCTAGATAGCACTTTTTCAAGATTTATACCCCAATGAGATCATATTTTCTTGAGAAAGAATCCCATGAACTTTCTGAATAGAACAAATACCCCTGCTATGCACCACCATGATCACATGTATGTCTCCATCTTAGCCTTGATGGCACTTTGGAATTACATAGCAGTTATTATCATTTTGGTGTCTCATGGTGTGGTGATAAAGTATGTTTTCATATACTCTTTTAGCCTTAAGATCTAAAAAAGTGCTTGGCTCTTAATAGGCAGTCAACAGAAGTTTTCTAAGTCAAGGAGTATAGGCCCATGATGGTATATTTCACAGGAAGGCAATATAGAGTATTGGTAGCCTAGAGAATGAGCCCCAGAGACATAAGCCTGGATTCCAATCTACTTCCCCAACACTATTCAGGCTCGTTGTTAGGGTAGGAAAATGATTTTACCTTTCTGAGTCCTTATGTCCTCATCTATAAAATGGGGATACATATAGTGCCTATATTACAGTGTTGTTGTAGTGATTAAATGAGGGAATTGATGTAAATAGTGTTTGACTAAAACATAGTACACACTCAGTAAATTTATGCATATTATTTATCATTATTTGTTCGTATTTATTTTGAAGAACAATTTCAATATTAAGAAACCAATACTCAGTAACTTAATTTTCACTAATTCCTTCTCTAAATGTATCTTAATTGGGCCATAGAATTTCCTAAAGGAGCATATTTGCAATAAATTGATCATTAACATCAGAATGGTATATATGTATTTGAATTAATTGATATTGAATAACCAATTAGCTTTTACAGGAAAGCCTTGAATCAACTATGAAATAAATCATATAAAAATAAAACACTGTGAAGAGGTGTGAATTGATTTATTTGAACACTTGTTAAATGTCTATTGTAAGAGAAGTGCCAAGCTTGGTGGTAGAGACATAATAAGAAATCCCTTGATTGTGACGAATTTCACATAATTTCCTCAATAAAATTATAGTTTTACAGTTATAAACATAACAAGTTTTCATAAATTTATAAAACCTTTGTGCACAATTTAAATTAAATTACCAGTTAAATAAAATTTCCCTACAATACAATCTTTACTTATTTTTTTGTTAACAATAAAATGTCCATTTATCAAATAGTATTTTTAGTTTTTCACATAATCTATTACATTCAGCATAGGAAGGCAAAGTACAAAACCAAAGACGGACTTTTTCTTTTAAGGATTGATAATGGTATGACAATGAAATATCACAGATATCCATGTTAGAAAATGTATAACCACTAAACGCACCTAAACATTATGAATAAAGTTTTAAATAGAACAAATGGAAGTATTAGATTAAAAAAAAATTAAGCACTTAAGATTGCAAACTAGGGCTTCAAACCAGTTTCTTGCGGTTCAAATCTCTGTTGAGAATTTGCATTTCTAACACGTTTGTAAGCAATGCTAATGATGCTGGTTGGGAACCAATTCTGAGAACCTCTAGTAGAGCAGTGGGGAGAGCATAAGAATCACCTAGGGATCCTGTGAAAATGTAGATTCTGATTCAGTATATCTGAGTGGAAATGCAAATTCTTAGTAGGGGCTCAAGCCGGAATGAACTGGTTTGAAGCCTTGTTGTAAACTAAAGTTAGAACACCTGGGTTTAATTTCCAGGTCTTCCATGACTAACTCTATGATTTGAGGACGTTAGCTTCTCTAGGTTTGTTTTTACCTCATATAAACAGTAAAGGAGTAAAATCTGCCTTGCCACCCTGTGAGAACTGGAAAAATCATGTAAACACTGAGCAAATAATATGGACCTGATTAGCATTCAATAATAGCAGCTATTATCACTAAGTCTCATTATCCAATAACATTCAAATTTTATGCAATAGAATTGACAATTTTTCTCTCTTTTATCATCAAAAAAATACAAAGATTTAAGTTAGTTCCTCTTGGTAACAAAAAATATTGTCTGGAAAATATTTATTGGGAAAATCCAGGTCAGAATAAATGCTGTTTCTCAATCAGCAAAAAAATATTTTAAATTCAAGATAAACTTTCACAACCCATTCATAGTGAAGGGATTGCCATAGCAGCTAGCTTCAGGCTGCTACCATGTTCTGCTTTGCACTGGAGATTTTCCTTGTAGCAAGATTTTTCTTTCTAGAAATATTTGATATATATTAACGATAAAACATAAGAAATATTTGAATAATACAAAAAATAGTACTCTAGTAGAAGGTTTACCTAAAAAACTGAGTCTGAAAGTCAATCTGGGGATATTTTATGAAAATTAATCTCAGAATTTTGAATTAATTCTTTAGGCAATTGAGGTCTATTAAAGATGGGTAAAAGTAATCAAGACCCTATGGTCCCGACACTATTATTTATATTTACCAGAGCTAAAGTTTACAGTAGTTAGAAAATGATGATATTGACAGAGTAGTGTGAGGTGTAATTATCTGGATTTTCAAAGTGAATAAAATTTTTAAAAAGACTAATATGAAAGACATTATGGAGAATGAGTAGACAAGGACCTCGTGCCTTTGTATACAAAAAGCAGAGAGGATGAATGCACAGATGAGTTAAAAGTATTGAGCTGGAGAGAAAGTACAATAATGGTATCATGGATGGAATAGGGAATATGGGAAAGATATTGTTCAGAGAAAAAGACAATACCTTGAGTTTAGACCTGAGGAGTTAGAGATGGCAGCAGGATGTTAAATTTATTCATACACTTTTCTTCATTTATTCAAGAAATATTTACCTGGGGTTATGTTGTATCAGATGCTGAGGCTATTGCCTCAATAAGATTCACACAATTTATTCCTTCATGAAGCTTCCATCCTAATTAGAAAGGTAGCTTTGGAACAAATAATTACGTATTTGGTTATTCAATTATAAATGAAAAACCTAATTTAGAGAATTATACGGCCTAGAAAGACTTCTTTGAAGAAGTGGCATTTTAGCTAAACTCAAGTGGCATTTAATAATTAAAGGTTAGGTTGCGTAATAAAAATAACCCTGTAAATCAAGGAGAGGAGAGGCATTAGATAAGTATTAAAACATAAATAGAGTCATATCATGCAGGGTCCTCAGACCAGGCTTAGATATTGATCTTTAGCCTACGAATATCATGAATCCATTGAATGGTTTTAAGTAGACCGTATGATGTTGGTGACCCACTTTTTTTTAGATTAAAAAATCAGATAGAGGTAGACAACAATTGGTGTGGCGATACCAATTAGTAGTCTATCTTAGTCTTCCAGGTGAAAGACAATGGTATCTTAAGATAGAAATCTAGGTAAATAGTGGTATTGATAGGACAGACCTGGAGGAAGACAGTTTGGGAGGAAAGCTGCTTGTGGTAATTGTTGAACATGTTGACTATTAGGTTCCTATAAAATACCCCAGAAAGTTACTGAATAGGTAGTTGAGTATGTGGCACAAGACATATATGATAGGCTTCATATGTGTACAAATATTAGTAACTGCAGTTTGCTTTGTTAATAACTATGTCCTTTTCTAGAAGGTATAAATGAAGATATCTGACAGAACTCCAAAGAATCATAGGATTCACTATTGAACCATGAAGAATATCCGTTCTAAGGGGCTAAAAGGAGCCTTCGTGGCTCAGTGGTTAAGTGCTTGGATGCTAACCTAAAGGTTGACAGAACCCACCAGCTGCTCCATGGGAGAAACATGTGGCAGTTTGCTTCCGTAAAGATTACAGCCTTGGAAACCCTATAGGGCAGTACTACTCTATACTATAGGGTCGTTATGAGTTGAAATTGACTCGATGGCAATGGTTTTTTTTTTTTTTTTCATTTTAAGGAAATAAAAAAGGTAAGTCAGATGATAAAGGAGATGCAGTGACTAGAAGAGACATTGAGAGAAACAAATAATTCGATATTTTAAAAACCCAATATTTCTTTAAGGTGCTAATAATTTCTATTCCTGAGGGCTTGTACAATTAGTAGGACTGCGTGGTGAGCTTCTCCACGTTCTGCATGTATGCATACAGAATATAACATCTCACATGTATTTTAACGTTGTTTTAGTGCAACTTCTTAGTGGTGTCCAGTTTTCAATATCGTCATGCATTTTTTAAGCCCAAATCAAGTAGTTTTTATTTATTTTATTTTCCATAGTAATAAGCACCATTTTGGAAATTTTAACGATAGCTACAATTTCCTGAAAACCGACTGACTAGATGTTTAGTGACTTTAAACGTCACCACATGAAATAGTCATATAGCACATAATAGACATGGGATATTTGTTCAATTAAGGTATATATCTTAATATATTTACATACTACTTTTAAAAGCATGCAATTTTTAAATTGTTAAACACAGCACCTGTGCATTTTAGCATATTATAATAAAAATATTATCTTAAAATTGCATAGACGCAAAGCTGTGCAATTTTCTACAAAAAACAATTGCCATCGAGTCGATTTCTGACTCAAAGCGACCCCATGTGTGTCAGAGTAGAACTGTGCTCCATATGGTTTTTAATGGCTGATTTTTCAGAAGTAAATCGCCAGGCCTTTCTTTCAATGTACCTCTGGGTGGACTCAAATCTCCAACTCTTCAGCTAGCAGCTGAGAACATTTGCAAAACCCAGGGACTCCTAAAATATTATAGAAGCAATTAAATTAAAAAAAAAAGTGCATGTAGAGCATTCAACATATGCCAAGCAACAAATAGCCACCCAACAAATCTTAGCTCTCATTCATCATAATCAGAAAATATGTGACAACATATCTGATGGTGTAATACATACTATTCCTTGAGAGATAAACAGTATCATACATCTCTACATTCCTACCCCCTCTCCACACAGGAGCTAAATGTCCAAATATATTTGAAAACCACTATTATATCCGTACTTGAAATATGACCATATGAATTAGAAAATTAAAGTTACAAAAAAAGAATAAAGAAACCCAAGTGATTTGACTTCTTTTCATTTGAACATAAAAACTGTAATATAGCACCGTTGGGAAAAAATTATCTGGAATACAATGTTGTGTTTTTAAGGAGTCAACTGATTCATACAATTATTATCCATATTAATGACTCACAGTGAACAAATGACCAAATACAAAATCTTAGTCATAGAAAGGATAATGACTGGTCATATAGACTAGTTCAGATCTAGACATGAGCAATAACTTAGTTGTCTTTCATAATCATGATCAAGCTAGGATATCCAAATTAAAACTCTTCAAGTTACTTATAAAATAGTGTGGCCATTGTGCAATTTTTAAACTTAAAAATGTGCTAAGTGACATGCACAAATATATAAACTCAGGCATATTACCAGAGCCTTGTAATTTGAGAGATTTAGATAAACATTAAAACAAATGAGACCCCACTCTGTTTATCAGATCATCAAGAATGCCTTATTCTTTAAGATTTTATTTTTACAAAACATTTTTTAAATCAAATTTTATTATGACTTACTGGGCAAGGGATAGTTGAAGTGGGATGAATATTTACATGTTAGGTCTCCATCATAAATTGTAAAACTAACTGTAGAAAATGGGGTAGTAGTATACTTCCATTCTGGAAGGGCTGTGAATTGTTTGGTTCAATGAAATTAGCAGAGCATATTATTAGTGTAATAGTTTTTTTTAAAAAAAAATTTCACATATTCTACTATTAGTTATTTCTTTCAAATTTAGAAACTAAGACATGGATTCTGTGTGACTATCAAATGAAATTACAGCAGATTGCAATTCTGCTAGTTGGGGATGCATTGCCTCACTTTTAGATAAGCAGTAAAATTCAAACCAGACACTGCTGAGATATTTCTAAGTGAATTCAGATCGTGTGAATGTGCTTAACTCAAAGTTTTATCTGGGATTCAATTAGACCCAGAATTTACAAACTTCTAGATGGCAGGAATTACATTAATAACTTTTAACTGCTTTCCTATGTCATTTCTCTGTACATAGCTTCTGATTTTATGAATCGACATAAACATTTTCAAGGCCATGGCTTTCTAAAATGGTTGATGGAAATTGGCTTATTTGATTTTCATTTAAAATTTCTCTCTTTTTTTCATTCTTTACTTTCTTCCAAAAGGATTTTAGACACCACATTATATTATATATTAAAAACAAAATAAAATTGCCATCGAGTCAATCCTGACTCATAGAAACCCTACAGGACAGAGTAGAACTGCTCCATAGGGTTTCCAATGAGCAGCTGGTGGATTTGAACTGCTGACCTTTTGGCTAGCAGCCAAGCTCTTAACCACTATGCAACCAGGGCTCCATATTATATATAGTGTAGTAAAATAAAATTAATAATTATAATAAAGTAAACAGGTAAACAGGAAAGTAAAATTGTAAAGTGAGGTCAGAATAAAAGCTGATCAAGAAAACTGCATGTCAAAATATCCTACATAATGATAATTGAATGCTACAAATTCATGTTTGAGGTGCAATAATCAAAGTAAAACAAAACATAAACACACACATACAGAAATTTGCCATATATTTACACAAATAACACGCATGTTCTACTTTTTTTTGCCAACCGTGCCCTTCCTCCCCAACCAGATATTTTCCTAAGTGTGCTATGCCAATTTTTTTTCATGCTGCTGTAAAAAAAAGCATAGTACATTATTTGCTTAAAATACTGTATATAGTCCATAAAAGTCTTAAAATTCATAAAACACAAAGTACATTTAATATACTATGTATATTAAAGCTGTAACAGATGATATAGGCAGTACAAGTCAGAGAAAGCAACTATTTTTTAAGAATCGAGTAAGGTAAGGAGAGGGAACTCAAAACAATGTCATCCAGGTATGCACACACAGAAAAGTCTGGCTTAATTCAGAAATAAATCAAGGGTCAAGAGCAATGTTCCGAAACTCAAAGGTTTTCAGGATTCAAGCAAATAGTAAATTTGAAATTCCCTGAAGTTACACAATTATTGAAAGTTAAAGACTATGATGAACTGGAGAGCACATACTCTGACATTAAAAATAGACACTGTGTGGCCAGTACCAGAACTCAACACTAACACCAACATATAACAAAAAACAACCAGCAGTTCTGGAAGCCAAATGAAGCTCTTAGACGGCCAGTGTCTCCTACTTTAGAGAAATATTTCAGGGGTAACTCAAAAAAAAGGAATTCAAGCTTATTTTTACTAATAACTCTCAGTTTAACTATATTTTGCTCTTCAATTTGGGGAGAGTCCACTGTTTAGAAAAATGCATGTAATTTATATGGAAATTACATCAAAAATTACATGAGACAAGGAAAAGTTATACAGTTTTTTCTTTATAAAATCATTATCGAAATTAGTATGGTAGGATATGTTACCTTTTATTTGCCATTATGATTTTTAAATTTTCCCACTTTCAGTTTGATAAGGAATTTGGCAGCAATTTACATTTAATTTTAAGCTTGAAGAAAATTGGGTTCTAAATTTGTAAGCCATAAGGCAGAAACAAAGCATAATTTATGATTCTGGGGAAACATTTGTGCCTGTGAGTCCCAAATCATAGAACTATTGAAACTCTCAGCTGGAAGAAACCTTGGAGATAATCTAATAATTTTATAGCTGAGGAAATAGCAACCTGGAGAGATCAGGAAAATGACAGATGGCCTCACAGCTTAACAGTGAAGGCAAGATTAGAACTTGAGTCTCTTGAATGAAAACTTTGCCACTATCTTTCAGTATGACTTATTGCTTCCTATGATATGTAGGGTAGGTTAACACCAGGGGATTTATTGTATTATGTTCTGCTGGATGTGTATGAAAAGGTTTCTCTAAATTGAATCTCTTCATTCTAAGAAATGCAGTTTTTAAGAGCAAGTTAAAATATGCCTTTAAATAAGATAATGTATTTGATTTTCACTGATACGATATTAAAGCAAGGTCATTTGTGTTTACAGACTGTATTTCCATAAGTATGATACATTTTTGAAAAGCAAATCAAATATTTACTTAATTTGTTAGAAACTTACATTGATTTGGCATAACATACTCCTAAAACTACAACTAAATTATTAAGTTGTTTTGTTTATTCAAATTCAGCTTCATTGAGTTGCAATGTTTATATTTGTATTTCAGGTAAATTTGCAAAGGGATTGTGGAAGTATGGAATACGGAGTATGGAATTTCTAGAGAAAAACATCATAAAAGCGAAGGTTTAAAATCACTAGCTAAAAATGTATTCATTCCCCTTTATTCTTCTAAAATGTTTTCACATTGTAACCATTTTAATAACCATCACTTTAACGTCGAGCTTCTGACTAGCAGACTAGTCAAGATTTGGGTGGTTAATTGTTCTGGTTACTTAGCTTTTAAAATGTATTTATGCTTGTAGCTATATTTCTTCAAAGTTCAAAAGCCAAAAAAGAATATAGAATAGTAGAAAATAAATTTTCCTTCTATTCTGATCCTTGACTACGTAATACGTCTCCTCTGAGTCAAGCATGATCCTAGTTTCTTGATAGCTCTTAAAGAAGTATGTTATGGATTTATAAGCAAATACAGTAAAACCTGAGAAAGCCAGAACCTGTGTAAGGCGGAACTTGTCAGAGAAGGAAAACTCAAATATTTTCCAGTAATAGAGAGTGCTAGAAATGTGGTAAGATTGTACCTTGTCAAAGGCGGAATACTTGTGAGATTTGGAAAAACAAGGCAATCCTGCTGACTTCCGGCTCTCATAGGTTTCAGCATATAGTCATCTATTTTACATGTTAAATTGCAGTATATATTATTCTTTTTATCTTAATATCTCTTATCCTAAAAATTATTATTTTTTTAATAATATTTTATTGTGTTTTTGGTGAAAGTTTACACAGCAAAGTAGGTTCCCGTTTGACAATTTCTATACAAATTGTTCATTGCCATTAGCTACATTTTTTGCAATGTGTTAACATTCTCTTTAATTGTGTTCTGGTTGTTCCATTTCCAATGCTCTAGTTTCCCTGACCGCTTATCTTCTCATCTTTGCTTTAGAGTAGTTGTTAACCTTTTGGGCTCATAAAATTTTTTTTTTTTTCATGGAACCCCATACTCATGGGTAATATCCTTTATTTTGTGTGCCGATCTGGTATTTCACTAAAAGGTGACTTCAGGAGATAGTTTCAGTTCAAGGTTTAAAGAGTATCTCAGGATGATAGTCTCAGGAGTCCTCTAGTCTCCACTGGTTCAGTAGGTCTGGGATTTTTAAGAATTTGAGTTCTGTTCTGCATTTTTCTCCCGTTCTGTCAGGATCCATCTATTGTGGCCCCGATCAGAATGGTCAGTAGTGGTATCTGGGCACCATCTAGTCCTTCTGGTCTCATTGTATATGAGGTTGTGGCTTGTGTAGGCTATTAGCCCTGTAAACTAGTTTCTTCTCTGAGACTTTGTTTCCTTCTTTCTCTTTTGCTCCTGATGAGTAGAGACCAATAGTTTAACCTTACATGGCTGCTTACAAGCTTTTAAAATCCCAGATGCTACTCACCTCATCAGGATGCAGAATATAAACTTTGGTGAACCATATTATGCCAATTTGCTGTGTTGTCCCATGAGATTAAGGTGCTCAGCCTTCAAACCCAGAAAACCATTCTCTCAAGATGTTTGGTTATGTCTGAGAAGTATCTGTCAAAAATTATTTTTAAGAGAAAAAAATCCAGTATTTCTTTTATTGGCAAGAGAAACTAAATTTATTTTTAGTCTTACCAAGTCAACAGGTGCTGCTCAAGTGTCCTGTATGTGCAAGGTAATCTAAGCTGTATCTGTACAAATGAGACACAATGCACACCATCTAAGAACACTAATATAATGCCATGTCTAGCTTTCTTCCTCTGTATTAAAAAAAGAAATCTGGTTTGATACCAGAAGACTCTGTCTCCTCTCATACGTTTTCATTTATCATAAAAAAAAAATGTTATTTGGACAGAATTCATTACATGTTTGGAGATTTAGAGATAGATGTTCAATCAAACAACATATTGTATTGGGCAAATCTGCTGCAAAACTTTAAAGTGTTAAAAAGCAAAGATGTCACTTTGAGGACTAAGGTGCACCTGACCCAAGCCATGGTATTTTCAGTTGTTTCATATGCACATGAAAGCTGGACAACGAATAAGAAAGACTGAAGAAGAATTGATGCCTTTGAATTATGATGTTGGCAAAGGATACTGAACATACCATGGACTGCAAGAAAAACAAACAAATCTCTCTTGGAAGAAGTATAACCATAAAGTTCCTTAGAAGCAAGGATGCTGAAATTTCATCTTACATACTTTGGACATGTTTCAGGAGGGACCAGTCCCTGGGGAAGGACATCATGCTTGGTAAAGTAGAGGGTAGCGAAAAAGAGGAAGACCTTCAATGAGATGGATTGACACAGTGGCTGCAACAATGGGCTCAAACGTATCACTGTTTGTGAGGATGGTGCAGGACCAGGCAGTTTCATTCTGTTGTATATAAGGTCCCTGTGAGTCGGAACTGACTCGATGGTACCTAACGAGAACAATAACAATGATTTTGAGAGGACTTACAAACCAATTTTGATTATTCCTTTCATGCTCATGAGTACCTCCAGGGACCAAGTACTTTTTCTGCCTCTGAAGGTTTACTGGGAAGCTGCTGCATCACTGACAGTGCATACTGCTGCAAGGCAGGGGCTTTTATGACTGTTTGAAATATAAACAAGCATGTGCCACAAATTACTATTATTACAGGGTATTGGATGAGGTGTCTGAATTTTTGGTAGGAAAAATAGAAATTTTGAAAATTTTTATTTGCTACACATATGTACCAATCAATAGACCCTGGTGGGGACTTTGGGGTATAATTAGTGGTACTTCATATGTGCCACAAAAAACTTAGTGTAGGCTTGTGGAAGGGGACAAGAAAAAAAAAAAAACCATACTACCTACCAAAAATTCAGACACATTCAATGATTCAGCATGCTTCCATTAATGTAAACACATGGTATCAACAAAAAATTCAAAGTAGAAAATAACTGGTTCACAAAAAGGTTATCTTTATATGGCACTTAAGCTGATTTGGCATCTCTGTCCACCTTAGTACAAACCTCTTCTCATGAAGCTACCTTTCTTAGTAGGCTCTAATCCAAAACTTTACTTGCTTCTGAGTTATTTATTTGATTCCTGCACATTCATGAAGATAATACGGAACTTTCAGAATGCTATTATTAGAATCCATAGGAGACCAACTATAAATCATGAATTCAGTTACTCAAAGAAAAAACACAAGCCAATAAATATCACACACATCTTTTCATTGGTCACTGAAATCTCTGTAACACTGGCCATTCTTATGGCTATTTGGAAATAGGAATTATACACTCACACATAGATAGTCTATGTTATTAATACCTAATCTCAGAACCCTCTCTGAGAGGGAAAACAGTTTGATAAGGAATGAAAAAATTTATCATTAGAGTACCGAGGAATCTTCAAGAAGATGCAGTTAAAAAGAGATGATGGAAATAAGAGAGATTCATTTTACCTAGGACTGGTCCATTTTCTTATATGAAAATGTTGAGATTTTCTCAAGTGGTGGTTATGAGAGTGCTGGCCAGTGGAACTTTAAATAATACTTTATTTTTTAAAGTTTGAGAATTACTAGTAAAATAATGTTAAACTGGCTTCTTTATTTCAATATTCCTCAGATAATTTAATAAGATACTGCACATTATAACCTCCATACTTGCACTTAGTATTTTCCAAAATCTTTTGCCAAAAGAATACCTTTGGTATTCCATGGCATCTCATAGGATTAATGCTTCTAGAATGTACTTCATGAGATAAGGCTCTAGGCTGCTAAGGGTTTAGAATCTGGGTTGTACCTATAGGATCTTCCTACAGGCTACAGAGGCATCTGACTCTAAGTGCTTCCACTTCATTTTCAGTGGACTGTCTACTTCTCCATAGGTCAATGTGCTAACAGATATTTGAAAATTCTTCCAATGAATTCAAGAAAATAAAACTTGCTAGTTTATCCTTGCTCAGGTACCACAGAAAGCCTTTTATTTCAAGAAACTTAGCACATTTTGTAAATACAATTGGCAGTTGGAAAAATGAAGCATATTAAGATTAGTTTTCTAACCACAGTGTCTAGGACAAGCCACTGGAAGCATGTGTGGATCCTAGTTCTTCAGACTTCTTGTTCAGTGTTTTATCCAGGAATTCAAACCAGTTCATTCCAGTTCAAATCCCTGCTGAGAATTTGCATTTCCACCCCAGATATACTGAAACAGAATCTACATTTTAACAAGATCTCCAGGTGATTCTTATGTATAATAAATTTTGAGGATCACTGCTCTACTAGTGTTTCTCAGAATTTATCCCTAACCAGCAACATTAGCATCCCCTGGGAACTTGTTAGAAATGCAAATTCTCAGCAGGGATTTGAATCAGAATGAGTGGTTCAAAGCCCTGGTTTTATCATCCTCAATAGCTTACTTTCCCAAAGCAGAAAGAACAGAGGGAGAAGTAATTAAACATAATTTAGTCCTCTTCTGGAGGAAATCAAGATGACAATTGTAATTTGTTAACTTCTGGGAATAGGGGGCAATTAAGGGAGAAATAAATCTTTGAAGGATTTCCTAAATCTTTAACTCACTTTATAGCAGCCTATTACCAAATGTCAGTGTATATACTGGCTTCATTTAGAACAATGTCTTGTACATATTTGACTCCTAAGAAATCTGGTGATTGATTCATTGATTGACTAACTGTTGGCAAAAGTGTAATAAAGGGTAGAAGTTAATAGTTGAGCACATTTCAAGGCAACAGGATTGATATTGTTCTTTGTAGAAACTTAGACAACCCAACATGCCACCTTCATAAAAATGAGCAATAAATAAAAATACCGAGTAAGACTTTTATCAAAAAAATGAGTAAGAAATAAATGAGTATGTAAGAAAGGGTTTATGTTTGCTGTAGTTATGCTCTAATACAGATACCCAGGTATATTTTTTGTCTGTTTTACTAATGACATAAAAACCCCATTCTTGTCATCAGGTCTGGTTATCAGAAGCCCTATTTGTTGTCTTCCACCTGAAACTTGATCCGTGTTCTCTCGTATTGATAGTGTATTGTTTTTTTAATACATCTTTGTTTTTAGTTAAAGTTCATGGGTACAATATTATATTAAATTAAAGATATTAAAAAATAGAAGAAACAAATACCAGAAATATTTTAGAAAACACACCCACACACACACACACACACACACACACACACTCACAATTACATCCCAATCTATAAAATAAACAGATAATGTTGGCTAAAAGCAAATTAATTATTTAATATTTTATTTTTTTTTGTATTTGTATGTGATAGAATTTAATGGTGAATAAGCATTCTATTATTACTACATACTTTCATTAGAATAAGATTTTTTAATTAATATAGAAAGAATTAAAAAACCTGTTGCCTTCGAGTCAATTCTAACTTACAGCAACCCTGTGGGACAGAGTTGAACTACCCCATAGAGTTTCCAAGGAGTGGCTGGTGGATTTGAACTGCTGACCTTTTGGTTAGCAGCCTGAGCTCTTAAACACTGTGCCACCAGGGCTCCATATACAGAATAGTAGCTGTAAGTATTGCTATTTCTTGACATTTTCTCTATCTATAACTTTATACAAGTGGAAAAGACATCTAGACTTTAATGGTTGCTAACTAGATCTTGACTCCAAGACTTCATAATTTTTGAAAATATTTTGTAAGGAGAGAATTCCAGTGAAAATCTGTCTTTTGCAGCCTCGTTCCCTTCCTCTACTCCAGTCCCACTTAAAAAAACAAATAAGTGCACCAAAATGGTTAAATATTTATAGTTCTCATCTCAGGCTCAGAGTTTTATCTTATTTACTTTAAACCAGGGGTTTACAAATGGTAGTCTAGGTTGAATTGTCCTTATAAAAGGAGAAGACACAGACACACACAGAGATTTTTTTTTCTGCATCTGTTGATACAATCATGATTTTTCTTAGGAAGTGATGGGTTGTATTAATCAATTTTTGAATTTAAACCAGTCTTACTGAAGTGACCTTACTAATTAATCTTACTATTTGGAATAAATCCCAACTGGTCGTGGTTTATAATTTTTTTATACATAGGTGTATTTGATTTACTAATATTTTGTTGGCGATGTTTCTATGTTTGCTCATGAGAGATTAAAAAAACAAACAAACGGTTGCCGTGGAGTCGATTCCGACTCCTAGCGACCCTATAGGACAGAGTAGAACTGCCCCGTGGGGTTTCCAAGGAGCGGATAGTGGATTCAAACTGTTGACCAAGAGACTGTAGAGAATTGGTATCACTTATTTCATCATTATATATTTGATAGAATTCACCAGTGAAAATGTCTGGGAGTGGCTGTCTGTATTTTGGAAGGTCGTTAATTGTTGATTCAGTTTATTTAATAGATACAGGTCTGCAAAAAATATCTATTTCTCCTTGTGTGAGTTTTGTAGATTGTGTCTTTCAAGAAATTGGTCCATTTCACCTAAGTTATCAAATTTGGGGGCATAGAGTTGTTCATAATATTGCTTTATTATCTTTTAATATTCATAGGATCAATACTGATGGCTGCTCTATTATTTCTGATATTAATAAAGTTTGTCTTTTTTTCTTAATTATCTAGGCTAGAGGTTTAATAATTTTATTAATCACAATAAATCACAATTTTTACAATGAGAACCTTGTGGGGCCCCTGGAACTAAAACTCACTAGTATGTGGGACTTCCCTAAGACTGGGCTCCCTGGAGTTTTTAACTCTCAAGCTAGTGTACACTGAATCTGTAGCAAATTCATCAATTACAAGTTAAGTGTACTTATCAGGACTGGCTCTAGTGGAATGTGTCTGCTTCAGGTAAGTTGTGATTCTCTGTACCTTCTTTCTCTAGTTTTGGGGGCAGCAACATGCCCTGTAACCTTAATTCTCTAATGGACCTAAAAAGAATTTTTACTTTACAGTTTGTCCAGCTTTGTTCTTGTTAGAATGATAGTGGTAATTCCCATGCTCTTTGTATGTCAAAGTGGATACCTGGAGTGCCACTGCCTTTCTAAATACCAACATTTCCTTGATTTTCCTTTGGTTACTCCACAAGAAACTTAAAAGCAGGTTGTGTCTTTTTTTTCTACTAGCTTTACAGCATCTGCAAGTCATACAGCTGCTACTTTTTACCACTCAACTCTCCTCTATAAATTTTAGAATCTATTAGAAGAAATATCAGAGATAATAATTTCTTTTATAGGAATATTTGACTGGATGTCTTGGGATTCAAGATATTTGATATTTAGTACATTGTGGCTGTAAATTTAGCCAAAATTGAACATAATCAGACACTCCTCAGTTCTGGGGAATAATGACCATATATATATAGTGGATTCAGTTACGTAGGCTGTATATGTCAATAACTCTTCCCCTGTAATTTCGTATCAACTAATCGATACTTTGTATAAATTGCTACCAACCATAAATACTCAAATTTAAAGCGATACTAAAAGGTCGATGATTGTCTGCTCAATGAGTACAGAATAGAAGGACAAATCTTCTGAAGGCAAATAAAATTTATGAAGAAAGATTTTAGGAGCTAAAGTTAAATTAACTAGCTAAAGAACTACTAAGGGTATTTGAAGAATACAAAGGATATAAATAAAGAGGTTGAGGAAGAAGTAGTTTAACATGATTTTAGAGGTAAGAAAGTGGTAAAAATTCATGGAAATTAGAAAGTAAAACTTAATCGTCAAGTACCAATAAGCGCCTTCAAATATCTTTATACTTGTAAATTGGTCAACATGATTATTTTTTGTTATTGATTTTGCTTGTTTCTTTTATCTCCATAAAAGGCATAAATTTAAAAAATATCAAATATTTTGAGCATTTGAGCCCTAATAATTTTCATCATCTGGGAATCAAAATTCTTAACATATACAAAAGCTAAGTTACAGAATTCTCTTTTAGATAGCTAATGAACTTGAGACCAGTAAACTCCAAAGTCAAGATTCAGACCTCCAGTTTTCACTTGCAGCCTTGGTTCATTCTTCTACATATTTCTAAAATGATATTCACACAGATAAAATTTTAGTAAATGAGAGATTGGTAGAGGACATGAATGGAAATAAATGGCCAATTAAACCAAACAAATTATCATTATCTAATAAAGATTGTGATACACTTTACTAAATTTTTTATGGTTCTGGTAATAGGTATGAAATTGAAAAAGCAAGATTTATTTTCAGAAGCAATTTGCCCACCTAACCTGTGCTTTACTAATTATTATTTTAAACAATATATTAATAAATCTTAGAAGATATCCTAAGATAATCTATTGTATAAACATGTTATATCTAAAATATTTTTAAAAACTCAAAATGCATTGGTAAAAAACAATCTAATTAGAAAATAGGGCAAAGTCATGAACAGACATTTCAACATAGAGGATTTACAGATGACAAATAAGTACATAAAAATATATCAACATCATCAGCCAGTAGGGAAATGTAAATTAAACCTACAATGAGATATCATTACACACTTATCAAAATGGTTAAAAGAAAAGAAAAAAAAAGATGACAACATCAAATGGTGGTAAAGTGAGAAAAACTGAATTACTCATACGTTATTCATGGGAATTGAAAATGGTACAGCCACTCTGGGAAACAATTTGGCAGTTTCTTACAAGTCGGAATCTTCTCAACAGAAACAGGTTTGGTTTTTTTTTGTTTATTTAGTAGTCCATGGTATGTATGCTCCAAGGTTTAACTATTCACCTTTTGAAGGGCACCTGGGTTGTTTTCAGTATCAGCCATTACAAATGGGCAACTACTCTGCAATAAAAAAGAATGAACTATTGATATGTGCAACAATCTGAATGAATTTCCAGAGAATTATACTGAGTGAAAAAAGAAAACTCCAAAATGTAATATTGTTATTGTTAGTTGCCCTCGAGTCGATTCCAACTGATGGTGACCCCATGTGTGCAGAGTAGAACTGCTCCATAAGGCTTTTAAGAATGTGACCTTTGAGAAGCAGGTCACAGGGCCTGTCTTCCGAGGCACATCTGGGTGGGTTATAATTGCTAACCTTTTGGCTAGGAGTCGAGCACTTAACGTTTGTGTCACCCAGGAACTCCCAAAATGTAATATACTGTATTATTCCATTTATATACTGTTCTTTAAATGACTAAATTATAGAAATGGAGAAGAGGTTAGTGGTTTCCAAGGATTAAAGATGGAGTGAGGACAGGGTATGGGAGGGAAGTGGGTGTGGTTATAAAACCACAACATTTGGAATCCTTGCGGTGATGGAACTGTCCTGTATCTTGACAGTATCAATGTCTGTGATATTGTACATGAGTTTTGGAACATGTTATTATTGGGGGATTTTGGGTCAAGAGTACATCAGCTTTTTCTGTATTATTTCTTACAACTGCATGTAAATTTACAATAATATCAAAATAGAAGTTTTAATTTTAAAAGTTACATTATGATAACTAGAAATCTTTTTTAGCCATGTGTTTAAAAATTGCAAATAGAACTTTTCTAAGAAGTTACAATATCATTGACATTTAAGGGTAGTTAAACAAAATCCAAATAGATGATTCAATTATATGTACTATTTTACAATTTCAATTTCTCAGATGTGAAGTTTAAAATAGTTGTTATACTCGAAACCTTTTACTGTAATGCCAAGCAGTTTTGTTTTTGTTACTTAAGACCTAAGAATATGATGTATATTATCCCCTCTTGAAGAAACAATATAGCATGAAAATGTTTAAAAGATGTATCATCTTAAGTGAGTTACTTAAATCCTCTGAACCTCTTAATCAAATCACTAAAATGTAGGATAAATATACCTAATTATATGGTTGTTTTTGAGAATACAATGACATGTTTTTAAGGCTCAAAGACTGCACATGGTAAATCTCAATAAATGGGAGTTACTGATACTATTTATGAATGAATTCCATTTCATTGAAAATGGAAATTAATTAACCTTATTATATCAAAAATTCATCAGCTAGAAAGTGAAAAATCATTCTTATACTTGGAAGAGATCATAGCATTTCCCAGCTATTGAAAGAATTCTTATAGCACGATAGTAGTAACTGGCTTATCGCTGGCATTTCAAATGACTGAGAATGATATTTTGATCTACAACCTATTACAATCAACTGCAATCTAAAGGGGATCTACTGTTAAACGTCTGTAACGGAGTAAAGAATCTGCCTCTCTAACTGTTCTCCTTTTTTCTTAATTCTACTCACTAAAGGAACTCAGAGCATGTCTACTCCTTTGAAGATTACAAGGCTGACATACTTAAGTGTCAGTCACAGTCACAACTTTCAATTCTTCTTAAATAAAATTAAAGCTTTATTAGTAATGCTTTTAGAATGCAAATGCAGTTAACCAATGAATGACCTTACACATGTAAATTTGAATGGGCAAAATTTCATAGTTTTGAGAAAGGACTCTTCTAGAAAGATAGGTTCTAAAATTATAATGCTCCAGTAATGTTGTATTTGAAGCTTCCTAAAGATACATTAAGTCTCTAGGTGAAAGAAATCATCTAGTATGAGATTATCAATATTATGTGTCAATTTTAACTAATTAGAGACACATAAATGTGTCTTATCTTTAATTTTACACTAATACATAGCCATGAAAAATCATCAAATCTCCATTTTCTTTAGACAAATGACTGCCTTGCTTGGTCCCAAAAGGTTTTATCAAGTTGTGTTTCACCCTACATGCATTTATTCATCCCAACAATAATTGTTGAGCTTATTGTGTTTCATATATTTTATCTGATCTTTGATAGGAATAATTAAGACTTAGCTTCAGACCTTAAACAATCTATAAATATGTACCCAGTTCTCAATAGGTGCTACAGGTAACAATGATGATTTGGAAAGAAAAGTTGACTCTGGAATGTAAAAAATTCAAATCCATTATAAAAAGATTGAAATAATGGGTATAAACCTTCTGATCCAAGAATTCATGTAAATCATAAAATGTTTGCTATTCTCATTATTTCATAAATCTGCACTTGGCAGCATATTTTTAACAATTTCATTATGAAACAATTATAATTTAAAATTGAAACTATAAAAATGCTTTTAAAAGTGTTATCACATAGAAACAGTCATTGTTACCTTGCTTTTCATCTGTAAATTCTTCAAATTTTCAGCATAGGAACACTAAATTCCTAGTCAAAAGCATGCTAGTTAAAATTCAACATGTAAAATATTTATTATACTTCGGGTGGCAAATTATCTATCATTTATCTATCTATTGTGTTGGCCAAGAATAGTTAGATCTATGTATCTTTATCCATATATATATTATATATAATATATATGTTTATATTTATATATATAGTAAATAAATTGCATGGCAAGAAGCTGCTGAATTTGTTAAATTTAACTTAAAATTATTACCCTTTTCTTAGAAATAATAGTTTGAGTTAATTTTGTCCTGGATTAAAATTATCTAATATAATCAACTCAAGACATTCTTGACTTTGGCAAGCTTAATTTTATATATTATAAAGTAAGAATAAACATTTTAATAATAAAAGTTAACACCTAGTCAGCTGCATCATAAACTTAAGGGTTTTTTTCCCCCAAACTCAATTAGGAAATAGTAATTTAAATTAAATGTTTTGTTGTTCTCAATGTTATTAGTTGTCAAAATTATTTACCAGTAGAATATGGCATGCCAGGCTTTGCTTAGAAAATAATGATGCCAATACTAATTAAGGTAGGAGGACAGGAACATTATTAACATTTATTAAGGCCAGCATCAATGGACCAGCCCGAGTTCTACTAGCACGCGCTCAGTTTCATTCCATCCTTAAAATAATTTTCTGAGGGAAGTAGTAGTATGGCTGAAAGCAGAAAGTACCAGAAAGATGTTTATCTGTGTTTTACTGATTATGCAAAGGCATTCAACTGTGTGGGTCATAACAAATTACATTGCAAAGTATGGGAATTTCAGAACACTTAATTGTGCTCATGAGGAACCTGTACACAGACCAAGAAGCAGTCGTTCAAACAGAACAAGAGGATACTAAGTAGTTTAAAATCAGGAAAGGTGTGTGTCAGTGTTGTATCTTCTCACCATGCTATTCAATCTGTGTGCAGATCAAATAATCCAAGAAGCGTAAAATATGCATAAAGAATTTGAAGGCTTAATATTAAAAAAAGAATTTAAAGTGTCTCATTAATAATGGTTATGTGAATTGCATAGTAAAATGATAATATTTTAGATTTATTGGATTAAATAAAATATATTATTAACATTTATTTTACCTGTTTATTTTAACTTTTTTTTAATGAGGCCATTAGAAAATTTAAAATTACATACATAGTTTGCAATATATTTCTATTAGGCAGTGCTACCATAGGGCAATGAAGAACATGGCATCGGGATTAGAGGAAGACTCTTTAACAACATGCAACATGCAGATAACATCTCAACATAAAGAAAACAAAAATCCTCACAACTGGACCAATAAGCAAAATCATGATACATGGAGAAAATATTGAAGTTGTCAAGAATTTCATTTTACTTGCATCCACAATCAGTGTCCATAGAAGTTGCAGTCAAGAAATCAAATGGTGAATTGCATTGGGCAAATCCACTGCAAAAGACCACTTTAAAGTGTTAAGAAGCAAAGATGTCATTTTTAGGACTAAGGTGTACCTGAACCAAGCCATTGAACCAAGCCAATTGAGTTTTCAATTGCCTCATATGCACACGAAAGCTGGATGTCATGGTTTGAATTATGTACCCCAAAAACGTGTATATCAGTTTGTCTGGGTCACGATTCCTGGTACTGTGTGATTTTCCTGTATGTTGTAAACCTGCCTCTATGATGTTAATGAGGGAGGTTGGGTGGCAGTTGTGTTAGTAAGGCAGGACCTGATCTACAAGACTGGATTGTGTCCTGAGGCAATCTCTTGAGATATAAAAAAGAGAGAAGTGAGCAGTGAGACGGGGGACCTCATACCATCAAGAAAGCAGTGCCAGGAGCAGAAGGTGTCATTTGGACCGGGGTCCCTGTGCCGAGAAGCTCCTAGTCCAGGGGAACACTGATGAGAAGGCCAAGAGAGAGAGAGAGAGAAAGCTTTCCCCTGGAGCTGACACCCTGAATTTGGACTTTTAGCCTACTTTACTGTAAGGAAATAAATTTCTCTTTGTTAAAGCCATCCACTTGTGGTATTTCTGTTGTAGCAGCACTAGATGACTAAGACACTGGACAACGAATAAGGAAGACTGAAGAAGAATTGATTCCTTTGAATTAAGGTGTTGGCAAAGAATATTGAATATACCATGGATTGCCAGAAGAACGAACAAATCTGTCTTGGAAGAAGTACGCCAGAATGCTCCTTAGAAGCAAGGATGGCGAGACTTTGTCTCACATACTTTGAACATGTTATCAGGAGGAATTAGTCCCTGGAGAAGGACATCATGCTTGGTAAAGTAGAGGGTCAGCAAAAAAGAGGAAGACTCTCAACAAGTTGGACTGACACAGTGGCTGCAATGATGCACTTAAACATAATAATAATTGTGAGGATGGCGCAGGACCAGACAGTGTTTTGTTCTGTTGTATAGAGGGTCGCTATGGTCGGTACTGACTCGATGGCACCTAACAACAACAACAGTAGTATCTCCCTCTACTGGAAAAGAATAATTAACTTGGATCTAGACTCAAAGCCCATGCTTTTCTCACTAAAGCATGAGGCCTATAACATTGTCCAAGTCCTACAATCTCAGACCAACATTCTCTTAATGCTCCTTCTATACTGCTACCCACCCAATATCACTGCTACAATTCAGCATCCATTTCAAAACCTTCTTTCAGACTTGCCAGACGAAAATGTCTTGCAAATCAAGGCTACTTTTCTATTTTTTATGATTAAGGGTTCTGACCTGGCTAAAGAACATCACGACTAAATACTCAATGTTGAAGAAAACTGGCATAAAACTATTGACCTGGAAGTACTGGTTTACCTGAAAACTTGTATAAAGCTATTGACTTGGAAGTACTGATTTACTTGTTGGTACTATTCTCTTGAGGAGCCTTGGTGGCACAACCGTTTAGCACTGGGCCACTAACACAAATGTGAACTCTCCAAACTCACTCAGTAGCTTCACAGAAGAAACAGCCTGGCAATCTGCTCTGGTAAAGATTACAGCCTAGGAAACCCTATGGGGCAGTTCTACTCTGTCCTATATGGTTGCTATGAGTTGGAATCAACTTGAAGTCACACAACAACACATTGTCCAATATGATATCTGTGTTGTTTCCTGTGTAGGCTATTACAAATGAAACCTCTGTGAACATTTGTGTACACGTAGCTAGTGAGCACTTGAAATGTGGCTATAAGCATAAAATACATACATAGAATTTAAAGGCTTAGTATGGAAAAAGAATATAAAATATCTCATTAATAATGGTTATATGAATTGCATGGTAAAATGATTATATTTTGGCTATATTAGATTAAATAAAATATATTATTAACTTTTATTTCACCTGTTTATTGTAACTTTTTTTTAATGAGGCCATTAGAAAATTTAAAATCACATGCATAGTTTGCAACATATTTCTATTAGGCAGCGCTACCACAGTGCTTTATTCATATCACTTGTAAATACTCACAGCATTGTAGGATGGCAAGTTATAAATGTATCTTCTAATATCTCATCCACCATGAACTCTTCAGAGGCATTGACCAAGAATTATTTATTATTCCTAAAGTACAGTCCTATGCTTGGCATGCAATGGATATTCAATAAATATTGTTGAAGTACTTTATGAATAACTTCATTTTTAAAATAACAAAATCAATGTAGGTATGAACTCATTAAAACAATGAGTTAAGTTCTATGAGAATGATTTTTAACATACCTTTAAAGCTATATATTTAAAAAAATTATGGCCAGATTAGTATTTTTAATTACAGACTTCAATTCAGTGATTATTTCATGTTAAATGTCTTTACTTTTCTAAATTATGCAGATTAATTCCCACAACCACCTATAATACAGCACATAGTTTTAATGCTTACTAAAATTTGCCCTGAATTTGGAGGAATTTTTCATAAAATTAAATAGAAAAGTATAAAAATTCATTGCTGTCAAGTTGATTCTGACTCAGCGACCGTATAGTACAGAGTAGAACTGCCCCATAGGGTTTCCAAGGAGCAGTTGGTGGATTTGAACTGCCAACCTTTTGATTATTAGCCATAGCTCTTAACCACTGCATCACCAGGGCAGTGAAGCACATTTGGATTTAGGCATTGTGAGTTTATACAAGGGAAATATGATTATAATTTAGGTGGAATACTGTAAATATCTTAGAATTCTGGATAGACACAAGGCTCGTACAAAAAGATTTTTTGTTTTTTAGAATTGTACAACAGACTATCCTAGTAATGAACTATATACAAATACATGTTTCCACTTTTTAGATTATTCTGATCATAACTCTCATATTAGAAAAAAATCACTGTATAAATTTTCTGAGTATAAGAATTTATTTAAGGTGAGGCTTATGTATATTGAATACTTTAAATTATTTGCATCGTATATTAAAATCATACTTCACCAGCATATGCATTGTAATATTCCTCAATTTAAGTAACATTTTGGCTCTTTAGTAAGTCTACTTTTAGGTCCAATGTATTTTTTGTAAATTTAAAGACTTTTATTTATGGAATATTGAGCAATGTCAAAACTCTGTCTAGACTCCCACACCTGAAGAAATACAAACTTTATGATTTGGCAGACCGTATAATTTTTCTTGAAATAAAATACATTCAGGAATATAGCATGTTCTTTTAAAGTGCTTTCATATTATAGAATCAAAGTAACTCCTAAATCTGTCTTCATAATTTCACTATTCATCACTGCAGAATTAAGGTGAAATCAACATTGTGGTGGCAGCAAGCAGCACAGGAAATCAGAGAGAAGCAAACTGGAGCTGAGACCTCCAGCATCTGGGTGATTGACAGCATTCTACAAAACAGCTAATCATCTTGACAAGACTCTATTTCATGAAAATGAGTCGTTAGATTGAGAGCTGTCAGGATCAATAAACGTGCATTTTAAATTTATAGTCAACCTAATTCCACGTGCTATTGGTTTAAAATTATTTCCTTCTCATATATTCAGTATCCTTCATTTAACAGCATTTATGGGTTATAGTAAATGGTTCTGGACCAGAATATGTTTGTGCTACTGATAGACAAGACTCTGGCTGTGTGGGTGCTCATCAACTAGCTATGAAACCTTCTAAACATTGACTTATAATGAAATAATCAATACGATTCTACTTTATTCATGCCGTGTTTATCATAATCAGAATTATTGTGAAATTTAAGACACATTCGTCTCTGTCTGTCCAATGTCTATTTAAGCAGGATATGCCCCTTAGATATTTGTGGATTTAATGAATGTCAAATCTGAAAGTAGTTATTAGCATACTAACCAAATAATTAAAGAGTAATTTGTTATCTGTTATTTAAAGTACTACTGGCCCTAGAATATGATAATGAGTATTTACCCCTGCTTTCTCAGTATCTGGCAAGATCCTCTTTTAATATTTTCTCTTTAGTACAATATCTTATTGTGCAACTCTCCTTAAAATACAAACTCACTATTATACCTGAGTGATTTCCATCTGACAGTGTTTTTTTTCATCTTCTACTCTAATACAGTTTTCCACAAACTTTGTTATTATTGATTTAGGATCTTTCATAGACTAACACATTTAAAAGAAAATCAAGTTTGCAATTTATACGTGTGATTGTCACTAAATATCTTCAGACTTACAAGTCTCTAATTAAGAATCACAGAGGAACATTTGTGGAATTCAAAGGAAAGAACTTTTAAATTCTCAAATTAGATGTTAGGCTACAGAAGCCATATAATTCAAATAAATTATGTATTGTTAAATTTTCTTCTATGATGTTTATTTCTAAGCAGCTTCGTGAAGTGGCAGGACAAAATTTTAACAGTTGCCTATACAATGTCTACCTAGTTTTGTAATTCATAAAGAAGAAATATTGCCACTAGCAAGCCTCACTTAAATTAGTTTTAATTTACATATGTTTTAATCTTTGTTTTGATTTGTTTTAACCTCAATTGAGACAAAGGAGCTAGATAGCAATTGAAAAAAAAAAGTCAAAACTTGCAGAAACAAGCCATTAAAAATAAAATAGGTTAATGTTAAATGTGGCATTGTCCCTGGTGCCTATGGGAGTTCGGAAATAATTTGGTCTGGTTTATTTATTTAAATTAAATTTATTAAGAGAAAGAAGAGAAAAAAAAATCAAAGCAAAACCAAAACCTGGCCTTACTGTATGATTTGAATTCAGTGTTTTGTTGCCATATCGGTCCTGTCTTCAACTATTGTGAGTATATAAAAAAGAGCATCCTTCATGGAGAAAAATACAAAAATAAAAACAAAAGTGTTTGCTATTTCGATAATAGATATTTTTTTTTTCTGCAGACAATGAGATAGCCAGTTTTTCTCTTTGTATGAGCGAGACAATTTTGCCAAGAGAAGGTAATAATGTTTTTTTTAAAGGACAGAGAAGGAAAAAAACTCCATTGATATTGGTCTCAATAGTGATGTGTGTCTACTAGCTGTTAATTGGAATGCTTTAGCTATTTTTAAAACTATTAAATTACAATGTACTCACAAATCCAAGTAAGAGATATAGAAACAATATTTTCTTGCAATGGATTCATTTTAATAGACTTTATTTTTTAGAGCAGTTGTAGTTTTACAGAAAAATCGTACAGAAAGTAGAGTTATCATATACCCCCTCTTCCCTGAACATCATTTCTCCTATCAACGCCTTGCATTCCTATGGTATGTTTGTTATAATCGATGAACCTATGTTGATATATTATTAACTGAAGTCCATAGTTTACATTAAGGTTCACTTTTTGTCTTGTGCAGTCCTATGGATTTTGACAAGGGCTTTGAACTGGTTGCTTCCTGTTCAAACTCCTACGGAGAATTTGCATTTCTAACAAGCTCTCGTTGAGAATTTGCACTTCCACTCCAGATATACTGAGTCAGAATTTACATTTTAAAAAGATCCCCAGATGATTCTTATGTATAACTTCCTGGAAACTTGTTAGAAATGCAAATTCTCATCAGGCATTCAAACCTGACTGGTTAGAGGCCTTGGTTTTGATGCAGGCTTAGTATCATGTGTCCACCATTATCGTATCACAGAGAATAGTTCCACTGCCCTGAAAATGCCCTGCCCTCCTCCTATTCATCCTTCCTTCCCTTGGTCTCCTGCAACCACTGATCTTTTCACTGTCTCTATAATTTTGCTTTTTCCAGAATGTCATATAGTTGGAATCATACAGCATATATCTTCTTTGGACTGCCTTCTTTCACTCCAAACCCAATGCTGTCAACTCAATTCTGACCCATAGCAACCCTATAAGACAGAGTAGATCTGCCCCATGGGGTTTAGAAGCTGTAATCTTTATGGAAGCAAACTGCCACATCTTTCTCCCCGTAGAAGTTGGTGGGTCTGAACCTTTTGGTTAGCAGCTGAGCGTGTTAACTACTGTGCAACCAGGGCTCCTTTTTTTTACTTAACAATATACATTTAAGGTTCCTCGATCTTTTTGTGTGCATAACGTAACGATGATATATTTTTGTATTTATTTCTCCTTTTAATGAAGAGTCTGATTCAATTTTTTTAATGTTGGCTGCTGACAGCTTTTAACCCTTACCTGTCCCTCTTCCCTTTCTGTCTTACATCTGGGAAAGCTGAAAAGAAAGCCTGAGTACTTCCGCTTTTTGCTCTGCTAAGAAGTTCAAACCATGTGCAGGAACCCTCATGCTGCCCCCATGCCCTAAATACCATAAAAACCCAAGCCAGTCTTCTTTCCTTCTTTCTGAAGTCATTTTTGGACCAGCTTTGGAGGCCTACACTGCTCTCTCAAGAAAGCCTTTGAATGTGAGTTAATAAACCTTTTCATACCCTGGTGTTTGTTCGGCATCCCTGTTCCTAACATCTAAACTAATCTTTGAGTGGTAATTTATCCTTCTTCTGTGGGGTTACTACAATAATTTTACTTTGTATGACTATGTTCTTTGAAGTATTAGACATCTGCAGGGCAGTAACTACATATTTTTGACTTTACATTGAAGCATGATGCTCTAACCCGCAAATAGTATTTGATATAGGGCCCTGAATTATTAGAGCAAAGTATAGGGAAGAAAGAGATATTCCTCTATGGTGAGTATAAACATCATATGTTTTCTTTGGCCTATTTTCAGCTCTTTTCAGAGCTGAATCTCATCTAAATTGCCTTTTTAACTAATCTCTAGAAAATTAATTATTTTAAGCTGGCCAAATATATTTAATTCAATTCTAAGGAAGGAAGAAGGAAATATTTTGTTTTTCTGCACAAATTGTTTTACATAAAGTTGGTGTAGCTGGAGCTGGCTTCTACCAGTTTCAAACAGTTTGTGTACATCTCTTCCCAACTACACATTCAGTGACATCATACTTACAGCTTGGTATCAGCTGCGGTGGATATAGTTACACTATGAAAATCACCAAATTCTACATATCACGGCTCTTTTCTTTTTCCATAGCACACAGTAAGATTAAAAGAAGAAAAAAAAAAACACAGGAAAATCCAGGTAAATGAAAATAGGTATGTACTCGTCACCTCTTAATCCTAAAATTAAACCTCACTGATGTGGAAACCCTGATGGCATAGTGGTTAAGAGCTACGGCTGCTAACCAAAAGATAGGCAGTTTGAATTCACCAGGAGCTCCTTGGAAACCCTATGGGGCAGTTCTGCTCTGTCCTATAGGGGTCGCTATGAGTTGGAATCAACTCGACGGCAATGGATTTGATGGGCAAGGAATCTCTGGGTGGTGCAAATGGTTAAGTGCTGGACTACTAACCCAAAGGTTGGTGGTTCAAACCCACATAGAGGTGCCTTGGAAGACAGCCATGGTGATATGCTTCTCAAAGGTCACAGCTTGAAAACCCTATGAATCAGTTCTACTGTGCACACATGGGGTCACCATGAGTAGGAATCAAGTCAAAGGCAACTAACAGCAATAACAACAATGTGCAAGTAGAGAAAAGGGGGAAACTGAGGACATATTAAACTCAAGTATTATCTTCCTTATACTAAATCAGTTTGTATATTTTTAGCCTGAGAATAGTTTTCTTCAGACTTGTCTTCTATCTACAAAAGGAAATCTAGAGTGTTAAGTAAGTGATTCTTACTATGACTATGCATTAAAATAACTTAAAAATCTATTTACCTAGGTCTGGGACCCATTTTAGAAAAATTATAATCCCTGGGAGCAGAGCCCCAGGAGCTTCTAATAAAAACCAGCTCTGAAAACCACAGCTTTACCTACTGACATTATGACTACCCAGTATTTCCTAAAACTCAAACTTGACCTTCTGAATTTTCCTCATTAAGAAGATATTCTTCGGATAAGAAAGGTCAGCTATTGAATACACCTGTGTCAGTAACTGATGACACAGATCTGCAAAATCATTTCTGGCTAGTAATTCAGAAACAGATGTTCTAATCAGATTGCCAAATCATTCTCACATTCATGTAAATGAGAAACTACTCAATGCAGAACATTATTTTGCACAATGACATCACTAGATTAATCTTATGTGTGTTAATTGACAGAATAAGCAATAGCACTTCATAAAGTGTTTATATCCAGATCCACATAAGAGAATCCTTAAAACATTAGCGTCTTGGAAGAAAAACAATTGTAACTAGAAAGACAAAGTAAAAGAAAAATTATTGAAGACTTTCAGAGAATGTCAAGAAGTGGGTAAACTGATATTTTTTAACCAAATTAAAGATCTATGTTATTACACTTCTGTTTTAGAAATGTAACTAATAAGAATATATAATAAAATGTAATGAAGAATAGAAATCTAGAAAAGATTATGAATAATAGTTGTGGATGGCTGTTTATAATTTATAAATTTATTATTGATCATAAAGTGTTTTGGAGAAGGGGGCTTTTATTGAGCATCTGCTGCATGAACTCAAGGACTATCTAATACAATATATCTTAATGGTACACATTAACTCTTTCAATAGCCAAGATTAGAAAAGAGTCTCAGAACAACTAAGGCAGCTGGGCATGTTGACCCAGCAAGTAAGGGGCATAACTAGATTTGAATTTAAATTTATCCAATTGCAAAGTGTATGGCTTTTTCTCTGTACCTTAATGCTTGATAAAACTAGAGCAGGTAGACTCAATGGTCTCATTAATTCTAACTTTGCACAGAACTTTCATCCATCTACTTACTCAGCAAATATTTTCTGAGTGGTTTCTATGTACTATGACAGATGCTGTAGATTCAAAGTTGAATAAAACAAAATAATTTCTGTTCTTTTTGAAGTGGGAGACATTTATTGAAGTTCTTATAGTATTTTAGAGCTCCCTGAAGTCAAATGTAATTAATAGAAAGAGAATAAACCCAGATAAATTTGATAATGTGGCTTCATCTTCTGGCCATTCCCCTTCCCTGCAGCCAGTGGTCAGTTTTTGTGGAGGAAGAGGGCATGGCTGGAAGCTGTAACACTTGAAAGGTTAGTGCCAGGTTGACAGGTATTTGGCTGGAGAATCCCTGCACATCATGCTCTCCCCAACTCTGCCAGCAGAGTAAAATATCCTTGTTCATAACTCCCTCCAGAACACCCAACACCACAGTGTCCCCTTAAGCAGAATTCCAGTTCCTATTCTTCCTGACATTATTTGACTTGCTCTCTCAAGAGTTGATCATGAGGCTTCAGAAATTAGAACTACACATTTTGAAACCTTGTCATTCCTTTATGACATCTCAGGACATTAAGATTATAAATCTCTACGTATCTTCCTCTTTCTCAGTCAAGAACCAAACTACTCCTGTCAAAATAGATTTCCAAAACATAGAATAATGATTCTCATAGACTTATAGAATACACACATGTGAAATATTTATAAGATCGTTCATGAGGGGAACAGTAAGTTGGTAAAGATACTTCCAAGAGCATATGAGGAATGCTACAGTAAGCTTACTAAATTGAATTCAGAGGTGTACAATGCCCTACAGGGTAACATACCCATTACCCTTGAGATACATTTGCTACTGCACGGAAGTCTACAAGTTAACGTGTAACTTCACAGCATCTGAGAAATAATCAATTAGAAAAAAGCAAACCCAGAGCACATAAATTATCCTGGAGAATTAAGTACCATATTTTTACACAAATAACATGTGCCGTCTTCGGCTGGCAAATCACTCCCTCCCTCTGCGAAGTATTTTCATAAGAGCCACTAAGCTAGTCCTCAAGTACGTCTGTTACATATGCCCAGTGTGGCAATAAAAAAAATGCTGTACTCTCTTTTGTTTTATTTCCAATTTTGGGATAATCTTTTTCTTAACACTTCACACCAAATTAGTATCTGTTCCTACTGTACTCAGAAATACATCCAAATAACATTGTCATCTTTTAAAAAGGTTATGTTAAAATTCACCAGACCATGCATTGCGTATGTTGCATCATACTTAAAGGTTAAAATATAATGCAGTGAAATATCTCAAATCACATACTTGTGTTTGGTACCATTTGCAATATTCCTGTCATCCCATGTAGTCAGATAAATCAAAAACAACTTCAAGGTCATCTATATGTTATAGATATACAGAATCTAAAATAAATATACCTATACCAAATAAACCAAACCCCTTGCCGTCGAGTTGATTCCAACTCATAACAACCCTATATAGGACAGAGTAGAACTGCCCCATAGGGTTTCCAAAGAGTGGCTGGTGGATTCAAACTGCCGACTTTTTGGTTAGCAGCTAAGCTCTTAACCACTACACCACCAGGCCTCCTATATCACATTTCAATTAACTTCTATTCATCACCAATATTTCCTGATGCTTTTAAGATGTCATATATGTCAATAAATACCTTAAGATCTTTAAGACATTGGTATACAAAACTGAGGTATGTCCTTTCTAATTTTCTAACACTCAGTTGTATTCTTACGTCATACAAATAATATTTTGCACATGTTACTTTTAAATGTTTGTACTATGTTTCTGAAGAGCAAATAATAAGTTTCGTATTTTGTCAGTTCCTGGATCCCACTGAACAGCTTTAATATGCTCAATCTGTACTGCTGTAGCTCAAAGGATTCTTTCAATACAAATTTGAAAAGGTTATTGCCATTAAATTTGGAGAAAGTCTGAATTTCCTGTATTTGAAAATTAGGAAGGAAAATATGCAGATATCAGCAGCATTTGCACACTTTACTCTGCATTCTTCCTAACCAAGGATAATCTGCTTCAGTTTACAAGTGCTATAGGCACACAAATATTGGGAAAAAGCACTCCTTTTTCCCTTCCTTTCTCTCTTGCCTAGGGAGAGGAAATGGTGAAGAAATCTGAAATTAGCAACTCCAGATATTTATATTTTTATAGATCGCTCTTATTTAAGCTCCAGGTTTAAATCTCTAACTTTCTAATAAAAATGCCATTTAAATGTATCACTAACTTGCCCAACACAAAATGCATTCTCTATATTTATTTTTCTTTTACTGAAACTGCAAGGAGCCCTGGTGGTGCAGTGGTTAAGCACTTGGCAGCTAACCGAAAGCTTGGCTTTTCGAACCCACCGTTCACTCCATGCGAGAAAGATGTGGCAGTCCGCTTCCATAAAGGTTACATCCTTGGAAACCCTATGGGGCAGTTTTACTCTGTCCTATAGGGTCACTATGAGTGGGAATAGATTTCAACAGCAACGGGTTTACTGAAACTGCAATTTTTTTTTAACGTAACTCCAACTTCTCTCTCCAAATACATTTTCCCACAGAATCCAAATTAACTCTTTCTTTACAGTCATAAGTCACTGTTGACCTTATCTTCCCGCATTGTCATGGACTGATTATTCTAAAGTCACAGCTACTTTGACTTTAATATATATGGCCTTTTTTATGCCCCGTCCCTTTCTGTTAGCCCATTAAGAACTTTGTCATCTGACCCCAAACATTCAGATGCTTTCCTCAGGACTGTACAGCAATCTCCATAATTGTTAATAATAGGTTTTATGGATACTTTTGGTATAAAATAGTATTGTTAATAAAGACTAGAAATTATTGGTAAAATAAATGTCACTTTGGCTCTGCAATGCAACCAGACTGAAAGGTACAATTAGAAAAAAGAAAGATAACATTATATTTCTTTGAAAAGTCAATGGAAATAGAAATCTTTATTATATGTTTTACATGCAAAAGAAAAACAGTTTTAAAAAACCAAGGAGGAACCAACATGGTACTATAGACAGAAGCACCACGCCGTCCCTCCACAGCAAAGACAATAAAAACTAAGTGAAACAGAGACAAACGTCAGTCCTGGAACCCTAAGTGTCAAAAGAAGAGATAAAGAACTCAACCAAGCACCAAGTGGAGTAACAAGCTGACAGAGAACAGACAGCGAGGAGAGTTATGAGTGGAGGTTCCTTATCAGCTAATGCAGCACGGATCCACTATCTTGGACTCCTGTTGGAGAGCAAAAGACAGGGATTATGGGAAAGCAGATTCACGGAGCTCCCAGCAGGAGACAGAGCATCCGGTAACCAGCGATACACGCTTTCCCACCCAGGCATGCTGATCCTTGGCTTCCCGGCTGGCCAATCCACTGCTTCCCAGTGAGCTGATTTGCTGCTTCCTGGTGATCTGATCCAAGGTTTCCTGGCAGGCTGTGACTGCAGCATGAGAGGAGAAGGCTCCGTGCGACGTGGATTTGTCCCGACCACACCAGCCAGCTTCTTCAGTGCCATTTCTTTGTTGCTGGTGTTGCTTTTCTCGGCCTCTTTTTGTTTCTTCCCTGCCTCTCACCTCCTCCCCCTCCTTTGCTTTGAACACCTGACTCCATACGCCATCTTCGCTTCTTCTTGACAGGCTGTGAAGCATCACTCAGCTGGATAACTGCTTCCCCAGTCTGCGCCACCATACTGGTGGGATCTGTGGGGGCATTTTTTTCTTTGTCTGTTTATTTGTTTTCTTGTTCTTTGTTCCTTTTTATTTTTCTTCATTTATCATTTACTCGTGTCTTTCTGCTTACCTTCTTTTCCTGTTTCCTGAATACCTGGCTCTGTGTATCATCTACACTCCTTCCAGCCGGGATATACTGCACAGCTTGGGAGCTGCTTCCTCTGTCTATGCAGCTGCACTGGTGGGATCCCTGGGGGCATTATTTTTTAAATTTTTATTTATTTGTTTTATTTTATTTTTTCTTATTTTCCTTTTTGTTTTTCTTCATTTCTTGTCTCTCCACTCCAATGGCGGGCACCTTGAGCACTTTTTCTTTTTGGCTCCTGTTTCTCTCTCCTCTCTCTCTTTCTTCTTTCCCATACCCAACCTAACTCCACACTTCACAACCACCACCTCCTTCCTGCCTATCTGCACCATGTGCTGAACAGTGCACTAGCGAGCAGCACAGGCACAGCCTACTGGAACCTGCCCTGCACTGACCCCCGGCTCACCTTGTTGGCCCCGGTACATGACACAAACAAGCCATCCTAGCCCCTCCCCTTCAGCTGGACCTGCCCTGCTGCACCATAGCTGAGTGACTGGCCTTGTTCATTGGACAAAGAGGTGAAAAGTATCTTGCCCACAGATGAGCAAACAACAAAGAACCCACAGCCTGCCTGCTCAGACATAACCAAATAAAACAAAAACGCAGGATGCAATAAACAAATCTACAATCAATAAACAAAGAAAATAACTACTTAATATCCCAAAGACAGCAGACTATATCAAAAATATAAAAAAACAGGAGAGGATGGCTCCAGTAGGTGTCCAAAATAAAACACCAGATGACTTTGCAGTAGAAGAAAAGGCACTAGAACTACCTGATAGGGAATTCAAATCTCTAACATTCAGAGCTATCCAGAGTTGAAGCAAAGAGCAGACAAAAATGAGGAAAAAAGTAGACAAATTCAGGGAAAATACAGACAAAGAAATGGAAGAATTCAGGAAAATAATACAGAAACAAAATGCCAAAATAAACTCACAACTAGAAATCATACAAAAACAACAATTAGAAATCCAAAAGATAAACTAGATTTCAGAAACGAACAGTGTCATAGAAGTGCTGAGGAGCAGGTTTGAAACAATGGAAGACAGGATCATCGAAATTGAAGACAAACATTTGGATACAATTTTGTTTGAGGAAAAATCAGAAATAGAACAAAGAAAAATGAAGAAACTCTGAGAATTAAGTGGGACAGAATCAAAAGCAAAAATTTGCAAGTACTCAGAGTTCCAGAATGGGGGGAGAAAATGGAAAACACAGAGAGGAACATTGAAGAATTGCTGACAGAAAACTTCCCTAATATCATGAAACATGAAAAGATGACCATACAAGAAGCTCAATGAGCCCCATATAGGAAGACCCTAAAATAATATCACCAAGGCATAGCATAAGCACACTCGCTAAAACCAAAGACAAAGAAATAATCCTGAGAGCAGCTCAAGAAAAACGAAAAGTCACAAACAGAAGGGAAACAATAAGACTAAGTTCTGATTATTCGGCAGAAACCATACAGGCAAGAAGGCAATGGGATGACATATATAAAACCTTGAAAGAAAAAAATTGCCAGCCAAGAATAATATATCCTGCAAAATTCTCATTCAAATATGATG